>NC_090944.1:122771929-123088660 GCF_040807025.1 Struthio camelus
GATGCACATTTGGAAGACTTCAGTTTTCAGGAGCATCTGCTTTTCTAGCTATGAAAATGGGTCTTTACCGTAGGACAGGTTTTTAGGGGATGGGGGTAGGTACTTTGTTTGTTTTTCCCCCTCAGCTCCTCTGACCACCGATTTGAATAGCAACAGGATCAGAATTGAAATTCAGAGGTAGTAAATTATGTGAGTTATTAGAAGTTTGAGACTTCATTATTCACATTCTATGGAAGGTCTTCACATTTCTGCTCTGTACTGTGCAGTGCATTTCTCACTCTTTCAAAAGCTAAATATATCTAAAGACTGCCCCAAGCCACAAAGTTTGCATCTTATTGTAAAGCTGTATTGTTGATGAAAGGAGAAAGGGCAGAGTAAATTAGGTGTACAATTTGAACCTATTTTTCAGTTGGACACACGGCAATTGTCATGAGACATCAAAAAAATTCTTCCATTTCAGACAAACTTAAGCCTTGGGCTATCAAGTTCTATTGATTTCAATGAGAATTAACTATGCTTGGCATTTTCTCAGGTGCCTGTCAGCACTCACCACAGTCAGATCATGACCGAAGTATGAGTTACCTCCTCCAGGTAACCCACAGATCTGACCATACTGCCATCTGCAATTACTTATCATCTACACTAATGAAGCTCTCGCATGAAGTGATTCTTTGGGAAATGGATCACATCAGCTCCACATTATCTGAATTTGAAAGATGACAGAAGGGTCTTTCCTTTGCACCTTTTGTGCATGGAATGAGCAAAATACTACATTTGACTCCTCTGTGCTGGTCACAGCTCTCCCATGAGATGCCAAGGCGTTAGGTGGAATAGAGTGGAGAGCCTCAGACCTATCTTCCTCTCCCAAGGTCAGGAGGAGCTTCTGCTTCTTCACTGGAAGACAATTTATGAAGAAAAACTGAGCCCTTCCAGATCAGTACAGACTTTCTATTGTTCCTTCTCATTCGCAGCCTTTACTCACAAGTCATCGGCCTCGACTTTGCCATAACACTGGCACAAGGACGGCCTGGTTAGATGTGGACTGGCACCAAGCTTGTTGCTTAAGCCACTACTCTCTGGGAAAGCTCAAAAGGAAGTTTCCTTGACTATTCATTATTCACACAGGTTTCTTTTCCACATCTAAATGATATCAGTTTAATATATTAAGGTAAATCTGCAGAGTGATTTATGACTACCCTCTGGAACAAGTTCCACCCTGCCACAGCTATGTAAATTTAGCGTGACTGAACTTAGAGAAACGGACTGGGCCATAAAAGATGGATTTGACTGCTTTACCTGAGATTTCTGGGGAGAAGGAAGGGGTGGAAGAGGACAGAAACCTCCAACAGTGTAGAGGCTACAGCAAATATTTACTTCCTTAGCAGATCTTTGCAACACAGGACACCTTACTACACAGACCCACAGATACACAAGTAGCTGTACTTAGGCCATGTGTGCCTTTAAACTTGGTGGTATTAATGCAGATAACTAACTCCAGTCCTACTAGCATAATCAGCTTATTTTTAAGGAGATTTTTCACATCTATGCAATTTCAATAACCAAAGGCTTCCTAGATATTAGAAATGAATAATAACGGTAATTGCTTCTTGTTGTTAGAATACTCCTGTCTTAGCAAATATTCAGATTATAAATTTAAGTAGTTTAGAATCCAAATCACTACTCTTCTGTAGTTTTTATTCATCACAAATTAAAATATTTGCATTTATTTCCATTCTGAGGCTCTTAATCACTCTAGCAGAATGCAAACGTGTACAAACAGCTCTCATGGATACATCAGGAGTTTTCTCCTCCTTTATCAACAAAACAGAGGATGGACTAAACTGTAAAAACTCTCAGAGCAATCAAAAATTAAGTTTTTTTAAGACAATTCACTTTTTTTTCCCCCTCCAGTTTTTCATTTGCTCATCTAAACAACACATGCTCAAAAATAATGAGGAAAGGTGTGGAAAGAGACTATCTTGACCTCTCCATTGTATTCTTCACAAACAAGAGACGTGTTAAAAAAATTTCATCTGAGGGGCTGCAGCAGTTAGATACAAACTCAAAAGCAGTGCATGCCTATTCCTGTTTATTTTAACCCAAGCAACCAAAGAATATACTTAGAACTGACATTCCACACTGATAGCACCTGGCCCCTTATCCAGCATCCACACTACAAAGTGCCCTCATAACAAAGAGGGCATTTTAGGACACTGTGGCCAACATCCCTTTGAGAGGGGACAACACACCAGAGGAAGTGAGTGAGAAAGGAAACTCGAGAAAGCCTCAGGAAATTTCTTTCTGGCATCTCTCTCACTCATCCGTGTTCTCCTGCTTCATTTTTCTGCTGGAAAACGCTCTCCGCTCTGGCAGGCACATGAAGAGTCCAAGATTTATTTTGAGCCAAAAGGAAAAAGGTGGAGATAGAGCTGAGCCAAAGGGTGCTTGCTGTGCTGCATGCCCAGGTCGCAGCAGCTGGCTGGCTAGGCAAAAGCTGCTTCCAGTTCCCTTTCACACAGGTGCCTCCTCCACATGATGGCGAGACAAGTGAGCCAGCATCAGACCTAGAGCTGGCACTGGCTCTTCCTTTTCTTGGGCTCATGAGCTGGGGAAAACAAACCCAAGACTGAAAGCAATAAGAAAGGAAGCTATGTTGGCCATGCAAGTAGCGAGAGAAGAGTCCTGGAGGCACCTGGCCTTCAGGGACTGTGGAGTAGCACTGGTTGGCTTGCTGGCAGCAAGCATATTCGGGGCTGAACCAGGCCAAGGCAAGCTTTGCTGGAGCTAACACAAGGACTGCTGCCAGGGGAAGAACAGGTCACTTCTTACACTCAAAGGAGGACAAGGTGCAGCATCTGGGGTAAGTCAGAAAAGGTGGTTGCACATGGAGGAGAGAGAGCAAGAAAAGCAGTGGGACAGACCTGAACTAATATATAGGCAGTGAGTCCCAATCAAAAAAAAAACCAAACAAACAACTCTACAGAGCTGCTGCATGAAGATGCCATCTGTAGTCCTTTCCCCTTTGTTTGGGCTCTAGTGACTTGAGCCATTACCCAAGGATTCACTTTTAGCCTCTTTTGGCTTGTGTTCAAAGAAGGCTCTGGCACTAACTAGGCTGCAAAACCTCATTTCGTCCACCGTAGGCTACGCTCCGTGGTAAAACACGTGAATGTGAACTGTAAGCAGCGATGTGCCCTGTACCAGTGTGGCATTTCCCGTACCTAGGAAAGGGGTGGTAGCTCCAAACAGTGCGAGTACCCTCTAGTGGTCATCCCTGGGCTTACACCCCAGCAGTCACCACTAACTAGTTAAAACACCAATATAGTGTTGTTAGTCCTGGCTTGTTTATATATATTTAGAAAACACAAGTATTTCAGGAATAGTATGAATGCCACTAAAGAGCTGGGGAACAATCCAGGAGCTGTTACCATACTAGCGAAGTTTTGCCATTGGGTTCCAAGAGTTCAAGACTGAAGTTCTGCTGATGTGCATACTGCTCACTATTTCCCTGCTAATTGGCAAAGGCAATCAGGTGAGGGCCCTTCACAGAAAACAACCCTGGAGGAAGGGCTATTCTTGCTCCTTTGGTGGTAACTGGAAGGAATACAGAAGCTCCATACCAAAGGCTCTCCGTTTCAAACGTGCAAACTCTTGAGAAACTGAAGGGAACAGGGAAGTCAGCTGGAGTAGAAAATGCAGGATTTCTAGTGAAAGGTTTTTTTTTTTTTTTTCCAATCCTTAAATAAATAACTATGTGGAATTTTCCATCCCAAGCACACAAAACACTTGCAAATAAGTGTTCTAGACATAAAGGTGTGAACATATGCCTGAAAAGAATGTTAGTAGTAAGCTAATGAAAAAAAGGAATGGAAATAATGCCAAATCAGCAAAGAAAGCTAATCTAAGGAGCCAGAAGTTATAAGAAAAGCAAGAACAGCAAAAAGTTACACCAACTTAAACCACAAAAGGAAACTTTACCTCTTGCCTTCCTCTCCACACAGCCTCAAGGGCAGCCATTTACAGGTACTCAAGCCAGCTCCAGGAACTACACCACTCATCTGGAAGCAGGGAGATGTAAGTTCAAATCTGCTTTGAGCAGGAGGAACACCAAACCCAGGCTGCCACTGCCCTTGCCTGCGAGTGGCACTTTCTCTTTCTGTAGAAACTTTTTAAAGACAAGGAAACCCAGCAAGCTCTTTCTTCTCTCACACAGTATATGTAGCATTTGCAACTCTGGATCCTAAATGAATGCAGCTGTCTGCCTACAGCACTGCCCAACTGCATTCCCACGTGAGCAGGGCTTTGCATTTCCACCTGTGCCCAGAAGTCCTTCTCAGCTTGCTCTGGATGGCTCTCTGTTCAGTTTACAGAATTTGGGATTGCTTTTTCCTGAGGTGTCTAATTCTTTCCATGAGCCTTACAAGAAGCTTACACACCAAACTTTGGAGATGGATCCTACTGTGAAGTCAAGTAGCTAGTCTAAAAGCTAGGCATAGAAAATTGGTGACCTTCAAGTGACTCTGTTGGCTTTTGCAAAAATATTTCACAGCTGAACCCATGGAAGACATGGAAGGACTGGGTTCAGGCACCTCATATGCCTGTTCCCAGTCACTACACCAGCTCTTTATTCATACCAGTGAAGCACTACTGGAAAAAGAGGAGTATGAGGTTAATCAGGATTAGACTGTACCAGTTATTTAGAATCTGATTCTGATCTCACTTTACATTGGTGTAAACCAAGACTGTCTTTCATTTTTCTTATATTTGTGCTAGTGATGAATAAAAGGGTTTAGAGGATAGCCTTTCCTCTACAAGGTTACTAGGCACTGTATTTCCAGGGGGATGGTCTGGTTGTCACGATGGTTGAAAATATTCATCTTTCTGGATTTTGGCCTCACAAGGCAACACACACAGATCCTCCAAAAACATATTGCCTGCTCTAGCTCATTACCTAAACAGACCACAAACTCCACTGAGTTGATGTTGGGTTGGGAAAAAGCTGTATATTTTGCAAGTCATATAAGGACAAGCAGGCAACATTCCTACATACTTTATCAGTACAAAAGCATTTTCTGACCGAAAGCCAATTACACAACGTCCTGCACCCTTGGAGAGAATCACCCTTGGAAATACTGACCTTGAAACAACATAACCCTACTGGGTGTCAGTGGAAGAAGCAATAAAGTGAATAGCTGACGATGGCTAATAATATTCCTTTTGAAATGAACACTAAGATTTGGAATTATTTTTCCCTTGCAAGCCTACATACATTTGCCAATCTCAAGAAATTCTACTTCAGTGAACACCCAGAAAAAAATGTATTAACTGCTTTCCAATTCACTTCATAATGTTTAGAAAGTATTTTTTTAATCAATATAGTATGGCCAGTACTGATTTTTATCTACGGAATGTGAGCTATCGTTTTTATATAATGAACTTTTGTTAACTATTAAACGGCTATTTAATTTTTGAAATTACTGCATTCTTTTTAGACTCTCTCCTCTCGATCTCCGCGTTGTCAGAATCACACCAACTGGCCTGTGTTATGTAGAATGTGAAACTAGATGGCCGTCGCGATTCCTTTTGAACTTGAAAGTCCATGAAATACTTGAACAAAAATCTCAGAATCTATGCAGCGTACCATTATTTTTCACACAGTATTTGCATATCATGGGAATGGCAAAGTATAGAAGCCTTAATGGAATTTCACCAATCTGGCCACATCTAGTATTAGAATCAGAAAGACCAGTTCTTATTAGGACCATGAAAAGAGATCAACTGTGCCACAAATTTTTTTCTAGGGTGAAGTGCCAAATCATAGAGTCGGTAGGAGCGTACACGTAGATAAAATGAACAAGGTCAGATGCAAAACAACTTCTTACCTTCTGAACTTCTGAAGTCATACTTTGATTTCATTTGCAGCAATGTTAATCCAGAGTTCAATTGAATTCAAATGTATGCCATTATAAATGAGAGCAGAATTTGGTTCTTAAATTATAGCAGCTAAGCACAACAGATTTCGTTTCCCTTGGAGTGTTTTTAAGCTACTGATAAAGAGACAGCTTTTATGTCTTTAATAATCCCTTCCTCCTGAATTCAGTGAAGTAAGCATCAAACACATATGCAGAAGTGCTGGGCTTCCACTATGTCTCATGACGGCTTCAAAGTGTTTTAAAATAGTTTTTAAATCAGTGTATAACACATACTAAAAGTGAGAGAAGAATCAGGTTTAGTCCTTATTGTGAACGGCTGTACGTCCTTCTTTTGGCATTTTGAGATAACATAAACAGTTGGAAGATAAATAAGAATATGGAACAAACGCTTCAGAAGAGGGAATTAAAAAATACACAGTGCTTAATTATTTGATTTATGATCCAAATGACAGATGAATTACTGTAACAAGGACTGGGTTTTATGCTGTCTATTGAATAAAACTCATTCTCCTCCAAACTTAATTCACTCTTCAGGTTTTAGTTGTATAATGTATATATGCATAAATTCAGAGGCTGCCTTTTCAGTTTCTTCCCCATTCAGGCCCGCAGGAATTCTCGAAAACAAGGAACCACACCTGTCTCATTTAAAACCTGCAACTGTATGTTCACCTACAACTGGAAATAAGTAAAACTTAACTGATGTGTCAGTTAGAGAACTAGCACCATGGCCTGAGTAAAATCCTCATTCCCTAGACTGTTCTAATTTACCTTCACCCTCCAAGGCAGCTCTCTTTCCGCTGATCAGGCCCCAGGGTTAACTCTCCATCGCATTCAGATCCTCCACATCAGAACACGTAACATTCACAAGACAGTCGCAGTCCACTGACTGTGCGCTCATGAAGACACGTGCACTTACCATATGACACCTTTTTCATGAAGAACTTAGAGCTCTAGCTATACATTGAAAACATATAGAATAAAGCACTGGGACAGTATTACACTCTGTGCTAATTAGATACAAATACACTACCAGAGCCAGCCTCTTCTCCGATTGCCCGTGGAGGCAAGGGCTTCTCTCTCTCTCAGCCTTCTTCCTCCAGGGTTTACTGGAGGCAAGTCTCAGGTTTACATGCTGTGGCCAAAACCCTTCCCAAAAGTTTAATAACATTTTTGTCAGGAGCTGCCCCTGATCGTACCACAAGCATGCCAAACACACTGGGAAGAGAGAATCGATAATTATGTAATTGGCTAAATAACAGAGACCAGCTTTCTACAAACAAACTCGCCTACTAATCAGTACTCAGGAGGATGGATCTCATCCAGAGTTAGTTATTACTCGCTGCTTTGTGATTACAGTGACATGTTTTTTTAATAATGTCTTTGTAAATACATTTCTTATTGGAGCTGTAGGTTAAGGCAAAAGAATGTGAAACATTCAAAATATGATGAAAAATAAAGTAACATGAAAGAGCAGATGGTTTGCATTAAATTTGAAGTAATATCTAACTAAGCTGGCTGAATTATTGTCAGCTCCAATCGAACTGTAATTACCATAGTTCGGAGTGTGGAGTAGTATATTCACAGGGTTGCAAAAACTATTCCAGGATGTTTTGGACAAGGCAAGGTTAATCTGTAGGATACAAAATAATGAGTCATTTAAGGTTTAGTTCATTAAATAGGACACAGAAGAGCACTTCAGCTCTCTATTACCACATTAAAAAAAAAAAAAAGGCGGAAGGAAGCAGTTCATCTGTTTTATATGGTAATTCAGTGAACAATGAGAATCACCTCAGAGCTGAGACCAGACTCATGGGATGCCATACTGCCTGTTACCTCTAAACTGTACGTGGTAAGACACCTACCCTTAGGATAAAGTTATGTACTCATGAAGAATGAGATATAAACTACCACTGCACCAGCATAAGTCTGTATGACAGAGCTTGAAGCCAAGGAAACATAATTCATCATGACAGATTTATGCAGCATCGTACGTTTCTAACCGAGTTTGGGTTGAAGAAATATTGGAGCATCTGCAGGCTGCTCTGCTCTTCAGGCAGAGAGCACAATGCATTGCAGCGTACATGCCCACTGTTATCTTCTGAAAATCAGAAAAGCATATGGTACAGCAGATGCTGCACTATGATTTCCCCCCTCGGACTCTGTTAAGGGCATTCAGCTAATTTTAACACTGTAATTAGCTATGTTCTGTATCTCAAAAGCCATCTTTTTCTACATGTGAGTATTCCACTGGTACTACTTCTCCAAGGAACTGTAAATAGGCGTGTTAAGGTTAACACATGGAGAAGGAGAGAAAAAGGTAGTAAATTAGAATAACTGGCCTAAATTGGACCTACCATGACTGCAAATTGAGTTGCTGCAGAGCAAAGTGGGTAGACAGGTTCCAAAACTGCTCTAAGATCTCAAAGTGAGGAATCTTGTTCCTCTGAGCCAATCTCTCAGTCCTTGCTCTGTCAACCCTACATTTTAGATCAATGGGAGGTGTCATGGAGTAAGGACTGCAGGATTTTCCTGTTTACATTTTTTGCCAGAGAGTGACCCACACAGAGCAAACCTACAACTGCTGCAGCTGTAGCCCTCATGACTGTTATCACTTGTGCAATTTCCACGTGCAGAAGGGCTCACATACACTTCTGCAAACCGGCCTTGAGGCAAGGATTCAGAAAAGCACTTAGACCTGTGTAAAGCTATCCCTCTGTATGCCAGCGCTTGAGCAAAGCCTATCTTTAATTCACTGTGACTTCAGTGAGATTTCAATATTTCATCAAAGTTAAGCTCCTGCTTAAGTGCTGCCAGAAGAAGGATGGTTTCCTGAATTGTAAAATATATGTAGTGTCATTCATTATGATTATATAGCCATATATGAATGTAGGGATATACCTACCTGTATGCATAGTTACAGAGTCATATGTGGCTCCTCCATATACGACTTCAGGCAAAAACTGTGCACACATGCCTATACTGATGCATACTTTATTTTAGGCAAATATAACTCAAGACAAAACGTGCAAGATTTCTTAATGACCGTACCTTTCAGCCAGAAATATAAGTTTTTTGCTTACAATTGTATTTTAGGTATGTTAAAAACATTAGGGCATTTTATATATATGGCTAACATCTCTCAGTGATAGTTTTAGGGGAGGAACTTTTAGGGACACATATGTGTGGGGGTAAATCTGCTTTCCCCTAAAACGTTTACAAGATTCCCTGTGACAGCTTAGGTGAATGAGCAGACTGAATGCAGGAGAGGCTGTTAAGGAGGCATGATTGTTACAGATTATTAAATGTTTTTTGCAGTTCATCACAAGATACATGCTCTGTGCATATGTACACATATGAGCATAAAGATGCATAAATAACCAACTGCTTTATAATCTGTTTAGCTCATAGTGTTCCTGTGTTTGTGATGCTCTCCTGTCTTCTGATAAACTTGCTGGAAGGGGGTTGGAAAGGCTCAGAGATATGGTATAACTTGCTATCGGTACTAATCTAGCTCTGGGTGAGCTTAAGTCACAAAATACCTCATAGCAAATGGCACTATACTTGGAAGCTGAAATATAGAAGGCAAAAGCTAAGCAGTTGTAAGGAAGGAGAAATATCCTGACCGCCTACAGTACATTTGCATTACTGTCCAAGATGTGACTGCAGCTCATATCCAAGCTAGCTTTAAACTAGCTGTCCCAGGTATGACAACACTGCAGCTGCAGCAGCAGGTATCTCAGGCCAAGCTAACTATGCGAATATTGATTCAGTGGGTTTTGAAGCCCACACAACCACCAGTGGCTAGAGAACAACCTTTACCCAAAATGGCTAGTTCAGTCTGTCTGTGCAAATCGCCATGACAACTTGACCGGAGGGCAGCGAATGCAGAACGCCGTAGGGGACGTTCACGCTGCCGTGCCCCCCAGGCTTGGCTAGCCGCGTGTATGTCGCAGATACACAGCAGTGTATCATGTTGCCATTCCAGTACTCTTGACAGGCACTGCATATAAAATAGAGCAGGCATGTACTTAAACACCACTCATTGCTCTAACACCCTCTTTCATAACATCCCAGAAGACATCTGAGTATAACTGAAAAGAATTTCAGTGCTACCAAATGTTTCAAGTAACAAGGGTGACACACAGCACCTGCCATGGAAATAGTGTTGGCAGGTGTCACCTGGTGGTGCTGTTCTCCACAGTCTTCCAAGCTTGTTTTTCAGACAAATTTTCATTTTTTGAAAGATACACTGTTTTGCCCAACTTTGGGAGCACAGGCAGCTTGGTGGACAGATGAGTTGCTGACAGCAGCAGAGTTTGCTTCCAGACTTAAATTCTGAGCACAGCCAATTCGGGAAGCCAGAACCGCTCCTTAGGAACCAAAGGCTAGGCAGCAGGAGTCTTGAGAGAAGGCTTTTTCTTGCTTGCCCTTTGGGCTCTCTCCTTGCCAAATCAATGTGTGTTGAGTATGTGTAAATAACACAAGAACATACTCAGACTTTGCCTCACTGATTTCTCTTCCCCTAGAAAACCAAGCTGGAAGACCCCAAACATCTGCTACTGCTCATGACACAGGCAGCTCAGAGTGTCAGAAAAAGGTACCATAAAGACAGACCTCAAGGAAACTACAGCACTTCACAGGAGCAGGTCTTTGGAAGGGCACAATGTCACCCTACATCTTTCAGCTGTTATGGTTCAGATGTCCCCTTGCTTTCATAACCCCTAAACTCTCCTTGACTTCACAGGCAACAGGGGTGTGGGGGTAGGAGGAGGACAGATCAACATAAAGCTACATGCTGACTGGAATCAAGTAGACCATCCCATCAGAATAACCCTGCCGTAATTGTGGAGAAAAAAAAGTACGCCAAGCATAGCAGAATAAAGTGATAGAGGCACTTCATAACCATTGCCAAGTCAGAATAGAAGTTAATATCACTATCAGTTAAAAGGGAGTGGATGTTTCCGAAGGAAGAGAGGTTGAGTGGACGGTAGTACTCTCAAGGGACACAAGAAGGAAGGCTTTGCAAACCTAACTTAGTGCGCAAAATTTGATTGCCTTTCCTACCCTGGATCAATACCAGTCATGCTGGTAAGGTGAGTGTAGAGGAGTCACTTACCTCTTGCTCCCCATATCCACTTCCCGGCCACCGCCGAGAACGTAAGGATCCCACTAGACCCTGCAAGTCTCATGTGCCTCATTCCTGTCTCGCATTTTAGCCCTAAACACTGAAGTTTGTAGAAGGCATGGATTCTAATCCACGGCATTTAAAGGAACAATTCAAAGAATGCTCTGTTAGCAAAAAACCTTGCCATGCTCTTTGACTTTTCCTTCCACATACTTGAAGCTTTTGATGATGCACCCATCCTCTTATACTTAGTTTGCTAGTCCTTCTCCGGAGAGTGATTGTCTTTTTATGGTGGGTTGCTTCATCACTGGCCATAAATAGGGTCCTGATTTCTGACTACAGCTTCTAGAAGCTATAATAGCTGTAATAAATAATAATAACAACAGCAATGATGATAGCTATGTGGAAAACAGCCACTTACAAAATGAATGGACCTTTGCGAAGATAAGTAGTCTTGAGAACACGATTACTTCTTTCATGCAAATGGCATAACCGAGCATAAAGTAACAAGTCATACACCCTGAAATGCCTCTCTTTGATCACTCAACAGGCAAATGATACTCCTTCATCAGCGATATAACAACTGCGCATGGATCCGTAAGAAAGTGCTTACCAAGGACATTTGTATCCCAGCCATTCCCATCCACTAACGAGGCCACTGTATCTACACAATAAATGTTCACCCTGTTAAGGGAAATACAACATATTTTCCCCCAGAGGCAAACTTTCAAAATAGTTTATTAACTAGACAAAATGAGTTTCCAGGGCCCGTATCTCCGTTGCCTCAGTGGCTCATGAGCCTTTGTGCAACACAGCCTGACGTGGCAGAGCTCAGCGCGTGCTTTGCGCCGACAGGAATGGCCAAGACAGGTATATGGCAATTATTTGTGCTCACAGTCTTCACAGGATCGGAGTGGGGGGGAAATCAGCTGGCTAAAGCCCACGCAAATTAAAGGCAAGCTTCCACTTGGCACATGGAGGCTTTGTACTCTACTTTCTCCGTAACGGCGGAGAGAGGAAGGCTGCTTCTCTAGAGGGTAAGACCTTTATTTAAAAAAAGCAAAAAAAAAAAAAAAAACTAAACAAACAAACAAAACAAAACCACACAAACAAGAAAACAAAGGAAAAAACAATACCGGCGTCACGACCGAAGTTACTGGAACAGGCTACTGCAGCCTGCGGCTAGCACGCACCCCCAGAGGGATGCCAAGAAGTGTTTTATCCAGCCAAGAGCGCGGGCGAGAGGCCGGGCCGGGCCGGGCCGGGCCGGGTTGGGCCGCGGGCCCCTGGTCCCCCGGCCGCGGGGGGCGCCCCGGGCCCAAGGGCCGCGCCGGGGGAGGGCGGCGAGCCCGCCTCGGGGCGGGGGCGGCAGGGGGCGGGGGCCGCCGGCCGCCTCCCGCGGCGCTGCGGGAGAGCAGCGGAGAAAGGAGGCGAGGAGGCGAGGAGCGGAGACATGCTGCTGCCCCCGCTGCTGCTGCCGCTGCTGCCGCTGCTGGCCGCCGCCGCCCGCTGCCCGCACCGCTGCACCTGCGCGCAGGGCGCCCTGCGCTGCCCGCCGCCGCGGCAGGGGGCGCTGCCCGCCCCCGCCCGCGCGTAAGTACCGCGGGGGCCGAGGGAGCGTGTGCGGTCCGCAGGGGCGGCGCGGTGGGGGAGCCCCGCGGCGGCAGCCGAACGGCCGCCGCGTAACGGCCGCCGCCGCGTAAGGGCCGCCGGTGCCGGCGCTTCGCCGTCCCCGCTGCGGGACGGAGCCGAAGCCCGGGCAGGAGCCGGAGGGGCGGGAGGGCAGCGTGAACCCCGCGCCAAGGGCTTCCCCTCAGGCGAGCGCAGAGGAGGGCTGGCGGGGGCCGTGCGGGGCCCGGTGCGTGCCCCCGGGTAACGGTTGGGCGGGCGCGTCTCTGGTAGGCGGCCCGGGGAGGAGGGAGGCACAGGCGGCTCCGCGCTGAGGTGCCCCGTGGGCCGACCGCAGTCGGGCTGGTAACTTCAGGTCGGGCCGTGTCACTCACCGGCCGTTGGACTCGGCGCTTTCTGCCAAAGAGCGCTTAGCGGTGCGCTGGAGCTTGGTCCGTCCCGCAGAGGTGGGACCGTGTGTTTTACTTCAGCCACAGTCCCCGGTGTCGAAACATGCCGTGCACAGGACCGAGGATTTGAGGTCTGACAAGGCTTCGGAGCCTTGGGTTTCTCTTTAAGAAAGATGCTGGTCCTTTCAGTACAGTTTCTTAATGAAGAAAACGTAGCGGTCTCAGAGCCGCAAGGAGAGCGTTGTATTCCCCCAGACTCGCCAGCAAAAGCCAACGGTACAGTTGCCTGAACTTTCTGTATTTTCCTGCTATGGCAGAAAGCAAAAACTGCCTTTCATGTTCCAAAAAACATACAGGGCCTGTAGTGGTCAGTATAACTGTAAGGAAATGAGATTAAAAAGCTAATACTTGGTCTTAAACCTTCTGTCAGTTCCCTTTTGTGTTTGTTTTGCTTTTGCATGTCTATCTGTCTCACAAAGGCTGTGCGATTTAAAGCCAGCTGTGTTAAAATGTCTGAGTGAGTCGTCCTGCTTTTTGCCTCTTTTTGAGGTCCAACTCGTTGACAGATTCATGCCTACTCCGTTTCCCACTCCAGTAGTAAAAAACTTGCTCTGAGTTTCGGCAGGTGTTTGGATCGCTGTTGGGTGCTCCATCGTATCTTTCTGCCTAATGCTCCGCTGGGGATTGGGATTAAACCAAAAGCGAATCACGGGCAGTCTCTCACTCCACTCCCTCCGATAATGATCATATTCCCAGCCCATGATCTAGTAGAGCAGACCAAATACTTTACCACACACATGTATTCAAGCGTTGTTGTGTTGTTTACAGGCTGAATTACAGCGCTGATTCTCTAAACAACCATGGCGTCAAAATATGGGATTAGACAAACAACAGATAGCATAGTTGCCATTTCTAGGTTCCCTGGGTTATCTGGGCATGAATTGAGCAGGGTTTTTCTTATTATGCCTCTTTCTGTAACAAAGCTGATGTTTTCTGTTTTCATGTGATTTGTTTGTAAATTTGATGTGCTCTTGAAATTCCCTAGGGATGATACTATCCTAATCTTCTATCTCCTTTCTGCCCAACTTGAGAATCGGTATGAAGAAGAAACACTAATTTATAGAAATCTAGATTCCTATGAATTGTTTCTCCAGAATCAGTTTTTAGAAATGTCTCTGCCCTGAAATAGTTTCCTCCACACTTCCCTGTGTTACTTTAGTGTCAGAGAAAGCAGAGCCTCTCCACAGTTATCCTAACCAGCACGTTTCTTGCGCGGTGTTCTTAGCACATGCAGAGCAGGCACTGGATCAGTCGCATCGAGGATCCCAGCAGCAGAAACAAAAGGGAGCATTAGTTTTTGTAGGGCTTCAGTATGGCTGTTAGAACAATGCACGTCTGTCCAAAACCACATCACAGTACAGGTTCTGCTCCCTTCCCTGATTTCAGGGAGGAAGGGAGATTATCAAAAGCTCTAAACTTGCGTGGGGTGGGGGAGGGTTCCTGCGTTTTTGGTTTACTCTCTCATTTGTCCTTTTTCCATCTATTGCCTCGAGAAGTAGCTGCATCCCAACCTGGGCTGATCGAGGTCAAAGTAGATAATGGGCATATGGCTGCTGTTGGTTATACTTCACTCAGATTAACAGGGCTAGATTACGTGCAAGAGTAAGGGAAGAATTTTTCCCTCCAGCCTTCAATATAACATTTAATCTTTACATTTCTTCACAAAGTGCAACTATTAGGCTGGTGATGCTGTCAGAAGAGAGTTCAACTAAGAGTCTGCTCAGTAGTCTTCTAAAGGAAATATTTATGTCAAACTTCAAAAAAAATTCATCTATCTTTCAAACTGCATTTGCACAGCCACTTCCAAATCCTGGAAATGCCTTTTTTTTTGCTTTTTTTTTTTTTTTTTTGCTTTGGTGCAGAAAGGGCCATATCCTTTCTGTAGGCTACTATGGTCTGTTCCACAGTGCAGTTTCCCCAGAAATGCATGAACATCAAACAGGATAAACTCTACCCTGTCCCACTGTTTCTGAGATCTAGCGAGTAGTTGCTGTGTAACGTAGCAGTCCCACAGTTAGAAAGCTGGCCCAGAGTGACATATATCCCTTCTGCTGCCTGCTCTGGCTAGCAGCCAGGACACCAGCAACACCAGCAGAAGTCACTGGATGACAGTCAGTAGGATAGATATGGTAGCTCATAACTGCTGAAATTATCCCTCCAGCTGCTCTTGAAAGGGAAACACTCCTCCGAGTTGAACAGAACCCTTAGGACTCTGGTATTTTACAGCTCTGCCATAAAGACTGGCAAAAGCTGGACACCACCCCCTAACTAAAAAGCCGCTTAGGCAGCCATACTGCCCACAATGGAAAGTGAGCATACCAGTACTGCGTTTTCTGCTTTTCACAATGCAAACATAATAGGGAGATATCAGAGGGGCAAATGATCTCATTTAAGGATGGCCAGCAGCTGTCTGAAGGACTATGCTACATTAGCAGCAGCCCAGAATGCAGTCAGCCCCGCTCTGTATCTTAATGTCTTATTTTTTAAATTCTCCAACTGCTATAGCTCCTACTTTCAAGCCACATCCAACCTGATTTGTAAAGAACCTGGAAATATACAACTAAATTTCCATTACTTTGCATTTTGTTTTATTTTTTAATAGAAAGCATACCGTTAAACATACAATTGCAAAACTGTACCAATAGATGTAGTCTAACCCAACAGACGCACATGAATTCTTGCTTTTTTTTTTTAGTTCTTATTCCATTTCTTTTACTTTCCCTTCACCTCTTTCTTTGATCTTCATATAGCATCTTCTTATGCTCTCAGCTCTTATTTCCCCTTCCTTCTTACTCTTTTGTCCTGTAAGGCTTTTTGAGCCTTATCATTTTACTGATGCTCTGTCTTTCCATGCTTTACCGATATCTTTCTAGCTCTCATCTCCCCGTCGATAGCTCTGTGTGAGAGACATAGAGCAAGAGCAAGTTACTTTTGTCACCTCACAGTCGTGTTTGTACCTAGGTGTACCAAAAGAATTGTGAAATAGCACTTACAAGTACACTAATAGTTTTGGAATAAAATGCTATTCCAGATTGTTCCAACGCAGTTCCTGGCATGCTGCTCCACCATATATCAGATCAGGCTTTGTGCAAACCATAATTTCCTATTCTTTCTTCCCTTGTAAGTCAGTCTTTCCATCTCACCTCCTCTACATGCTAATTTTCCCGAATTTGGCATAACTAAGACTGTTTTCAAGTTCTGAACAGATTCTTTATTTTCCTGTTCTTCCTGCCACGATTTGGAAGGTTTTGCTACTTTGCTACAGCCTTACAGATTTTTTTTTTTTTCCCCCAAGGCTCTAACTCCTCATTAACAAAATACAACACATCCTGGGGTGCCCACATTCTTACACTGGTGCCACTCTAGCATGAAAACTAGAGCTCGGAGAAGTCCTAGTTATTAGTATGGCAAATCAAGAAAATAAGTGTCAAAATGTAATTCCGGCTCTACCTGAGCAATTCAAACCCTGATGCCTTAATGCTCTGTGCTTCCAAACACCCTTTTGATAATTTGTTACAGCTCAAGCATAAATCCTCTAGGGAAATTTCAGCAGTTTTTATTTACCAGAGTTATTCTTCCCATGTCATGTTGTTGCTGGAAGAGTTTTCAAAACGATTAGACTTCAACAGGTTGCAGAATTATGTGTTTTTTATGGTGCTGAATTGATCATATTTTTCTCAGACTCACGTTTCTAATTTGGATGTTACACAAACACTATAAAACCTCCATTTTCCAGACACCTTTGTATACTGTTTTGGCTATAGCAGCTATGCATCTTCTAAACCTCTGCAGAAAAATAATCTTTGATACACCACTAAATACTGATATAAAACATTATTTTTTTTTTCTTTTGAAGTCTCATAGTGCCCATACGTACTTTTGTTGATTTAGCAAAGTCTAAATGAATAGGCATCCAACTCCAGTTATTCTATAACTGGCATTGGATACATAATGTCTTTATGACCATTTGAAAATCTCATTTCACAGTAGGGTCTACTTTGTTATGGCTGAGTGTATGCACCTGTGTGCAGGGCTTCAATGTTATAACAAGTTACACATGCGTAGTTTCAAGCTCCAAATCTGGAGCTCTTGGGCAAAAGCCTGAACAAGTAGACATTCCTACTATGTCTTCATTGTGGACATATTTGGCTCTTTTGGATTGACAGAGGAATGCAGTTTCAGGGCCAAAGTGTCTCTAATAGAAGATAATCTGTCACCCATCATTACCTAGCTGAAAGTATTCTTTGGCTATTTACGTGATATCCAGCATCTTATCTAGCATTTCAAGTAGATAATGCCTAATATACAGGGCTTTAAAAGTCAATGTCAATACTTTACGTTGCTCCCAGAAACTGATAAAAATCCAGGGGAAATGGTGGCTTTTCAATCTTATTTTCAATCAATATTCTCAATTCTACTGAGTTGAGTTCAAGGATACAACATAATAAAATTTTTCCACTCTCAGCGAGAATCTACCTTGTGCATTCACCTTTATGGGCTCAGTATTATGGGTAAGTCCTACAAAATAGCAATGCTAAAATATAACAGCCAACCCAGCTACAGTAACACATTCATACCAGTTGCTGCAAGGCCAGTGCTCTTTTTTTATTAGTTCAATTAATCACTTTTTTCAAACGTTCAATCTCAGTAATGCAGAGATTTTACTCACCAGTGTGAGTGAGCTGAGCTTTGATTCTTCATCCACAGGACTGCAAGGGGTCATGCGGTCTGTGTGCATCTAGGCTTCCAACAGCTTCTCGTGGACATCGAGTCTACATGGTACTATTGGAGCAGAAGTGTATCTTTTAGCAGATATAAATAGTTTGCTGTCAAGTCTAGTCGATTTGCCTCTGTTGCCTCTGTATCCCAGAATGATGAAAAAGGATGATCATGGCTTTATGCCAGTGTATCTTTGGAACAGACCACTCTGTAAACATTTTCTTACCGCTACATCTATATATTTACTGTAAGGGAAACAGGGGTAGTTTGCTCTTTGCCTGTCTCTCATGGTCTCTGCTGCCCACAGTAATCCTAGTAACAGGGGAGTAGCCATTTCTTTGAAAAATCCACTCTTTATTAATGATTTCAAAACAAAGCTGGGAAGGACAGTATTTTGGTTACCAAGCAAGGAAAAGATTTGGTAAATCTAAGTGCCCTTCCTGTCTCTCCCCATATTCTTGGATAGTCTTATATGCATTTAGCCTGGCAATTTCAAACCTTAGTGCCTAGAATTATATATCTTGAAAAAATAGCTTGACTTAAGGAATTGTTAGGGACTATCAATGCCAAAAAGGCTGGCTTTCTCTCCATGCCTTTCTGCCTTTCTTGGCTGGATGCCAGTTCCAAGGTTAAAAAGTTTGGCCGTTATGATCTTGTGCTACAGTATTGTCAGCTGTAAAACGAAAGGAGTAAGTACAAGGAGATAAGTTATGATGTGTTAAACATGAAAGAAGCATTACAGTTTTTCTTAAGAGCAAAAAAGTTCATCCTGTAACTAAAAACATCGTTTCAAGTTGGTGTTGGTAACTTGTATTAAAAATGTATGCAGCCCTTTCAATAGGATGTAGAAGTCAGGCTGGTAGCATAGAAAAGTTAGATGTATAAAAGCTTTGTAGCTTTGTAAAACCCAGTTTGTTCTTTTTTTTTTTTTTTTTTTTTGTCAAAAGCTTCCTTATTTCTGAGAGAGGAATAACTGGTCACATCTGAGTGTCACAATCTGAGTGCTATCAGAAAGAAATCAATATTTAATTCCTGCCAGTACCTGCTTGAGTTTCGTTCTGTGCTATCAAAGACATCAGTCGTGTTCAATAGCACAGACTTTGACTCATGAGATAAGGCCTAGCTTATACATAGGCTGGATTTGGCTCAGCAAGCTAAAAAAACTTCTTCAGAATGTTTTGAGTATAAAACAATACAACTAAATGAGCATGTTTCTGTTTAACACAGGCATGGGCTAAGATACAAGCCACAGAGGTAAAGTGGATAAGAACAATGCTGGAAACATCTTTCACCTTTTAGGTGAATTTAAGATATTTTTACCTACATGGAAGGGTATATTTGTGCGTACTCCAGAATTTTGAGGATTAAGAGAGAAGCCCAATTATGAATTGCTTTCGTCTTTTGATCTTGCTGTTTTGTGCAATGTTTAATGGGACTGGGTAACGTCAGTGCAGATGAGTTCACGCTTCCAGCCATCAGGGTGAACTCACAAGAATTTAAAAACAAGAACCAATTAAGTTGAAATACAGAATGGATTAAATGCTGTCATGCAGTTTAACTACAGTACATATTAAAGTGCTGGTTCATCCCACTTAAATTTAATCACATGGCTAAGTTAGGAGCACTGTTGGCATCACCTTTCTGCAGTCGGTGGAGGGGGACAGGCACTCCGTGGGGAGCAGGTCCATCCTAGGCAGGCATTACGGGAATTTACAATAACCACGCTGCTCACTGGCACATCGCAGGTAGGCAGGAGTTGTTTGGGCCACAGATTTTGGTGTAGTCAAAAACCTACTTTCCATAACATTTCTAATTCTTTTGAAAAAATAATATTTTTGTAAATGCTTTCACAAAAGATATATCTTGTTTTCCAAAGAGCCACTGCTAATGTTACAGTTAGGAAGAGGTTCAGGCTTCCAGGGTTATGAAGGAGTAATTTCTGCTACCTCAACTGCTACTTTTTCTTTCTTGTGAAGTTGTTTTCCTGTTGGCTCAGAATATTGATTCCTACTGCAGGGTTCTCTGTAAATTTCAGTCCTCTGAGTGGCAGCACATTTTTCAAGACATATAACTTAATTTTGTTTCTGGTGTAAACAAAGCTTCTGCATGCGCACAGCACGACATGTCAGCATCTATCGAGACTGGTATGACCCAATCATAGCAGCGTGACAAGCGTGCATACATCTTAGTACATCCAGATTCTTAATCCCAAGACAAAGGTACGTGTGAAAGCCTGCCACTATATGGGGTAGGCATAGCATACACACACAAAGAAGTTCTTAGACATTTTTAAGTGTCTTCATATAAAGGATTAGGACAACAAAGGAAAAAGTAAGGTTTATGAACAATGTGGAAATATTTTGGTCAAAGACCTTGACAAAGTGTTTTTGAGGATGAGAAACAAATATCTGTGATATTTTTAATTAAAAAGCAAAACAGAACAATTATCTGTTTGCACAAAGATAATGTCTTGAAATATGTTAAATATTTTCCTATAGCCATTATCAGGGAGAGTGTGGTCATGGCTAGATAAATTGGCCTGTAAAAGTACTGTGATTACTGGGATGTGGAGGAGAATGTTAAAATATAGATATATCTCCCACATCATTATTAACTTTTCAGTGAGGACAGAGTAATTACAAAAATTAAAAGAAAAATATATTCTTGCTTTTAATCCGCAAACCACACTGATGAGATTTAAAAAAAAAAAAAAAAGAGAGAGTGAAAAAAAAAAAAAAAAAAGAAACAGGCCTGATTTGGATCTTTTTTGCACTTGTACGTGTCCGGAATATTGCCAGTGAAGTCAGGGTGCCACACTGCACTATTACACTGATACTACTGAGAGAAGAACATGGTCCAGAGGATGCAGATAAATATGTTTTATATAGTAACAGGAAGTTTTAAGTAAAAGCCACTTTTTCCCTGAGGAATTAATTAACTTTAAATAGCCTCAGTTCTTGAGGCTAGCGTATAGCTTCAGTTGACTGTATCTGCAGCAACTCACTTCCATCAGGCTATTCATTTGTCTAATAGTTTATGATTATTATCAGTTTGTCTGTGATGGGTCTCAGCTTTGTACTGTTAAGGAAGTGACTCAGTATCCTCAGAATTCAGCTTCACAGAGATCACATAGATCTGGCCCCAAAGGTACAAAGGACTGCAGCCAAAATAAAGCGGCCTTCTGCTTTATTGCTCTTCTACCCACTGCAGTGGTTCATTTGTAAAATAGGAAACCCCATGCCTTAAAATCCTTTCCTCCCTCTCTTTATTTTGCAGATCATTTACTCACCTCCCTGTAAAAGTAATCCCATCACACGCCTTTGAAGGACTTAGAGATGCCTTCATCATGTAAGTTGACGACATGTTTTCCGTTGACCTTTCAGTAATTTCTTGTAAGTAATTCTATCATAAACTCTCATAATAGATAACGCAATTTTACAATAATTAAAAATAGATTGCTAAAAAATACCCTTGGTGAAAAAAAGCCACACTGGAGAGGCATAAATATAGCAATCTTTTTCTTATAGGCAATATATTATAAAAAGTTCTTTGAAAATACATGATTTTTTAACAGTTGTAAAAGATCACATAATGAAACATTAATCATATCCCAGAGAACTGGATATAATTTAATAGTTGATCATAGGTACTTTTGAGTGGTAAAGAAGATAGACTTCTATTCACTTCACATTGCAGTGTTATCACTGCAGTATTCCGTCATGTGCATTCATGTAATAACCAAATAAGATATTTGTTCGCTATTTTGCACCAAGAGATGAAACTTCATATCCACAACAGCACACTTTTGTGAAGAAAAACAAAATCACACATCGTGTTTTTAGCCTTATTGATGACAATAGACTTTCCAAATACAGTAAGAAAACTTATGCAGCTATAATTTAGTATTTTTTCACCTGAACCTTCCAAAGGTTTGTCTTTGTTTAAATTTCATCGGAAATAATTCCAGTTAATTAATTAGGAGTACTCACTGGAAAGTAAACACGGGCTTAAACATTCGCATGATCGTTCATTTAGACTTCACCTTGCTAACTGAGTAGCCAAACCTATTTATGCGTGTAGTTCTTACTGACAGGAGTCATGCATTAATTTCCATGAGTAGAGCAGCTGGTAAGAACTATCTGCATGGAGGGGAGCAATAGGGCTGAACCCTTTCTTCGATCTTTCAGTTTACAATTTGCAAGCACTGTAACTTTGCACATCAGGTCTTTATCGCTTCCCTTCCCTTGGTATTGTATCTATTGTATATCGAAGGCTCAGGTAAGAAGGCTTGGCTGGCCAATCTTGCCCTTATTTCTGTCACTGTTCCAACTGAAAGATGGCAGGTTTGGATCCCCTTTATTTATTATTTTTTTATTTTGTTGGCATTGAGTGTTCACTAAAGGACAAAATTCATGATAGAACAGTGCAATCCAGTACAGGAGGTGAACTCCCACAGGATCCAAGTAGCCATACAGATAGTGACGGTTTCTATTCTAGGTGCACTTTTTAGACTTGCCTTCACCAATAAAAAGCACGTAGTGTCTCAGATGTTAAAATGTATATTAGATGTTACATAATTTCTCTTCAAGGAGAAGAAAAGAGAAAATAGGAAACCCTTTTGCAGCGCGTTTCCTGAAGGAAAAGACTTGAAAGATGAGGGTACTGCAAAAGCCTGAATAGACTCAACTAGACTACCTTAGCTTTTAATGCTTATTGGTTAAACATTCGCGGCCAAATTGTGAACTTGTGCGTTTCTGTAGCTCTAGCGAGTAGAAAGCAAAATAAGCTATGTCCATAGGTGTTCAACTGCAATAAAGTAATATAGCACAATCCAGTGGCACCATATTCTTATATTCACTTTTACCTTAATGATTAACAAGAACTTAGCATTTTCAGACCAACTTAAATGTACAAACTTTTTCTTACCTGTGCGATTTGAGGCTAAACTTTCCCGAACTACATGCATAACCTCGTCTTCACAGAGCATATGTTTTGTTAATTGACATTTCCCTTCCATAAAGATAATTTAATTGATTTCTGTGTCCTTTTAATCTATTTCTCCAAGTTAAAGGTGTAGAAATCAATGTCTGTGGCTGAAATAAATCTATATAACACTTCATAACTTTATTGAGATTTAGTGTTTCTTTGAAAAATGCATATTTTTGAATTATAAATCTCTAAATGATCTATATGGCAACTCATCACCAACTGTAAATTAACTGATAAATTATTCTCACTGCCATAAGGCATTTAGACAAACGGGAAGCCAGTAGCAGATAGACAGAATCACACGGAAGGACGGCAGTTCAGATCCCAGACCTGAAAAAGTCCTTCACTTTAGGTTCTGCGAGTAGTCACTGGAGTCTGATCCTTCCCAGTGCATAACGCTAAGCTCATGAGTCTTAGAGGATCAGGCAGTCAGCAGACCACTTGTTCCGCATCCATTTTTTGTTCCCCTGTAACTATTGCAATAGCAAAAATAACAATCCAGAAAGTTAGATAACTTCATAAGTGATTATTGGAAAAATCATGAATTTTTCTGTAAGAAATATATACATATTTAATATATGATTTCTAGCATGCATTCCCCTTTACTACCACAAAAGGAAAAAACAAGTCATCCTTGTCTAAAGGTCTTTATATCACAATTCAATCTCCATAGAAATTGTTTTCTTCTAATTATTATTTAAATAAGATAATTGTCAGGACTTGTGACAACACTAACTCTGATTTTGTACATGTATCTCAGTTGTTCAGAAAATTTTTTTTTTTTCTTGACAGTGTATATAACCTTAGGTTTAGTTTATGTGCCCTTCCAGTCAGTTCTGTCTGGAGAAAACACTGCTTTGAAGACCTTTTCCCCATATATGCATCAATATATACCATCTACTTTCTGGGGTCAATTTTGTGTAACTTCTAGAATCTTAATCTGGCAGGCATTCAGCGAGCATCAAATAAGTGGAATTTTTTTTCTCTGTATACAACATTGGCTGTTCCGTAGTACACGTGTGGAATAGGGGCATCGGTACATCAAAATCTGACAATGCCTACAAAAACATTCATGTTGATTTATGTAACTATGAAAAAGAGCCACTTCCTGCCAGTTTGCATATATGTAATGAAAGCAGCATTTAACACCAAAAATTATTCATAAAGCGCACTAAATGCATATTTCTGTCTTTGTATGTTGTCTGTGGATTAGATGACAATCACTCTAACTTGATAGCCTCTGAAGAATAATAAGCATTATCTACACCCTCACCCACGTAGAAAAAATCAGTAAGCGGGACCAATCATATGAGCAACAGGCTTGCACTCACTCTGTTTTATCTTAGTTCTAGCCCCTAGTCAATACATTGTCTACAGTTTATTGAGAAAAATGCAGATAGGCTGTTATGGAGATACTTATCAAAAAGGCTTGGCATTTTTAAAGGTTAATACA
This sequence comes from Struthio camelus, assembly GCF_040807025.1. Classification (NCBI taxonomy): domain Eukaryota; kingdom Metazoa; phylum Chordata; class Aves; order Struthioniformes; family Struthionidae; genus Struthio; species Struthio camelus. The sequence goes on from NC_090944.1 coordinate 122,796,227, forward strand.
GCAAAATACTGATCATTCTCAACCCCTACTGGAATAGATTCTCAAGATTTCTGAGATGAGACGTTGACACTGCTGCAAAACACGAATTGCTTTGTTTTGTTTTTAACCAACATATATAAAAGACAAATGTAAAATGGAAAACTGATTTATGATATTTCTTCCATTAATGTATTGCTTTGTGTCTACCTTTTTTGTTACAGTGAAATCTCTCAGAGCGACTCTCTAGAAAGAATAGAAGCTAGTGCATTTGACAGCCTTCCCACTTTGTCTGAAATGTAAGCATCAGCTAAAAACGACTTCCATGTTGTAGTTTAGGATTCTCAAGGAGTAAACAGTCTGCAGAGAAGTATTCCTGGACCAAATCTTCCGACCTTGCTTCAGCTGGCTTTGGATTAGACCTACGATGAGAAACATTTCTCTCCAAAGTACCATATAAAATAGGGCACACTTTATAAAGTCAAGCCTTGGAGATCTAAATCATGCAAAGACATCCATCTGTATAAAAAGTCCCATTGCCTTCAGTGAGCTCAATGGCAGTAGTGGAGCTCTATGTCTACTTCTACTGCCAGTGTCTAGCCTTCTAAGCAGGAAAATAATTTGAGATGACAACAGAAGAGAAAAATTCTAAGATGTCATTTTTTCTTTTTGAAGATTCACTTTTCAAAGCCTTACAATATTTAAATAAATCTGCTTAGTATGCATAGCTCTTCTTTTGAGTGCTAAAATATTACTCAAACAGAACATGTACTGATTTTAAACTTGAACTGCATAGCACAGGCATCTAAGAGAGTATGGTGTTAAAGCACTGACTAGGAGAACGCTCTGAAACATTTTGTGAGATTGGAAACTATAAATCTGATACAGTACTTCATTACTGCCTTTTTCCACACAGCATGATCAGTGATTCGCTTAAAAATGGTGCAACTGAGTGAGCACAAATCTTTTTTTTTTTTTTATATAATAAGTGAATTACTTTGAAGCTGGTTACTTGCTCACATAAGCAAGTGATGCAGATTTGTCCAGCTCTTATTGGGTCCAGCTTCCACTGGAATCAATGGTGGGTTTAGCTGAGGAATAAAAGATTTGGCCTGATGTATTCATGTACAGTTCATAGATATCTTGTCATTTGCCTATCTTCCAAAACAACAAACTAAACAAGACCACTAGAGAATTATAGGAGACCAGCAAAAAGATATGTTTGAATCTTGAATGCTCTACAGGTCTCACGTTGCAAGGGCCTGATGTCCTGAGCTGCACTCAAGAGCATTTTCTAAGGATAATCAGTGTAGGCGGATTCAATGTACTTCTTGGATTTGAACTCTTGTTGCAAATTCATATGCTAAAACTTATGAATTATGTAAATCACGCATAGAGAGGGAGCAGGACTAGAGCCATTGTACTTTTATGCCAAGAGACAGGTTCACCAGATAGTCAAGGAGCACTTTCTGCAGATATTACTGAGAGGGCCTGTCCCATTCTTTGGGTAACCACCAGCAAAAAGTATTTCTCACGTGCCTATCTCCATTTCCACTTATCTCCACTTATCTCCAATTTCTGCAGATCTAAGCAGGAATCTGGTGCTATCTCACCACTCTAATAAAGCCCGTGGTGACCTAACAATTTAAACCATCTGAGGACTTACCTTTCCTGGCTAGGCAAAGCATCATTAACATAATGGAAAGTTGAGTTGATGCACAGGGGTATGATTGCAGGGCAAACACCACACTTAGGCATGCAAAGAGCTCAGATTCCTTGCTCAGCCACGCCTCTAAGACCACGTGTTAGAGGCACACTCATCATGATAGTATTTTATAAGAGCTCCTGGCACTGATATCTCGAGTAACAGAGTTCAGCAGCAATGAGTTCATCTGCCAAAGTGAAACAAATCCACAGCTCCTCAGTTAGAGCTTTTCTTATCCTTTTTAGCCTAGAATCTCAGGATTTTGAGGCCAACTTTGTCTCATTTCAGTGTATATGATTTAGAAGAATAAGATACGCAACAGTTATCAGTGCACTTGGCATCAAGCAAGTAACTAAATCCTGCATATCTGCCTAGTTCCTAGGGTATATGAAGAACCACTGAGGCTGCTACCAAAATACCTGACCCAAACTGCACTTTGTAAAGATCCAAATTGGTAGGTCCTAATATAGGATCAACCTGAATGTGGTAGATAATTTAACTTGTTTGTGTTGTGCTAGTGCCTCTGAACCTCCATGGTAGAGCAGAACCATATCGTATTAGGTGTGCTACAGACACAGACACATAAGGGTTCTTGTGTCAGAGAGCCTGCAGACGATGGCAAAATGCTAACTCACACCCGTAAACAAGATACCCAAACTGAATTTTACCAACGCAGTGAGCCATGTAAATTCAGGAACTACTTTTGTTGCTTATTCAACAATTACAACTTGTTTTTATTATCAATACTGCTTTAAAATGTGCTAGTAGTATATTTGTAGAATGTTTGTTAGCAGCGTAAGAGCCTTCTATCACACTCTGCACTTGACTGTTTTCTGACCAGGCCAATTGCTAGCAAAATTCAAGTCCCTCCCTAATATATAATGATTACACTACTGAAGTATTTTTTCCTCATTACAGATTAATCCTGAACACAAAAAATCTGTTGCACATTGAGGATGGAGCATTCAAAAACCTTCCAAGGCTAAAATACTTGTAAGAAAGAGTTCTGTTTCTTTTCTGTTTGTATCCTTTTTCTCTAAAGGAGGAGACAAATTACAGAAAGGAGTATGAAGAAGCTTTTCATGCATTACAGCACGCTAAAAGTACACGCCTCATTTACCATAGCTTTAATGTGCATTTAACCAGTTGTGAGATCTTTTAATAGGCTTAAAAATAAATTAACCTAGGGCAGACTAGTAATGGACAAAACTTTAGTAAAGTGTGCTAATTAATTCTGTGATGTGCTTATTTCTAGAATAAAGCTTTCAGATAGACAAGATACTATGCAAAAAGGGGTAATTAAAATTCTCTTCTTTGCGCTTAACGTAGAAACAACATGTACAGCTTCTCCAGGACACTGTCTGAGAATTCTACATATATAATTCCTACAGATCTTACGAAAACAATGGAAGCCAAATTAAAAATCATATTTTCCACTCACCTTTTAATGCATTGTTAACCTTGTACTTGCAGAGTTGGCGTCTTGTTGCTTTCCACTCTTGAAACCTTTTCTCCTGTAAATGGCAATTATGCTTTTCTCTAGGAGCATTTGTAATACCGGAATAAGAGAATTTCCAGATCTAACACAGATCTTCTCGTCAGAAGCCCATTTTATATTGTAAGTGGAGACCCAGTCTAACCCAGTATGAGCCTTTCCATCTTGTTCCTGTACTGCTGACAAAAATACTCTTTTTTTCCTCCTAAAGGGAACTCTGTGATAATTTGCGGATGACAACTATACCCCCAAATGCTTTCCAAGGGATGAACAATGAATCACTGACACTGTGAGTAAAACAGTCATAGTTGCAGTTCCTTCCATGAAGATAATGCTTCTGTTTGAGGAAAGTAGCTGTGCTTTATAAACTTCTTGAAATGAATCCCCCTACAATACACGTCTGGAATGCAAGTTAAATTTGAAATGCCTAGGACATAGAGCATTGCTTTTCAGCTGATGGTAGCTTTTACAGACATGCTCCGAGCAGGGTTTTTTCCCAAGGCTAAATTCACTTAGGAAGGAACCTATGAAGAGGAATCCAAGTCCTCATCTTCCATTCAACGTTGTTTTTAAAACTATCGTCATCAGGACATAAACTCCAAAAGCTACAATTGTATCCCAAAGTCTGTCTCCTTCCCTCAGGGATGGGGGTCTCTTGAACTAGTACTTTCATGATTAGGCCAGACTAACACTACTGATCTACACTCTAGCTTGAGGGGTGAGCCAGCTTCTTGGCTACTAGGACAAGTAACGCTGCTGAGCTTCAGGTGTGCAGGATCCCAGCAGAACTTGCAGATGCAATTGCCATCTACTCTGGCACCGTAAGAAAAAAAAGAAATTCAGCATTTGTGCTTTATTTCCTCAGGCATCACTGGGAAACGAAAATCAACCCTCGATGCCTTCAGGGGGTTTCTGCAGCAGTTTACCTAAAAAGAAAATGTAGATGCAAGAATTTGGTGCATTTTACATCCACCTCCTTTTCTCTATGAAAAAATTCATGTGTGGTTCTAACCGTAATTTTATAGGGAAATGAGCAGCAATTTTGGACTGAAACCCTCAAAAGGGGGGAAAGCATACTTGATCATATAAGAAAAACTGGCCCAGTTCTCTACCGCCATCAGTGATAAGTGCTTGGCAGCAATGAAATATGTTGCATCTACCTGTAATAGCAGCAAGTTTCTTTCAAAGAGCTGTTTGTCAGCAATGTGCTTGTATTAGCAAAGAGCAGGAAAGGAGAGAACAAATTGGTACATGATTTCTCTTTGCTCAGCTTACTTTGATTCCTATAAGACTCCATGTAAAGACTTTCCTTTTAGCAAATTGTGGATTCATTGCTCGAGCCATCTATGAGACAGGTGGGCTTAATGGTATGTAAGATGCCACACCCCAGGAACACAAAAGCCAAGGTGAGGTGTCATCTGCTGAGAGAGCAAAAACCTTATACGGATTTTGTAGTGCATTGGCCTCACAAAAATTTCCACTAAGAAATGCTCAAATAGCAAAAAATGCACATGAACCACCTCTCCACAGGATGTGCCTGAAATTCAGGTCATCTGAGGAAGGACCGTCGGAGCAATAGAGGGCAGCAGCAAGCCACCTGTTGTGTGTTGCAGCAACCAACACCGATCTGGACGCAAGTAGAGCCAACTTTAGCAGACCAGACTGATTTTTAAAATGCAGTACGCATCCAAACAGGGAGCCTTGTCTTGACACAAGCTCAAAGCATTTACCAAAACCCCAGCACAAAACTTGATAGATATTTGTTCACGCTAACTAGCAGCGCACAGGAGCAAGTACTGTAGTTAACTGGATTAGGCCCTTCATCAGGCTGATGTGATGGCGTGACAGTAATTTGTGCACAGTATTGACCCATACCCCTGTAAACTGTTAGAGGAACTGAACATAAATCTGATTGAAGACCACTCCTACACAGTGTTAAAGAGGACCATTTGCTTAGCTGAGAGCATCATTTTATTTTATATGCGTCTTTTCTTCTAGAAAGTTCTCCAAATAACTTCAGTAAAGTAATGATTTTGTTAATAGTGCAAGAAATTTAAAATATAAGAGACTGAGAAAGACGCTTAAGAATTTTACTGTAACCCCAAAGTATATAAAATGGAAGAACATCTAACTCCCAGTCAGGAAATAGCCAATAGATTCATTTTTCTCCTGTCATTTTATGATAAGGAACTCACCACAAGAAGAAGAGAATCAGCAGCTTCCTAATTGTAGACTTGCACTTTAACTCCATCCTGTGTAATTAACTGCAATTAGCTGAAATAATTCCAAGTGTTGCAGCATAGTCTAATGAAATACAAGTAATCTGTAAAGGGGTAAATCCAGCCTACAGTAACGCTTTGCATTACTAATAGCTAATTTAGTCTTTCCATCAGTTAGTATTTCATGTGGATGTGGGAAGAGGGTACCTGGAGAATTGAGGCTGCATATTCATGGTGAATTTTAAGGAAATCATTAATTCCCAGCAAGCATATTTGAGTGCTGTCACATTGATTTAGTCTTAAAACTAAGGTGCACTGAAACTGTAATGTACTTATTGTCAATTCATTCATATGAAGGTGTGAGGTGTAATCTGTAGTAAAATACATGTTTAAAATGGTGCAGATATGGAATAATGTATTTTTGTGTGACTGAGGTGACAGCTGGCCTTACAATATGTTAACCCCAAATTGCTGAAGAGGTCACAGTGGATATCAACTGGAACTTGTGTGAACTACCTGCATTGTCAGTCCACTGTTGCTCCCAAATTTCAGCCCTCCCAAAAACAAGTGGAAAAATGACAACAAAACCTTTGTAGAGATAAAGGGTCATTTATAAACTGCATCAAATTTTGTATTAAGGCTGAATAGTAAAGATGATTTTGGAAGCATTAACTTAATACCACAAATGGATTTTTCTCAATGAAATCAGTCCCATAGGTTATATCTCCTAATGAAGGAAAGTAGCTGGAATGTAGGAGTAGCAGGACCAGCCTCAAGGTTGCCTAGCTCACACCATGGGGAATCAAGAAACGAGGGTGGGCACCTAGTCTCCCTATGCGAAGCAGGGGACAGCTAAGTTTCTATGGCACAATTCAAGCGTGGCAGCACACTGAGCAGAACACTACTTTGAAAGAGCTAATAGCTCACCGAACTATGAGTGACTCACCCCCACCTCTCAGCAAAGCTGTCTCTTGGGCTGCAGGAAGATTCGTCTGTCCACACTGGAGTTGCAATCCAGCAGCACCCACTAAGCTTTAGAATAGCTTTCCATCTTACATTTCTCTGTCCCTTGCAATCTTGCATTTCTGTCTACAATGTGGCACTGCTCCCATAGAAAGGATGGAAAGAAAAGGCACAGCGTAGCCACAGTCTACTGATCTGGGAAGCTTTCTGAGCTGTAGGATACAGTCTTATGCTGAAACCACAGAATCCAGGTATTCTACTTCACAGAGAAGTGTCCTACCTCCACATTGTCTTCATGCAAGGGTCTTACCTGGAATAATATCTTGTTTCTGGGTCTCAGTACAAGGTAGGCCCAGACAGACACTGAACTGCTCAGAGCAGGGAAGTTCTGTACAGCAGAAGTTATCTTAAACATCTAAATGATAAGGAGCTTAATGAATTTAAGCTGCAATTTTATCATAATTTTAGAATTAGGTCGTTATGCCTACGATATGCCGTAGTCACCTATGTCCTTTATAAGCCAGTCCCTCTAATTATTAAAACATAGTTTTAAGAATTGAAACATGTAGTAACAATAATATAATCTTCTATTTTCCCAAATCTGTTTTCCTTATGTATTTTTGTTATTCTCAGCAAATTATATAAAAATGGGTTTGAAGATATCCACAGCCATGCCTTCAATGGGACAAAGCTGAATCAACTGTGAGTATGTTTCCCCTTCTCACTGTTTTTCTTTAAGAATAAATCATCTTTCAAATACAGACACAGGCTCATCATTCAGCTTAACTGGCCATATCTTGCATTTCCTGATACCCATTAGAAAACTACGTATTCTGGTGTCAATGGCCTTTGCCACTAAATTGTTGATCCTGCAATATTTACTGTTTTTCTTGAAACATCATCCCTCAGAACACCGTAGTTATGAGAAAATCTTTTCTTTATTACTAAAATGTAATAAATTCCTAAACTTAGCAGCAGTAGTGGAAAACTTGAAAACGTAGCCCACACTCAGGAAACTTCATCTTATATTTTGTAAACCTCAATAGTTTTAATCAATCTCACATGCTTTGTTAGTAGACTCCTGCTTTGGCAATGCCTTTTACTACATTTTTGTACACTATTGCTTGTACTGGTTTAAGTCAGACTAAGTTGGAAGTGATTAGGATTAACTGTAGATGATAATGGTCTGATGGCATCAGTGAAAGGAAAGGTCAAATGAGAAATATGCTTACTCTCAGACCAGAGGTTGCAATGACAAATAGTGTGATGGGAAAGAGGAGTAAGAGGAAATAGATGGGAAGAAGAGACCAGAAAAGGATCATTTTAAAAGACGGAAAAGTTAACAATGTTTGGTTCCACAGAATTCTAAAGGACAATAAAAACCTCAGGAGAATACACAATGACGCCTTGAGGGGGGCCACAGGGCCAGATGTTCTGTAAGTATCAAACCACTTTATTATCTGATTTTGTAAGTGTCCCACATGAACTGTACTGTGCTAAATAAACTACACCATTTTAGTGAAGAATAGGCTTTATTTCTGAATGGATACTGGATCTCTTACCTTCTACAGACGATAAGGCAGATCAGTGCAATGCCACGAAGTGTTGTGTTTTAATTAATATGTATTTTAACTAATAGCTGTTTAATTAAAGCATCTAAAACAGTCCTTTGGAGCAAAGAAGAGAGCCAGGTGGGTGTTCTAGCTGTTAAGGTATCTAGAGAGTCACATTCATCCACTTTCCCTCTCTTTCCCTGGCCTAAAGAACCTTCCCTTGCTCCGTGCATGGCGGCTTTCAGAAAGAGAGGTTAGGCCACAACCCTCAGAGCGGTGGCAGCGTGTTTCAACTTCCTCAGCACAATGTGAGCTCCTAGCCTAACTGAGGCTCATGTGTGATAGGGAAGCACTTAAACTCCAGATGGAAAGTTTCGTGTTACCTAAGCACCATGCTCCGAGAACACCCACTGGAATAAGCTCTTGGGACAGATAGGCAGAAAGAGGCCAAGTTTTTTGCTAGCAGCTGACCTTAGCCATAAGCCTGGGAGCCAGGAATTCATCAGTATCCAGCTGAGACCAATTCAGGCATGCCATGAACTTTAATGTCTTCAGGGCTAGGCATCAGCTGAGTACAGACAAGAAAGGAAAGGACGTATGTCTATGCTGGAGATCAAGTGTTGAAGTTGCTTTGTGGATTTAGGCCTTTATGAAAAGCTGAGTCACCGTTATCCAACTTCATGCTTTGTCGGTGTTTTTATAGGTATCAAAAGAAAAGAAAATGTTCTCTTTATTTTGTAGGGATATTTCTTCAACGGCTCTAGAATCCCTGCCTAGTTATGGACTGGAGGCCATTCAAGTCTTAAACGCAACATCATCTTACTCTTTAAAGAGACTGCCACCGCTGGATAAATTCAGTAACCTTCTGGAAGCTGTTTTAACTTATCCCAGCCACTGCTGTGCTTTTAGAAATGTAAGGACAGAAAAGTAAGTCCAAATAGCACATTATTGTATTACAGTACTTCAGAAACTCCAAAATGACAATTCTACTTTATTCAGCTCACAGAACTTTGATTATCCTTATTCCAGTTACAAGAAAGCTGTGGAACGTAACAAGGCATCACGCAAAACAGCAGCTCTCTGCTAAAGCCGACAATCTCATTTCCACTTATTTTAGAGCAGAAATTGATCTCATCCTGTGCCCAGTATCTACCAGCAGGAGCATTATTCTAAGTTTGCTTAAGGCTTACGTTTCTCTTGGTATATCAATAAAAAAAAAAAAGACTTCTAGCACATGGAAAACATATTTCCATTAGCGTCAACAGCATGTTATCCTAAAAAAAAAAAACCTCCTGTAGCCTTTAGCTATGCAGCTTATTTAATGCAGGGGATATGATGACCTTGTAGAAGAGGCAGGCTTTCAATTACTCACTTACTGAAATAAGTACCTGACACAACCCTCAGCTCAGTTCCAGTGCTTTCAAATAACAATAGACAGTACTATTCTTCCCATTTCACAGTTGGAAACTGTGGCCCAGGGAGAGCTTGGCATTTGCTGATTTGGGGCAATCAATCTGAGACGGCTGGGGCTAATGTTCTATCATTTTCATTTCAGTAAATCAACTCTCATTTGGCTTTAGGCAGCCAAAGCCATCCTAAATGAGTTTAGTTGAAGCTGTGAGCCTTCCACACTTCTAGTCTGTGCGTCTCCAATGAAGACAACAGAAAAGACATAGTAAGCAGCCATTTGTGGGAAGCCCAATTCATGTGACTTGCCTACCATCATATAAGAATTGTGTTGTAAGGGCAGGAATCGAATCCAGTTATTTACAGCAAAATTAGATGTGCACTATGCTTTCTCTGCATACCTCATTTTACTACGTGGTTCCTGCTTCTGCAGGAATAAAGCAAAGATCCTACAGTCAAACATTTCCATCTCTACTGAGCTCTAATTCAGTTCTAGAGCTAGTCTGTCAGTGTATTAAGTGCAGCAGCAGTGTTGGGGCAAAAAAGAGTGCTTGATTCATTCTGACGTAAGGATTACCATTGCACATGTGCAAGAAGGGACCAAATTAAAGTTGCAAAGACAACTACAGTTCTTATATTTACTAGTCTTTAGGTACTTTACTTTGCAATATATGATCACAGTCTATAAAAATAGAGGTGCTGAAGGAAGTCACTTTATCATATTTAGTAATTGTTTTCGTTAAGTAAACTGGAGGAAAAAAAAACACACACAGACACACACGACTCCAAAGCAGGAAACTCTACTGCCCTCCAACTGGGCGATCAGCAGGGTTCAGACCACTACCTACGCATTACCCGTCTGCACAGCCCTTGCCACTGGAGGAACTCAGACAAGTAGCAGGCTATTATTTTTCTAGCTACTGTAGAGGAACGAGAGACACGCTTCTGGCTGTTTTTATTGCTGTTGCCAGCAGAAGACCGTGGAGACTGAGACCTCTTGACTTCAGTCACCGGGTTCTAGAGGAAAGAGCCTTTCTGCAGTTATGGATTTTCATGGCCACACAACTGCAGCCTGTTTCTGTCTTCTACTAGCCCCTTCTGTTGCCTTGTGCTCTACAAACAGTCATCCTGCCCAATTTTTACTACCTTGCTCCAGATCCCATTCCTCACCACCTATGAACTGCACTATCTGGTCACTGAGATAGCTGCTAATGAAGCTGCTAGCCAGTAAGATGTAAGTCAGCATCACAGATATTAGGGAAACAAACTCTCAATATTCTTGAGAGTTCTGGGGTGCGATACTGGTGTGCTCTTACGTGGCTCTATGAATGAGAGGGTTCAGTTACCAAGACTTTCCTCCACTGGAATGACTGTGAAGCAAAAAGCAGGCTATAGCGCAACTTCAAAAAATTAGAAGAAAAACAACTTCTGTTGTCATCCCATTATTTGTAAGTATCAGATAGAAGCTTATATTGGTATTTTAAAACCTTATTTCTCTTGCTGCAAATAAAACTTTCTGTAAGTTTCCAAGTGTCTGGATTATCTTAAAAGTACACAAAAAAGCTTAGTGTTTTTTCAGGATCTTTCTGCCGTCACCGCAACAAGGTGAGACAAAGCTATTTTCATTCATACTGGTGGAGTACCTCACCCATAATTTCCAGGTCTCAAAATCAGAGATTTTGGTGAATACATGGTCTTTAAATTCGTACTTTACAAATTGCTTTATTTCCAACATTTAAAGTCTGCCAGCAGATCTCAAAGTGAAGAATATCAGACCAGCTTTCCAGCACTTGTGAATAGACGTACTTCTCTAGAAGCCAGCCTAGGTGCTACCAGCTACAATGGCTGAGAATCTGTCCCATTTCAATACAGTATTTCAGTACAGGATTACAGTATATATTTGAGAATTTGCCCAAAATTTAGACTGAAACTCAACTTTCTTTTCATCCTTATTTCAGAAAAAATTCCTTGCTTTCCATTTTTGACAACTTCTCCAAAGAGTGCGAAAGCACCATGAGGAAACCAACTAATGAAATATTGTAAGTACCTCTCTGCATCCAGAAGCTGGAAATAGCAAATATGGCCCCCCCCTCCTGCTGTTCATGTGCATTTTTGTAGAAACAGCATGTCTCGTATTGCCAATTCAAGTCACCCTTACAAGTTGCACAGTGATAATTTTACTATTATTAAATCAACATTTGTGAATTTGGTGTTCGAAAAAGTCTCATGGGTTGTACTCACTCCAGGTTGAATTCTCCAAAGTCTTTCAAAACAGTGATTAAATATTTCCGAAAGTTAAGGGCCTGCATGGACACTTTTCATGCCTGTAGATAATTGCAGCTGTGTGATTCAAAGAAGAGATGTCAACGTTAATATTTTTTGCTGATAGAAAAGGTAATTTGTGTCAACAGTTTTTCGTGGTACAAAAAGAGTTCCTGAGTTAAGAGAAATTTGATGACCTGATACACTTGTTTTACCTATTCTGATTGTGTCCTTCCGTATCATCACACTTTTGTTTGACAGTGTCCAGTGGGACAATAAGAAATGCTAATATCAAACTGTTGTTAATCACGTTGGCCATGTTGGATGACAAAAGCTGTACAACAGTATTTCATGGAAAAATTTACAGATTTGCAATTGTGCCTCCCTCTATAGCTAAATAGGAGATCTTGGGACTTTTCCTCAGCGCTAACATAGGGTCAAGCATTGCAAAGCCTAGAAAGACAAAGTCGTAGTCACAAAAATCGAACACAAACACAGCTGAAATTCGACTGATCCATTGGGATAATGATTTCCTTGGGGCCTGTTATATTTGCTGTTTGATGGTATTAGGCCATTTATAAAGCAATAGCTGGTTTGATTCTCTCATCATCTTTTCTCCTTTGCTGTCTGCCTGCAACTCCTTTGAGTGCCTCCCTTACTCAATCTTATCAGCTCTACTCCCAGTTGCAAAACTGAAGCACTTCAGGATTACAAAAAGGCAAAGTACAGACAGTCAGCAAGACCAAGAACATACAGTCTCCATCAAGGATAGCTTTGGGAGAAGTAAGGTGAGACAAGGAGGTACACATAGAGATGTCCATTAGGTTACATTTTAAAGGCAACTGAAGTGACACTCCAGTGAGTTATGGGATCACACAAATCAGAAGTGCCTAAGCCCGCGTTATCCCTATACTTCAGATGAGCATTTGTTGTACACCTCCTCTGCATAAATAGTTTATCTATCTGAGTCGGTTGGTTCCTGAACCTATTTGCTTTGCTAAGGCCCGATCCCAGCAATTCTCTGAGCAGGGGCCGTAAGCAGAACTGCAGTCATTGTATTAAGCAAATGGAAGTAGGGTCATGATTCTGAAGCTGAAAGGCTGCAGGTAGAAAAGTTTGGGAACAATAAAAATGGGCTCAAAGTCCAGAGCTATTATTACACAAAGAGAGCTTGCACAGGCTGCGTGTTTACATGGCCTCTTAGAAAGATCACAGTTTGTTTTTTCTTAACTAATAAATAAACAAAGGCAAACATAGTCCTTGCTCTTCCAGTTTAAGCCAAGCAAGTGAAAGCAAGACATGGGCCAGTTTTTCATGCAAGTAGAGAACAGTTAGGATAAGAACAGATTGGGAAATTCAGTAGAAGAATCTGAAAAGCAGCCCAGCCTCATTTGCAAGTGAAGACCTTGATCCAGGAAAATAATTTAATGCACATGTTTAGTTGAAGTGGAACTTTAAGCAGGTATTTAAGTTGACCCAAAACTACCCTCTGGATCCTCTGGATGTTTTCCCATTGAACGCTAATGATTTTCATGATTGTGTCATTGTGAAATCAGTAGCTATTCTGGCAAGGAATCAGAAGAGACAAGCGCTTGCTTTTAAAATGTTTTTTTTTCTTTTGTAGGCTTATCTCCACGTTATTAATGACCTGGAGATTAGAAAGATCTATTTCAAACGCCTAAAAAGATGTATAATTAGCCATTTCTCTTTCACTGCTTTTGCTTCTGCATTTGCTCTGCCAACGCCTGTCATTATTTGTTAACAGCTACCTTACCACAGTGAAAGAACCTTTCTACCTGCTTTGTGCAGGTGTAGTCAAAGAGTTACAGGACAAGTGGTTGGTATATAGAAGGCACTGAGACCTGGAAGATAAACTCCATAAAATAATGCTATTATTGCACATTCCATGCTGCCCCATGCCCTTCACAAAAATGATGGGTTAAATATGTCATGGTCCTGTGCAAGTAAGTTGCTGTGCTCTGAAGGTTTTTGAACCTGAGAATCTCTGAAGTAAATTTTTCTCCTTTCCTCCCTCTCTGGTGTAGGGAGTGGTTAGGTACTAGTCTCTGAAAGTGCATTTGATTCACATCCTTCTGGCCAGCCACAGCCTGCCCAGCAGCTGGCAGAGGACAGCACGTGGAGAGTATTGCAAGTGCACTTCCCACTCCCCAGCCTCACATCAAAGCTATATTTACACCTTCACCTGTGCATTGGGTCCAGTCTAACCTTCATATATTCCTAGCCATCAATATATTCTATCAAGTTAACCATGCACTTCTACTCACTTTATAATACTGTTAACATCAAATTCCTCAGCATTTCCCAAATCATACATCATACTCTCAGGACTTTGTTCAGTAAGTGCATTTCCTAAGGAAAGTAAGAGAGCACAGTTAAAACCCTTAGTTTATTTTAGTTAGGCTTCTTTAACTGTCTGATAAACCTATATGCAGAATATTTTATATTCTGTCAACTCAAGTGTTACAATAGTTTGAACTGCACTCTCCTGGCATCAGTAGAAAGAGGGCTCACTTAGAAAGCAATCAAGATAAAGCACTTACAAATACGTAAATCCTAGAAAACATTCCTCTGGATGTGACCGTGGCCTCTTCTGCTCTCCAAGTTTGCTACCCAAAAAAAAGGTGTCCTTACAAGGCTTCTTTATGTATAAACACTCTGTAGAAACACACCTAGAAAGTAACTGCTTTAAAACAACTTTCATCTGTTGTATTTTATAAAAGAATGTGAGCAACATGTAACAAGTAGTTCACTGCTATTTGTGGGCGGTTGTTTTTTAATAGTTATAGAGATGATTCTTACAACACATCGCTGTGGTCAGCAGAAAAGAACATGTCCCCGTTTGCAACAGACGAAGAAACCTCTCCTTACAGCTATTCAGCTTTTTTCGATGAGAATGAAATGACTGGCCTAGATTTTGAGTATGACTTTTGTCAGCCTAAGATACTCACATGCACTCCGGAACCAGATGCATTTAATCCCTGTGAAGATATCCTGGGATACAGTTTTCTCAGAATCCTGATTTGGTTTATAAATATCCTGGCAATTGCTGGCAATTTCACTGTACTCCTTGTTCTGATAACTAGCCATTACAAGCTCACTGTTCCTCGCTTCCTCATGTGCAACCTCTCTTTTGCTGATTTTTGCATGGGACTTTATTTGCTGCTCATTGCTTCTGTCGATGCCCAAACAAGTGGTCAGTATTACAACTATGCAATAGACTGGCAAACGGGCAGTGGCTGCAGTACTGCTGGCTTTTTCACCGTGTTTGCAAGTGAGCTTTCAGTGTATACACTAACTGTGATCACTATAGAACGGTGGTATACAATCACCTATGCAATGCAGTTGGATCGAAAGCTACGACTAAGGCATGCTGTACCAATCATGCTTGGTGGTTGGATATTTTCCATTTTAATAGCAGTGATGCCTCTGTTAGGGGTCAGCAGTTACATGAAGGTCAGTATTTGTTTACCCATGGATATTGAAACAGCTCTTTCCCAAGCCTACATATTGATTATCTTAGTGTTAAATGTTGTGGCTTTTATTGTCATTTGTGCTTGTTACATTAAGATTTATATAGCTGTTCAAAATCCAGAGCTGGTAGCTGCCAATAAAGATACCAAGGTTGCCAAGAGAATGGCAATACTGATCTTCACAGATTTTACCTGCATGGCCCCTATCTCCTTTTTTGCCATATCTGCTGCCTTTAAAGTACCACTCATCACAGTGACAAACTCCAAGATTTTGCTGGTTTTATTTTATCCAGTCAACTCCTGTGCAAACCCATTTCTGTATGCAATTTTCACTAAAGCATTTCGAAGGGATTTCTTTCTACTGATGAGCAAGCTCGGTTGTTGTAAAAGCCGAGCAGAGCTTTACAGAATGAACTATTTCTCTGCTTATACCTCCAACTGCAAAAACGGCAGCTCAGCCACAGGCCCCAGCCAAGCCTCACAAGCACTGCTGCTTTTGTCAGCATTAGAGAAGCCCTATCCAGCGGTACGTGACAAGACATCTTACAAAGAAAATTAAACTGGAGCAGCAATAGGTCCTGCACTTTACAATATCAGCTGTAATTATCACAGTAACTAGGGTTTATTTTATAGTATCTTGAACATTTTGCAATAAATAAAAGTGACAATCAATAATTCTTACACAACATAACTGTCCTGAGGTTCAAAGTGATATTTTCCCTTTTGCTGTTGTTGTTGTTGTAACAGTAGATATGGAAGGCGATTGTTAGGCAAAGTTCTTCTTTTGGGGGGAGCTGGGGGAGTCCAAGAGCGGAGCTTTGCACCTCCCATAAACTAACTAGATTCCAAAGCGCTCTTGAAGTTAATAGCCGCTTCTACTCAAAACAGTGATTGCAGTCTAGCTCCTTTCTCTCCGGATGTGCTTCCCTGGGGTATTTAAAGCCTGTCGGCTAGCTTTCCTGACTTCTTTTTACCCTCCCATCAGCTGTGCTGGCATTGGCGGGTTAAAGGAAGGGGCACTAAACTCGATGCCTCCCTGTATTTCATCAACAGAAACTCCCAGTTATACAGCCACCTACACCCATTTAAAGAATAACGTTCAGGTAGTGGGTTGTAAAGATGTCACCCAAGGAGAGAAGCTGACCTACTGAACCTTTGCTACTAGCAATTTTGCAGTTTACGTTAGATCTCAGACTGAGCTTGTAGGTAATACATTTACTTTAAAAAGGTTAACCTATATACCACCATATACTATGTGCATACGGAGATGCACTAGCTGCAAAACCCCGACTACTCCATGTAGAACTGCGTTTTGTATATTCTACGTACTCCCATATATAAACACAACCTATGAAGGCCTCCTCTCAGCAGCAGGATAGCTGCTGCCTGCACAGATGAGTAAGTGCAGCCTTGCTTTATCTCCAGGGACAATCTTGTGCATTATTTTCATGTATCCCCTCTGTGGCATCACCAAGGCCACTGGCATTTGGAATGCCTCCTGGAGACTCCTCCTCAGCACTCAAAGCCCAACCCCATTTCTAGTTACTTAAACAGAGCAGTTTTCTCAGTGACTGTGCTTTCCCATAGAATCTATCTTTTCTTTCACCACGCATTGCCTGATGCTAAGGAAATCCAGATTTCTGGCTGTGTTCCTAATTTAAGCAAAAATTGAGCATTCCTTTGATATTGCAGCACATTTACTCTGTTCACAGCAAATAGGCTGTCACCCTTATGAGGTTCACTTGCCATAAGCTAACACCACACCATATAGAAGTTGGAGAATTAGATCTGTAAGCTCTTACCTGCCTCTTATGGGCCAACCAATCTATCTTGGATGACAAGCTGCAGATTGCATTAGAATGCCATGAAGCAATTTGTACGGCCGCTACACAGGATATCTGCAGGAGCCTGTACTCTGGTCACGTTCAGAGGAGGCCACATTCTGCACTGGCATGGTATTCTGAAAATGAAGGGCTTAGCTATTGGATCCTCAACAGAAGTTCACAGTCCTAGAGACAAAAACATATGCAATAGCCACAAACTGCAGAACAAGCCTCTTCTTGGGTTGCTTATTCTTGACAGGTTACACTGCCTCTAATGGGAGGAACACGTGAACGCTTACAGTTTCTATCAAAACTGTGGTAGCTTGAGACCTGCACATGACAGTTTATGGTTCACAAAAGGTAAAGCAAGTCCTTTTTATTTGGACTTATAATTTTTGCTCTTCTTAGATCACACTCAGTATATGATACTCATGACACCTGAAAACCCCTGGGCTAGATCCTCAGCTGATAGAATACACTTCCCTTGCAGTCAGTGGAAGAATACAGCTATGCAAGTCTGTGGCTACTCAAAAACAGTCACAACCAGTTCTTGATAGCCATCGAAAACGTGATGTGTAAGTAGGAGGTGGTATTTATTGCAGTCACTTTAAACTTCACAATTTTCTTTCCTGAGTCCTTCACTTAAAAATCTCTGACAGCAGCAGAGTAAAAATCCGTGTTCCAAAACACACCTCTTGTTGCCAAAAACAGCACCATATATTAAGTTTGCTTTGTGTTAAGTGATTCTTTATACTAGTGTCTGGTTTATCATTAGCTTATAATTGTATTAATTAGAAATAATATCTCTGACCCTCACGGCTTAATGCCATGATTCCAATCAGTATAAGTGCTCTGTATACGAGCGCAGCTGTACTCATGAGCAGTCTCCAGCACCTGGGGAACGAAGCAGTACCACAAAGCAAGAGACAGTTAACTATTGTTTAGCAACCAATAAAATCACAAACAATGCACCTCTTTATACCTACCAACTTCTGAGCTTAGCAGAAGAGAAAACTGGACTACTCCTGGATATTTAACTATAAAAGGAACTAAAGACACTGAAAAAGTAGAAAACCTGACCTTGGGCTTCTCTGTCATGTGTCTCAGAACTGATTTCTGAGACTTATTTCTTTTGATGGTACATGGAAGAGTTCTACATGCAATTTGGGACATGCCAAAATAATGTCTTGAGCAGACACTGGCCTATTTACTTGCATGATGTTTCAAAACGACAAGAGCTTGCAAGCAAACCCTTCCTTTCCACCTACCACATAACATTATTCCAAAACTCTACATGCAGGAGAAACAGCTTAGAAATAGTGACAATAGACAGCACTGCCCTTAGAACTGATGGGAGAGAGGGGGAAATGCTGTGTATGCAGCAAAAAAAAAAAAAAAAGGATTAAAGCCATGTGGATTTTTCTTTTTGTACTTGGCTGTAAATTGAGTAATATCTTCAATTTAGGAAACAATTGCCAGTTTAAAAAAAAAAAAAAAAAGATAAAGTTTTGCCAAACACAAGAATAAGGAAGTAAATAAGACAAATACTTTATTAAAGATTTATATTCATGCTAAGCTTCTCATATAAGTTATAGCTGTTTTTCTATCTCATTATTTTGGGAAAGCTTTCCTTCTTTGTAGTGTAAAATTTCAGACAACAATTTACTGAAGTATCTTCAGTGGCCATCGCAGGCATTACACATCTCCTCACATCTACAGTGATATGTGTTTGCAAAACTGTGGCAATCAAAGGCATTAATACAGGAAACTATTCAGATCAAAAACACTCTGATCTGGCTGCTGCTGAAGTTACAGGCTACAGCAATTACCTAACTGAACTTGCATTTTAATAAGGAATAGTTTTTCTTCCCAGCACAAAAGTTCCTGACTTAAGACATTTTTGGTTAGTTTTAAGTGTCTTATTCAAAGCTGCAAGTCTTTGTCATGTTCATTCAAGAACACTGGAAACAAAACATAGGATAATCCTTGTACTGTTAGGTGGAATAAAACAGAAGTCAGTCCTAGTGTAGAAGCACAGGAAACCTCAAACAGATGGCCCATAGTTCCAGACTGGAAAAAGCCCTGCAGGTGCTCCGAACAATTACCTGCAATGTAGTTTAAGGGGAGCAGAAGATCTGCAGTGATATGCATTCAGCGGCCATTCTCTTAGACGTGGGAAGGGTTGAGACAGCAACAGCAAAAACCTACTCTAAGCCCTAAAGCTTTTGTATTTCACAGCCCAGGAAGACACTAGATGGACCCCACATTAAATTTCTTTCCTATGGAGAATGTGCTGGGCTAGAAAATGCAACTAAATGAAAAGCAAGGGGATGCTTGATGGCCTAGGCAAGCCAGCTTCAGCACCCCTTTTGATGCAGGGCAGCTATGACCAGGAATAAAAGCCTGGTATGTATACTGTCAACAAAGCTTCAAGAAGAAAGCAAGCAAGCAGCCTCTTTCCAATTTTCATTGCCAATAGTGATTATGAAAAGCAGAATGGGAAGAAAAATATCACTGATGCACAGTCCCTAGATCTTACAAGAAGTTTGGGAAGAGAGCAGTATTAAAAACAATTCTTTCAATTCCAGATGTGAAATCTATATTGTCAATGTCATACACAGACTGTGCAGAGTTTGCAGCAAGCTGTCATAAAAAAAACTCATAAAATGATAAAACACAGGAAATGTTTCAAGAATGTTATAAAACAGGCAGATTCAGGTAACCAGTAGAGGGTATGCAACAAATATGAATTGGGAAAGCTTAGAAAAGATGGAAGAGAATAATCATTCCCTGTGCAAATACTTTACTCTACGTGTCCCAGCACCCATTCGCAGAGGAAGCAGCTCTGATAAGAGACAGGAAGAGAAGAGAAGAGAAGGGCAATCACAAGTATGCTCGGAGCTCTGGATCCTCTCTTCCACACAGAGGCAATCTTTAACAACACGAGCAGAAAGATGCAGCAAGGAAGAAAAAGCGGCCCCTCTTTTAAACTAGCTGAAACATTGGCACCTTGCAACCACTTTATTTTATCATGATTAGAGAAAGTATGTCCTATTCTCAGAAGCAAAGTTCACGGGCTTAGTGTCAGTTAGTGAATGGTGCACATCTGATAGCGTCCCATGGATTCACGTGTTCTGTGCTGTGTTGCCTTCGCTTCCAGTCTGTAGCATCACCATGCTGCTGAAATTGATGTTGGTCCCGCAGTTTATAATATACACGTTTACAGAGCGTGAACCCTTCAAAGCTTTCAGAAGAGTGCCGAAATCTAAAAGCATCCATCATGCTGGAAGCGCTGCATTTGCAATGCATTTATGAGTCTAGAGCATAGCGTCAGTGTAGCTACTTAAAAGTCAGCTAAATAGGGGGAAAAAAAAAGTCATACGCACTAATCTTGCGATTATCTGAGTACACAGTTCTTCATATCCCAGGAGCAGCATCTATGAAAGACAACGGAAATTCCACACTCAGCTCAAGCCTTCTAGTGCAGTGTCCTGCTTAGATAGTGGATAGCAGCAGTTACATCAGAAAGAGCATGCAAGATACTTGAAAGTAGTTAAAAACCTGCTTCCTGAGAAGGTGACTTCATTGTTGTGCTGACAGCACAGGGGTTTATACAATTATGGACAAAAAGTTTGATTTTTCTCCATTTTTTTCCCCCTGTATTCTTTCTCCCTAATTTTTCCCTTCTACTTCCCTTCTGCTGTTCTCAGGCCCTCTGCCTCCTCGCAGGGAAGAGAGATACCAAAATGTCTCATGGTATCTTTTCTCACGAGATGTAAAGGAGGCAGCCAGGAGGGAAGGGTGCCAGACCCTGCATGTGGCACTGACCCTTTTAGCAGGGGCATTCAGTTCTGAATAAGCCTGGCTTGGTGCTTCCCAGCTAGTCAGGAGTGGATAGCACAAACAAATCTCCAATGCTGCCCACAGGAGGCTACAGTCTTCAACCCTTCTTCTCCAAGGGGCAACAAAAGGACAACTGTGCAAGTGGAGCCACAGGCATCTCAGTTACGGTCAGGGGAGCTGGAAGATCTTCAGATGTATTAGAAGTATCACCAAACAGCTGGCAGTTTAAACAAACATCCCCTCCCCCTTCCTTTCTCTCACTTGCACTTCCAAGTATCAAAGACTGTTGCCTCCCACATGACAGAAAACTCCAAGCCAGTATCCTTCCTCAAGGAGGCAGGCACTGTTTTGAGGGATACGCTTGTGGCACTTTACCGTTTATAAAGTTTCAGATACTGCCCAAGAAGGAAGAGAGCTACAGCTATGAAGGGCTAAGGCACAGAGCTACAGGCAGAGCATTTCTCTCTGATCTCTACTTCTAGAGGAGCAAAGCAGCAGCGAACATCCAGGACTGCTGGGAATGCAGTTCTCCTGGTAGAGTGAGCTACCAGCACATGCATGGCTTCTACACATTTCTCAAAGCAACGTTCAAGTTCAAGGCAGACAAAAACAACTCACAGATAAAAATGCATGAGATGGCATTTTATTATGCACAGTTTGCATCACTCACAGCTTCCTTGTCTGTAGCCATAGAATGTGGTGGATAGGTACAGAAGGAAAGTTAAATGACTTTGCATTGACAATGAAAATAAATCACATTTTAAATGTTAAAGCACACTATTCATTGCATCTGAGTACACAGAGGGTAAAAAACAAACAATAATTATCATATTTTGATAGCTCAAAGTTCTTCCACCCACATTTCCTGACTTACATCTAAAGCACTTGCCTTGAGGCTAGAGCAAAAAACAAACCAAAAAAGCAGGAAGACCAAAGAAAGGGAAGGAGAGAAAAAGAAAATATAAAGTACATAGTTGAAACAGCTACAGGGCTCAAACTTGCACAAGTGTTAGCCTTTTTTTTCCCCCCAGTAGAAAAATAAATTACTAAAGATTGTGCTGTTTTGTACTGCAAGTCACATTTTGACCAATTTAAAAATGGAAAGAAAACCAAAGGAGCTGGAATTTACTTAACTATAGTCAGTTAGCATTGCATTACTTTTTATTACTAATGAACAGCTTTAATGACTAAAATGTTGAGTTTATTTCAATTACACTTCTTTAGGGAAAAGGAATGAAATAATCAGAAAAGAGCAGCTAACAATACAGTGTTTTAATTCACATTATTAACTGCACAGATTTTACACATTTTAACAAGTTAAGTTTTGTTCCCCTCCTTTTTTGAGTGATAAAACAGTAGAACATTTAGTCGCTTCAGAGAAGTTCATAAGGGAGTAATTCCACACTCGTTAAAGTACCTATTTCAGTGAAGTTTCACCACTCTGCATCTCCAATGGCTTTTGCAAAAACATAGTCTTTGCCCCCAAAGCACATCACTCCATCTTTTAAGTAAAACTTCCATTTGTTCTTACTTCGATGTATCTGATAAAAGAATTAAATCAATGCCCCCCCAAAACCAAAACATATGTTAGACCATGCATAAAAATGTATAAACTAAGTTGTACTTAAAAACCTGTACACCTAATTTTTGCTTTAAAATTCTGATATCCCCTAACATGTTAAACAGCATTGCTCTTAACAGAGCACAAATACTTGATACTGGCAGCGGATTTCAGTTGCTTATAATGAATTTTCCCCCCTCTCAAGTGAATTACTTCATGAATCTTAGTCTTGTCATATTTTCCTGTCTCCCTTTCAAAAATAGTAATTATCTAAAACACCTTCCTTCCCCCCTCCCCCGAAAACAAGTAAGGGTAGCAGTCTCAAGTCCCAACACTAGACAAAACTAGGCAGTAATGGAGCAATTCGATTATTGTATCACTCCCAACACATACTGCACCTTACAGACAAATATAGCTCAACTGAAATGCAGTGGTTTCCACTTCCCATACACAGGGCAAAGCAATATTGCTTACAGAAGGACATTAGGATAAGGCAAAAATCCAGGAAAGTATTACTTAAAAGCAAATACTATCACAGAAAGCAATATGAAAGAATTTTCCCATTCTGTTTAAGAGGCCTGCAAAAAATCTGCACTGCGGGAATCTGTGTTAAAGAAGGCATTTTAAACATCTCTAGAAATTCCGTGGGTTTTCAGCTTCAATCTATTTTCGAGTCCAGAAAACTGGTGGGGCAGGGGAGCAGCACAGTCATTTTGCCTGTAGTGTTCTTTTCCAGGGAATAAGATAAATCTGTATTGTAACCATTTATATCCAGTTTTTACCAGACTAAATGTTTCATTAAATCTGTGTAGGAAAGAAATTACCAACAACTCCTAACTTCTGTCTTTTGTTTTATACAATAAAAATAAAATTAAAAGAAATACCAGATGTAATAAATTGACAGTAGTGGATTTTAAATTCCTTCTAGGCAGGTGCAGTGTTGAACTTCATATCAGTTTTTAAAAGTTTTCAACTAATTTTTCAGTTCATCACAAACAAAACTTGCTATAGATAGTAACATCCACTGCCTATCACATCCATCACATCCAACTAAGTTACGTTTCAAAACTTAGGGTACCAGTACCTTGTAAACACAATGAAGACCAACACTGTGGCTCAATTCCAGATGCATTTTCTATGCATATCCCTATAACTACATTTTTCAAAATAACCATTTTCAGAAAAACTCAGTCTGTTACACTTTAACAAGGACCAATTTTCTTAGCAGCTCAATGTTTCCTAGACTACAGGCCCCATTAAGGCAGGTCTAGTCGAACACAGAAAAATCAGCACTGGTCACTTCTGAAAGCATAACAAACATAGCAAGCCTAACAAAGCATAACATTCTTAGCAAGCTCTTAGACAGTTTTCCATATTTGGTTTCAAAATAAGGGGTACACTTTGTCTTGTCAGCTTTTACACTGTAGGCATACAAGTGTCAAAAAAAAAAAAAAGCAAAGTTTGTTGTTTTTTTTTTTTAAACTAGTTTGATCTCTAAAGTTCAACTTTTGTTTGAACTATTGAATATTTACATGGAATGGGCCATATTGTTCTCCTTAAGTGTTTTGCTTTCCAGAAAAGACAGATTTCTGGTAGTAAGATCTTCTCAGGAAGCACTTTAAAAGATATAAAATATAAAAGAAGTCACACATACTCCTCTTTCCTATTACCTGTTTCAGTGGTCTTAATTCATACAGCCGTGGAGCAGGTCACATTACTCAAAAGTTAAGGATGTGCATAAGCATTACCAGCAGTATCACAAGTCTTCATTTTTCAGCCCC
Organism: Struthio camelus; assembly: GCF_040807025.1. Classification (NCBI taxonomy): domain Eukaryota; kingdom Metazoa; phylum Chordata; class Aves; order Struthioniformes; family Struthionidae; genus Struthio; species Struthio camelus. The sequence continues at coordinate 122,820,306 of NC_090944.1, forward strand.
CTTCTGTTTTCCTTTATCAAACTGGTTTAATATGCCCTTTATTTACCCTTATTTCAGAAAAGGGGAGATAAGTCTTCAGGCGACTGTCAGCTATACACAACAATTTAAACACTCCATTATTACAGCATTTGATTTTCTTTAAAAGGCACTGACAGCAGACCAGACATGGATTTGCTGAAGACATTATTTAAAATCATTAAGAAATAAAGATAAAAATGTATATACTATACCTTATCATACTGACAAACTATCACATTATCTGTGTCAAACAAGTCTGGAGTGTCCTGTTCACTGACGTCATCACCAGAATTTAAGGGGTCCTAGAGAATAAAATTGTATTTTAGTAGTATTTTATACATTCTTCCAAAATAGCATTGAATATACGTGACATTAAACACAACTAGGACAATAATGGTTACCACACACAAAAATCCAAACACACACACAGCCTAGAAACTATGAAGATCATGTTGCATCTTTACATGTTTATGTTCTAAAAACAAAAATACTTAAGACAAAAAAGACACAGGTCAAAAACAAGACTGCTAACTGACAAAGATCATCACAACTGCTAATAATAAGATAATCAACTGCTGTCTATCCAGTCAGGATTCAACAGACAGATTCTCTTGCGAATCCCAAGGACAAAGTTGCATATCTAAGAAAAGCCTTTTCCTGGGAAACAAATGTACTTGTGTCACATATTGTTCTCTTCTCCAACTAATCCCCTGTAGCTCTTCACAAAGAAAAGAGAGCTAGATTTGTACCCTGATCTTAGATGAAATAAAACTCCATTCCATGACTTCACCTACAGAACTTCAATTCTGCTAATTAAGTGTTCTAATTCATCCAGTAAACAAATGATTCTCAACATCTTTCATTTGTTCACGCTTCTCATAATGAGTTCTCAAATCATTCATCAGTAATACCTCTGTCTCAAGAGGTATGTAGCTTAACCATGTGTTCCCTGTGTTAAATACGATCGGGAGTTGTTCTGCATTTAACAGTTCAATATTTGAGAGAGACACACACAATTGTAACTTGCTTCATGAGGCTTAAAAGTAAATTACCTCCTCCACTATATCTATTTGTGGCTCTTCGTTTTCACCACTACTGCTGCTAGACTCTGTGTTTGAAAGGCTTTCACCTTCTTCTTCTTCTTCATCCTCATCCTCCAGAACTTTTAGATCCTCTGATTCAATAATGCCAATGAATTCATTCTCTTCCATATCTTTTGTATGTGCTATTTCTTCCTTGGGAGAAACATCACCAGTTCCATCTAGCTGAATTATGCCTTCAATGTCACTGCAGATATCCTTTTCTGTTCGTGAATTAGATTCCATCTGCTCAGTAGGTTCCATCTGACAGGAATAAAAGAGACCAGAGACAGCTTGTGAATTAACACCAAATAGCTTTCATTGTTCAGTACAGAGCCTGAGATTTTTGTTTAATACAGCAACAAGATCTGGGGCACTTAAATGGGAGTTTCAAGTTCTGACCTACTTGCAAGCTCTGAGTACATTTGAAAATCTTGTTCTTACAGCCACCTCAAATGGAATCCATGTAAAATTCTTCCTCAGTGATATAGACAGACATTTTGCTAGACGTTAAACACTATTGCACTCAGCAAATGACTTCTTTAGAAAGATGATTGAGTTGGCCTTTAAAATTTCTATTGCACAGGAAATTCCAACACAAAAAAGAAACCCACCTCCCCTCCTCAAATAGTATTTTTCATTTTGGAAATAAAAGCCAAGGTAAACTCATCCCTCTCCATCAACTCAACATGCTTTAAATAGATATAAAAAGTTGTGTGTGTGTGTGTGTGTGAGAGAGAGAGAGAGAGAGAGAGAGAGAGAGAGAAATATGTATATATTTTAGTACTTTAAGTTACCGTTCATAGAAATGTTACGGTTCCTAAGCAGAGAGTTGACAGGAGCATGAGGACTTTAAGCTTTCAATCATCTTAGATTTCTCATTAAATCTTTATTGTAGCACTGAATTCACATCCACATACACTTTCTAATTCAAGAAAATAACGCTTTGTTTTGACCTTCTATTCTTCCTACAGAGCATGTACGTCATCCTACCATTAAAGCTCAGATGAGCAACATATGCTTTCTATTTACCATCATTTGCATTTAATAAATTTGCCTTAATCACATATAAGCAATAAAATTCAAAGTCAGCAAGATAACCTGAACATAAAGTATCTGCAAATAATTTCTAGAACAAAGATTAGATGAAGTCAGGAAAGAGGCTTGTTAATTAAATGCATTTAAATTTTCATTCAGCTCTAGCTGAACCTTAGTTTGTTCAGCACTTTTTCCCCTCCTCTGGAAATGCATCTCCTTACAGCAGATTTTCACTTGGATCAAATCTGGTTTTTTCAAACACAGTACAGACTCTCAGTGCAAATTAATTGCTCTTCACATATGTAGGGTTAATATTAATCCCAGGTGACATTCCAAAAGCAATTTGCCCACTACTGGCCGGAATCCACCTACAAATTTAGCGGCAGAATGAGCTGGTAGAGCTCAAATGGTCATTCATGTATACTCAGAGTCAAAAAACAATTCTGAAAAATACTTTATAAACCTAGAAATGCATTATATCCCTTCATTTCCTTTTTAGTGTTCATTTTTTATAATTTGACATTCCCTTCAGTCCAAGTATTTCAGCAATATTCGTGACCAAAATTCTAAATGTGAACATAAGCAGTCAGCAGCTACTATCCAAAACAAGCTCAAGAAAGAATGAACTTAAAAATATTCAGGTGCTATTTGTCACTTACAGATGTGTTTGATGGCTGTCTGAAGAACAAGTCTCATAAGGGATGTTGTCAACAATGGGTATGTTTTCACCAGGTCCTACCTTGTCAGCGAGAGCAACACTGTCCTGATCTTTCCGAACAGCGTTATCATCCAAACTGTTGCCCATGATAATCATCTCAATGATATCATCAGACACCTGCTGCTGCACCAGCTCCTGGGGCTCCGTGTCTAACTGCCCCTCCACATCCGGCAGCACGCTGCTTGGGTTGCTTGCCAATGATTCACCAGGAGAAAACACTTGAGAGGATTCTGAAGTGAACACAGCTGTATGAAGATCACTGTACTGCGATTTTTCTGTCAAGTCCTCTTGCTGATTCAATGTTGCATTAGTTGCAATTTGCTGCTGACTGGTAGTAGGCTGCTGAACCAATGTAGCATTTGCAGAGTTTTCCAGGTGTTTTCCTTCCACCACACTTGGTTGAAATACCACGGTCTGTTGGGCAGCAGGCTTCTGGGGTTGCAACGTTTCAGCAGTTGCCTGGACAGAAGATGCATTCACCTGTGCAACGCTGGCAATGTTGGCTTGCAGAACTGAAGGCTGCCCAAGCTGCTGAAATATCTGCTGAATAGGATGCTGTAGAATACGTGCATCTCCTGGGGCCTGTGTAACCATAACAGGCACATTTACCTTATAAAGGTGCCCTACAAAGAGAAAAGTTAAAAACTGCTTCATCAGGTTAAACTACAGATCCAGTCAGGCTACTATCCTGTTTGTTAATAGCAGCCAGTAGCAAATACTCAGGCAAGCCATGAGGAAACAGGACATGTACAAAGCAGTATCTTCCCCAAGCACACTTTCAGCCTTTGACAAGTAACAGTTCAGAGGCTTTTCCAGTCAGAGGTTCCATCCAAAGCATCGTGTTTAATACCCATTCACAGACCTATCAAGCATGACTTCGTACATTGCTTTTGTGAACCCATTTATGTATTTGGCAACAATTTAACAGTTCTACAATCTAATTACATACTGGATTTTTTAAAATATGGAAAATCCTTGTTTTGAACCTGCTTCCAAGTAAGTTCAGAAACTAGAGAATACAAGATGAAACAGTGAACAACCATTTCCTGCAAAAAGGGATAGTTCACTCCTAGAGAACTCTAGGTGCATACGTACAGAGAATCACTGAAAATGGCTTATAGGTCTCGAAACTTTAGATACCTATTTCAGGCATACCTCCTAATGGCATGCATTTCTCAGCATCTTAAGAGTGGACCTATGACTGAACATATGCTTTCAACTCATCCCGCCCCAGCAAATGTTCTATGGTGAAGTTGAATCAACTTTATCAGCAAAAGAGGGTAAGCAAAATGTCTTTGCCTGCTTAAGACATGAAAGTCCGTCCCTTATGTAAGACAAGGAGCTGTCTATATCTGGACTGACAAAGGTACGCACTCAACAGCGCTTTTAAAACAAAAAACAAAAATTGGCATAATTTGGGAGCCAAGTTAACTGATGTTGCAAGAGTATGTAACTGACACATTGTAACTAATCAGTATACTTTCTTCATGTAGCAACTGCAAGCACAACCTACAAAGGAATAGAAGGAGAACGGGCTCTACCCAACCATACTTTTAACTTCCCATTTGTTTTGTCTACTGTGTTTGGGACCATCTTTCAATATCCATATACAGTCAATGCACTGTACCATTTGAGATCTTCTCTTCTTAATCTTACCAGATGCTGTTTGTAGTGTCACTCCAGCAGGTACATGTAGAGGATAAGCAATACCTGAAGGAAGAGTAAGAGCTGCACCCGGTCGTGAAGCACCCTAGATACACAGGAGATGCATTAAGTCATAGTTCATACTTTATCTCTTAGGGCCTAAAACTCACACTTAATATATCTGTAAGAAACAGAATGAGGAGCTTTTTGCTATCATCTTTACTGAACAGTTGCTTCAGACTTTTGAGATACAGGCAAATGAAGAGTACTCTGTATTGAAAGAATAGTGACTTGCCCTAAGTGCTTTCCTATTCTCCAGTTATCACATACCCTTTTCCTTTTTGTTAACAGGACACTTTCCTGCAGCCCCTCAATGTAAACATGATCCAGAATGCTACTTTTCCATTCAGAGCGGCTTTTACCTAAGCTTATGTATTACTTCACACAGCACAGACTCTTTGCTAGGCCTATAAAGTCACTTCATAGTCTCTTTTTCTCCTAGAAAGCAAACAGTTGGATATAAGGCTCCCTTTCAAACTAGCTGTTCCCAGGACATAAAAAGTCAGGGAACTTGTATGCTACAAAAATACTTTCCCAACATTATATTTCAGCTTGAAAAGCAGAGTTAGCTTGAGGCTTAGTAGGCACTCAGTATGTTCATCAAACTCCGACACTAAAAAAGAAGAGATGCCCCTTCCTCCCCTCCCCTGAAACAAATTCGGCCATATGAAGAATTTGCAACATGTCGCTCCAAAAAGGCTCACTTTATTCTAGATGACTTCTAGGCCTCTCAGGTAATGCTGCTTCCAACTCAGTTAGTGCTGGCATTTCTGAACCATACATTTATTTTAACACCGAGTAATAATAATGGATGTGTGCACATACATTTCCACTACACTCCCACCCCACAGGCTGCCATGTCTTCCAACACATCTCCTGACTCCACTGCTTGCAAAACCACGGCACGTTCCCATCTTTTTCACTGCTCAAACAGCAGCAGTAGAATTAGAGCTCTCTCTGCAGAGTCTTAACTATTATATGGTTTTCATCAAAATAATATGGGCTAGAAGCTTCAAACTGAGTTTCTCCAGCTGTTGATACTCTCTCAGCAGGACTTCTGCGCCCTTGTCTACTATACCACATTGTACACAGGCAAAAGTGTCATGAGAAATGCTACCTTTCCAGTCTCTAAATGTTGTCCTCAAGCATCTATACATGGAAAATATTATTTAATGTTTGCCTCCCCCCCAAGCGACAAACTTAACTTTATCATTTAGAATTCAGTACAATCAAATTGAAAACAAAAATGGCACTACAGCTACATACCAGGTCTGCTGCCGTGAAATGCTGAAAACCTCTGCCAGTTGGGATGACTAAAGAAGCTATGCAAAAAAAAATATATATACACACAAAAAACATAAGTGTCTTAGACATAATTGATCATTCAGTACTTTCCAGCAAGCATAACTAAAGCTAAAGTAATCTAAGTTCAGTTTATGCTCATGAGATCAACACATAAGCAAGCACATCTACATAATGTTGCTGAATACACTTTCTTTTCGGTTGCACCACAATCATGTTGTACTCAGGTTTTTTTTTATTACGTTTTTATTATGAATTTATAGAACTTACATTTTGTCAAAAACTGGTCTTGGAGATTTTGTTGTTTTAAGAGAGATCAAACAGTTAAATAAAAGTATCTAAGAGCTGCACAGTAAAAGTTACCAATGACATTTCTACTTACTACATCACCTACAGAGACAGAGGTGCAATGCTACCATTTTAACACAACTGAGAATGTATTTATCAAATGGACTGCCTTGTCAACATGTGGAAAAATTGTAAGTAATTTTCTGCACCAGTGATAATCCAATGGTAGGAATAGTAGGAACAGTAGAATAGGATTTTTCAAAGGCATACACTACTGAGTTCAGTGAGAGAAGATAAGCCAAAAGGAAAGCTTTCATAGGCTTTAATAAGAGCAGAATTTAGGTAGCTCTAACTACTTTGAAAACCTCAGCCACAGGACAATTCAAAGACCATTATAAAGCAAACAAAAAAAGTGTACTGGCTTCAGCAGATTCTGTTCTACCTTAGTACTAGCCACCCTTCCAAAAAATTAAGAGTAACAAAGTAAAGTTCATTAAATATAAGGCCTCTCATAGCTAACAAATCTGAAGTATAACCCCTTTAATCACATGGAATAAATAAAACAGTTTGTCTCCAAAAACAGTCCCTTCAAACATAAAGACTGCAAAGAAGTCAAGGCTGTCTGCTCAGCCTTAAGTTGTTGCCCTGCGGAAACAGGCACTATGATACAAATTTTAATTACATCATCATATATGATTTTTCTCCTTCATAGGGAAAGGTCTTAAATGTTCTCTGACCCTGGGAGAAGCTTCAGCTGAGCGTTACATTCTACCTTAACATCACTACAGTGGTCAGCTGCACTTAATCAAGAAAAACAGAGCCTGAGGTCAGAGTCTGTGTGAAAAATCAACACCTTCTGTGTGATGTGAATTATCTGCTTTTAGAAGAACTAACTGAAAGAAAAAGAAAAAAAGAAAAAATCCAAATTCACTCTCTTATGTTTGAGCAAAGATCCACATCATTTACAAATATGCATATTAAAGATGTGTAGATAGATTCAGCTCCAACATGCAGAGCTGCATGGCATAAACATGCCATGTAACCCTCAGCACACATCATGCCACACACTGCTATGGAGAAGTGAAAACTTAACCCTTCTGATGAATTTGCAATTGAGGGCTTACATTTCTGGACTACATACAAGAAGGATAAACTTCTCTTCACATTTCCTTACCGGAAATAGCCAGCAGATCAAGGGTAGATAGATGTAACTGCATTAGTTTACCAAAATCCAGTCTGTGCTCTATTGGTCAAATTCTACTTTCAGATACATATTGTACCACATCACACTTGATACACACATGAGCACTACCAGCTAAGATTATTCCAGCACCCTCAGGTCTTCCAAAAAGATTCTTGAATCACTGAGCTATTCTTAAGTTAGATTGTTGAACACAACAGATGCATTTTGTTCAACAACATCCAACCTGCTGAAGCCTGCAGAGCACGATGAAAACTGTGCGGCAACTGCAGAGTGAACTGTGGAGAATGGTGGCTATGTCTGAAGAAGCCTTCCGTTGCTTTAGACTGCATCACCTTGGTTTCCCAAAGCTGCAGAAAGAATATCATTAAGGTCATCAGATATCAACTTAAAAAAACCTGCATCTAAAACAATAAGCAGGAATCACTAGTTTTTCAAGATTAAGCTGACCAGTTCTATCCAACAGACACGGTAACAATCACTACTAGATTTTGACTTCCAGTAGCCCAATTCATCATTCACAGAACATTTGCAACTCTAAGTTAGGAGAGAAGTTTGCATATTTTGGAGGGTAAAAAAAACAGAACAGATAAAAGTCATCTCAAGAGAAAAAGCACAGAATTTTTACTAATTCAGGTGAACCCAACAAACCTGCTTCAAGTCTTTCAGAACCTGTTCTTCTATGCCCTCTTCTGCAAAGAGTTCCCGAACACCTTCAATCACATCTTCAATAATGGATCTGTAGAGTTTAGGCTACAGAAAATAATTTAAAACATTTACAGGTTAAGGTGAAGATTAAGTCATTTGCAATGATATCACAGAGTCTAATCTGGCTGCATAAACTACTGTTACAAACTGAAGACAGAGAGCTGTGCAACGTGTTGAACGCTCTGCCAAGTGCAAAGCCCTGCAAGTCCACCACACCTGCAAGCCTCACTCATTCTTCTAAATCCGTGGTTCTAATGAGACATCCCTGGAAAAATACTGACTTTTAGCCTTGAAATATTGGTTTCTGTGGGCTACAGAAATGCTCAGGAAAACCCTAGAAACATTAGGCAAACAGCTACTGTGGTGTATTTTCAAACTTAGTGTATTTGAAATGTCTCTTTTAAACAGATATTTACTGTATGGTATCATTCTGGTAGCTCTGGCTCATGTCATAGCCCCTAACTTGAAGAACAAGAAACAATATAAGTTACTGAAAAAGAGAAGTGCTGATTTTGTCAGAAGCACGATGTGAATAACCTTTTATGAGTCGAACATGAAACACAGATTATTCCTTTGTGGCAATAATCAGATGCTATACAGTAGTTTCTCTATGGAAATCACTACAGCTGATAATTTAACATTACTGTTATCAATATATATCATTTGTGTCATATTAGAACTACAACATGACATTTTATTCCCTCTCCTGTGCATATCAATGATTAGATGCTAATCCTCCTATCAGATCTGGACAACAGGCACAACCACACATAAGCTTCAAGTTTCACCTTGAAGGTAGGGCAGGGGGGAACTTGACTCTTGCACCGCTACGCTAAAAAACATTGACGAGTCCACATATCAAACGCTTGGCCTTCATTGGTAATCCAGAAGGGACACTGAGTTTAAATCGATTGGTTTTCAATCGGCCTACTCCTCTCCTAAGTTGGCCAAGTTACATCGCATTGAGCACATTTTTACAGTAAGTACAAATATTTATGTTATCTGACCGAGTTGTACAAAGCAACTATAAAATTCGGCCACTCAATACTTCCCAATCAGAGCAAAAAGGTCACAGGGCCTGTATTAGGGTACTCCAGTTTCATCCCTTCACGCACACACACCCCTTTGCGAGAACGAGGCCGTGGAGAAACGCCACAGTGTCAGGAACCAAGAAACTCCACTTTTCCTCTCTACATAAGCAGAGGAGGGAGAGGGCGTGATTAACACTCCCCTCCAAGGGGGGGGGGGGGGGGAAGACAAACAGGGGAGGGGGGAACACTTAAAATCAAGTCCCCAGGACTCCCCCGGGATGGCCAACACCCGCAGGCTCAGCCTACGGAGAGGCAGCCCCGTCCATGCCCGCAGGGAGAGCGAGGTGCACTGGTGCAAGACAGCGGGGCAGGGGGATCGGGCAGGACACCCCCTTCCTGCCCGCGGGCTGAAGCCAAGCCCGAAGCCCACCTGAACAGTTGCAGCTTCCTTAAAAAACAACAACATGTAAAATTCATACACGAGCTGAGCAGGATACACCAGGTTTCCCTCCCCCTCCACCCCGTCACCGACCGCCCTACCTCAGGGAAAACCCACAGTAGGTTTATCCCAACCAGGGCACGTTTACCCCTGAAGCGACCTAGTTCCTCCCAACGGTTACAGCCCTGCTGCTTTTATCCACTCCCGCACTAAACATTTTCCTTAATAAAACCAAAGAGGAGAAAGGAGTAGGGGAGGGGAGGGAGGAAAAAAAAAAAAAAAAAAAAGCCGCCGAAGCTCTCCAAGTTAACCCCAGGCTCCTAGCTGGAAGCGAAAAGCCGCGGCCCGGGGCAGGCGGCGGCCGGAGCCAACCGCCGGCCCCGCCGAGCCGTTGGGCGCCGTTGGGCACCGCCCGGGACGGGGTGGGGGGTAGGGGAGGGGGCGGCGCGACCCCTCACCACGGGGTTGCCGTGAGCCATGGCTGCAGCCACCGCCCCGCGGCGCCGCCCGCCTTAAGGCGCCGCCCGCCGCCGCCGTTGCCAGGGCGCCGCCGCCGTTGCCAGGGCGCCGCGGCCTGCCCCGCCGCCCGCCGGCCGGGGCCTGGAGGAACCGGCTTCCTCTCCCCGTTTTTTTGCCCCGAAACCGGCGCTGCCGGGCACACGTGTGAAACGGGAGGTTCAACTCCCAAGCAAGAGCACGTCCTCTAGCCGGCGTGGTTACCAAACGCCCTCAAAACGGCGGAAGAGCCGCGCTTTTTGCTCGCGGCGGTGCGATTGTTCGGAGGTCGCCGCGCCACAGAACGCGCGGGGAAAAAAAGAAATATTTTGGAAACGTCGAAATCTTTTCGCTTCCTCTCCCATCAATGCCGATGCCCTCCGCGAGGGCGGCGGTGCCGCCTCCGAGCGCCCCGGCCAGGCGGCGTGCCCCCCGCGGCGGACGAAGGCCGGCCTGGGGGGGGGTGGGGGGACGACACAGCGTAAATCGAAGTGTGATCTTTAAAATGATCCGTACTTTCAGCACCATTTTGCCAGCCCAGAATTTCCTCTTTAGAGGAGCAGACAGATCTGCCACCACCTCTCTCTGGTGGGCTCCCTTTCTTCTTCCGTGTCGCTAAAAAAAACCCCCCACAACGCTGGGAAATAACTGAGCGCTGGTTACTAAACCCGGGTTTCTTCTTTCACCTCCACCGGCCAAAGAGGGACCAGCCACTACACAAAGAACAAGGGAGCCGAAGGGTCCCGTGCCCATTTTGGACCCTGACCTCTAGCGCAACCTGAAGCAAATCCGCTGGCTTTTTCAGCCTGAAACTTCAGCTTTTGTGCCTGGAGGAAAGGAGACTTTGGAGACCAGAAGGGAGCAGAATTGCATATGCCATACAGTGTGAAAATATACCTAGGAAAACTGGCTGGAGAAGCATATTGTCTTGCACTAATAAACTCCGAAGTCATTATTACCTCATAAACAGGAAGACAGCTGAAGCTACCAGCTAAGGAGCAGCAATCTGGTACAACCACACAAATTATTGCCTACATTTGCAGCAAGCTGTTCATATGTTAATAAAGAGATTTACCAATTTAGCAGTTACTCTTCTGGAAAAAAATGTTCATTATTCTTACCTATATAGGAAATGCATATTTTTGCCTTCCTTTATACACCTTCCATCCATATGCCGATGAAAATTATCCTGACCGTTTGGAGAAACCGGTATCATCTTTTTTTCGTTTTCCTTTTTTTTTTTTTCCTTTTCAGGTAGCTACGCAGCTTTAGTGCTACATGGCCATGTGAAGAGAAGGCTCACCCTTCAAGCTTTCGTTTCTAGGGCTGAGTTACATATCCTTAAGAGCGATGAGATTTTGGTGAACATGCTGACAGACCCTTAATTATGTAGCCAGACTAACACCGATAACAACAACCAAAAAAAACCTTTCCATAATAACATTGTAAGCTGCATTGTCATGAATGAGACAACGAGCAAATGCAATTTTCTATTAAAGTAATTTTGCTCTGCAACAGTATATGTTTAATGACACTCTCTAGGTCTTGAATTAAATGGCAATTGCTTATTCAGCTGCTCTGTGTGCCCCAAATCATCACAAGAAAAAGGCAAGCCATGTTGCTTTGCTTATAGAGTAATTTAAATAATAAAACACATTTTTAAAACCTAGCGTTTGTTTGAAACCGTCTGGGACAGCGCATGCCAAGAGAGTCATTATTCTTCTTGTGCCGATTAGTCTTGTCATGTTAGCAGAGATAGCAGGAAGAAGTTGCAGCCTTCAGGATCTCACCGGGCCCTGAAGGTTGCAGGTGGTGATTCTGCAGCTGGTTGCAAGATAGTCATGAGGCAGATAATCCTGATGTGTAGATGTCTGTCTGCCAGAATGTTTTACAGCAGTTTTACAGCACAGAAAGAACATTTATAAATGAGCTCCCCACTTTCTACGATCCTTCCTTTATCTAGGGAATACAAAGTTCCTTGAAGCTGGCACAATATCTGTGTGTAACTTCAAAAGGGGAAGAAGGGGGAGACAGGGGAGCGTTATACCGAGGAACTTCTCAGCTATCTCAAATAGTGGCCAGATGACTTTGGATATGTCCACGTGGTTATTTGCAGACCAAAGCGAACAAGCTTTGCCTGCACTTCAGGTTGACGGTGTGCATCTGTAGTTGCATACACCTAATCCATCCCACCAGCAAAAGGCAGTGTAGACGTGCCCCGTAAATTATACCCTCTGTATTGCCAATGAATACAAAAGATCCATCATCAAGGCTAACGTGACATTCCCTTCATGGAAGGGACAGTAGCCTAAGTCATCCTGCTAGTACATGGCTATTGGCATGGAGAAAGTGAAAACTGGGAATAGAATACAACATTTGAAGCTGCACAGGGAGGCTGCAGAGAGCACTTTCAACTAACCGAGGCGTTTATGCTTTCATCTGAGGCCTGGCAACAAACTTTATGTAATGTCTTTTAGAAATTCCTAGAGAAACTGTCTTTTAACATGAGCATTGTGATCAGTGTGTCCACTGAATAGCATGAAAAAGCCTGTGGAAAAAATAAATCTTCTCTGAACAAGACAAAATACAAAAATATCTGTGAATAGCATTGCTTATTCTGATTGGCTGGCCTTGCTATTGAAAACCTTAACATAGTGTCAGAGTCTTGCAGTAGAGAGCACAAATTCATCATGATTTTCATGCTTATGGATTTTCTTATCATTTAACCCCATTTTTGAGAGGGGAAACTTGAGACACAGACATGCTAAATATCTTGCCCACAGTCACAAATGGTAGTCAGGAACAGCATCCAAGTTTCATCAATTTTGGTTTCGCTTCCTATCAAATTGTCTGCGTTGTGATCCCTTTGACAGTTCACAAGTGTTTCAGAAGTCAGGCTCTCTGGAGATTAGCATACTGTTCAAATGCTCGTGATTTTCCAGGGTTTTGTCAGCATTTGGGATAGTGCTGTTTAAGGACACCTCAAATATTCGTTTACTGGGCAGGTTTTAATTTGTAGTTATTTATACTCCTCTTGGTACATGATGACTAGAAAAGATTTACTTTTGGGTGGCAAACCTTTATTAATCATTTAAAAATGTAAGTTTTCAAATGCTTTCCCTCTAGAAACCGAGAGCCTTAGCAAATTCGGATGCTTGGTAATGGATGCCCTCTTCTGTTGAAATCCAGTACTGTTGCTGTAGATGCATAGACACTCAACTGTATGAGTACAGAATTCTTTTAATTAATATCAATATTAAAATCTTGCCCTTTTTTCTAAGTAAAAGTAATCATTCTTAAAAGGAAATGGTTACAGAACATGGGCACTCCTCAGGGAGATGCATTGACTCAGGCAGAACTGTAATTTTATTTTGAAGTAAGATATTCTCTTACATGCTCCCTTTGTTTTCAGCTGTTGACTCATGGATACTCTACTATCGTAACCAATTTTATTAACAGCATGATTTTGTTATAAGCCCCATCATTTCCTTCAGAGTTCTGACACAGTTAACACTGGGACTTCTGATTTGGTCCTCTTTCATTTATCATATGTGACTCCTCCGGTTTTTCAAGTACCTCTCCTTTTTTACCTAGTTTAGACCACTTTATCAGAGGAACTGTGGAAAGAACTGTCCCTTAATTCAATTTAACGACAAATTTTCAGGACATTGGGGAGAATGAGGACTCTGACCTGAACAAATTGGTGTATAAAACTGGCACTCTAGATGGATTGAATACACTGAACAGTCCTGTGTATCTCAGCTCCTTGATAAGCCCAGCATCTTATGCGTATGCATGAGCCCAGTTAAGGATGAAATAAGCTTTGAATCTCCTTAATGCTCACCCTGATACATCTGCCTTATGTGGAGAGAAAGCATCAAAGTGAAATAGCCATCCGCAGCAACCTCACGGTCCTTATTATTGTCCCTGCTTTCTATCACATGCTTGCTTCTGCCCCGCTCAGTGCTTGTCTCCTATTTCTTCACCTCCTTGACTGTCTGCCCTGATTCCCTGGGTACCAAGGCTGTTTATAATATCCTTTTTGCTGAGAGAGAGCCCAATCTCCCTCCCTGTGTCCCCAAGAAAAGTTCCAGTCCAGCTCCCTCTCCTTTGGGTTAGTCTTTCCCTTCATCTCTCTACTGTTGTTTTATCCCCTCAGCCCAACAATGGGTGAAACCCTACTCCCTCCTCTCCTGTCCGTAACCGCCACCTATCCGCTCCTCGACCCCCCCAGCTCCACTCTGTTGTGTCTAAGACAAAAGTAAAATGGAGAGGGAATCGCTACAGAAAAGTAGAGAACGCATCGAGTCAGGAGGCAGTGGGAGGATAAATGCCAGAAACAATATTTCTCTTTATTTCTGTTAGCTGCTGGGAGTTCATAGTTGAGCAAGTGATTGCTGAAGTCCAGGCAGCTTTAAAGTTAAGTGAAATAGAGCAGAAGAGCATGTTCTGGTCAAGGGCAGTTTGCTATGTCTAACTTTGCACTAACTAATTGAAAGATGAAGAAATCAGAGCTAACACAGTAGCTCCTTTCACCGGCAGCGTCTTTGCAGCACTAACGCTTGCTGCCTTTGAAACTGCCACTGAGGTCAGATTGGTACACGACTTTGAGAGACAGGTTCAAGTGCAGCTTAGCAGTAAGGGTTGCATGTTTATTGCCTAATCGACACAAATTTAACTCCACTAAAGAGTGACTCAGACATATGAAGATAAAGCTGCATTGCCACATTAGTCTTGGAAGCCCTTATGTGAGGATCCCGACATTTGCTCCAGGTCTTCTTCCTGATACTCTCTTTCAGGGCAGACACGGCTGGCCTCCTAACTGTATGCACCCTTTCATTCTTCTCTTTCCCGAACTCTACTTCTGAGACACCTGGATGCCAGTGTTGCACACCCATTTGACAACATTAACCACATAATTAGCAGCAAAAATATTCAGTGATGCGGTCCCACAGCGCCACGGAAACAGTTTCCATTTGCACGCTACGCCTTTCCATGAAAGGGGCTGAAACAGCATTTTACCTTTTCTCTCCAGGCAGTGGATGGCTCCCACCATTTCAGATAAAAAGCCTGGTATCAAAATGTTTATTTAGACAGTAAAATCTAATTAACATTACAGATGAATTGGCAGATGCCGGTGTTTCCAGAGAGAGCAGTGCAAGAAGTTTACAGCGGTACGATACCTCTGGGTATCGCCAGGCTAACATGTCTGTTCCCCCTTTAAATCCTCCCTGTTCCACTGCTGGGGTTTACCTGGTATTTTCATTGCATCTGCTATAGCATGACAGTGTTGTTGGTCCCTTGCATGAGCAAGGTCTTCCTATCAAGGAATATAGATTATGACCACTGATAGCTGCACAGATGTGACACGCGGATGCCCAAGGTAGAGATGCAGCTAGCCGTTCTGCTCGGTGCTGTTGGCACCCCCGAGCGCTTGAAAGCTCGGTGCAAAAGCAGGGCAGGCACAGCCCGGCAGTGCCGTTTCCGTACAGCTGGGTGGCAAACTGCATGCGGCCCAGCACTGGGTTGCGTCGCGCGAGCTCATACGAACAAGCTCTGCTCGCTGCCCTCTCTTTCTGCTGGCTCCCCGGCCCGGTCATGCCTCCTCCCTCCTACCTCCTTCAAGTTAAAAGTGGGTCCCTTCTGCTCCCAGCATATCCTGAGTTTTGTTCCCCTCCTCCCCCAAACCTTTGTTCTTAAATAAGGAAATGGAAGGGAAAGGCATTTTATATTAAATCAAAAAGGCCATCACAATGCTAGATAATGCTAGACTGTATCTACCCACAAACAGAAATCCCTAATCACAGTTTTTTTGTGGGACGGCAAAGCACAATTTGACCCAATGCATCTTATTTCTTTCAATAGGGCTCCAGCATGGAATGTGAACATCGCTTACAACATGTTATGATTATTACCGTAAAAACTTACAGGTTGCTTTTACTAAGGAAAGAATAGGGCTATAAAATAGGGCACATACTAGGAAAGTGTCCCAAAAATAAATGCTTTATGTTGCTATTTGTATTCTAGCAATTTAACTTCTCACTTTTTCCACATACCCCAATCACGTTGTTCACTGATACTTTTAAATATTGCTGTGTTTAAGCTCCCATTCTGAACAAGGACTATACTGCTAGACACATGCTTTGCATTTGCAGATGTTCACTGAACAAGATAACAGCAATGAAGTGAAAATGGTTATTAACTGTATTTCTCAGTGTTTCACAGAATAGCCCATTGGTTTGGTACAGAGACAAATGGTAGCTCTGAACGTACAAGTGCTTCCAGTCCAGGCAAAATCTTCTCAGCGGAGGTTTGGTGGTTGTTACCCTTTATCTGTAAGCTGGTTTCAGCTTTGGAGGTAGAGAGCAAGACACTGGTGAAATGATTAGGTCTTATTTTTACTTGCTTGAATTATTTATACTTTGGAAGATTCTAGATTATCCATTTTTATTTCTGTGGAAATTCATCTCTGGATGAGAGAGAGAAATCGCTTACACAACTGACATTAAGCCAGGGATTAAATTAACATGGGTACTTTATACTTTAAACCCATTCTTTGAAGAGTCACCCCACACATCTCTGCCGTATTCACGTATTTCTCCACAGAAGTTTCACTGCGTCACTAGTAACAGCCCATTCCAAGAATGGACTACGAAATTTGTGAAAGTCTTGAATGGTTGCCACATATCCCAGGGAGCCTGGAGGAAGTGCTGGATAGGCAAAAACATCGTATTCTTTGGCTTACTGTGTTATGCAAGTAAGGCAAGCACAGAGCTGAAATGATCATTAATGGAATATAGTACACAGTTCGGCCTTCTGTAACCACTATGATTTAACGAGCTCCTTGCCCCACTCACATAAAGAGTAAAGCTCCTTTTACCAATTAATTGCAACACTTGATGGAACAAGATCAGCTATCTAATTATAGTAAATGTAAAATGAGCTTGGTAAATTTTTAGTAGGGGGAAAAGAAACTGCTAGTCTGAGATACAACTTTATTTTTTTAATCAATACACAATCTACAAAATGTTATTACAAGATTATCAGCATGATCTGTTTATACTTATACTGACAAAAAACAAATGAATTGATATTTTCCATTAATAACAGCACTGCTTCTGCATTATTAAAATAACAGCTAAGAACTACTAACTCCAGCAGTTAGTTACTGTATTTAGTCAATACAAAGAGAAGTAAGTATGGAATAGAGGCATGGACACCAGTATTGCAACTGAGAAATCTGTCGGGTAAAATATGTGTAACTAAAAGCAACATCTGAAAGCATCCTTTTTCAAATGTTAAGCACCTTCAGACAATTAATATGGAATCCAGAAAAAAGCAAGACGCATAAAGATGACAGCAGCTTGGCGTTATGTTCAACGGAGTGCACCATCATCCTCTCTTCCAGGGGGCTGCTGTACGGCGGCAGCCAGAGAAATCAGTCACAGTCATGGCAAGGCTACAGCTTAGACACCCAGGAACAGTCCCTGTCCTCTCCTCTGTTTTTCTTTTCTGGCTGAAATAAGCAAGCATTGCACGTTGCTTATTTACTAGCATCAAGAATCCTCTGCAGGCTTTTTTTTACTTTTTCTATTCATTACCACTATTTCTCCTTTTTTTTTTTTTTGCTTCTCCTTCATTCTTAGAGACTTTGATGCAGATCCCATTTTGTCAGTTAAAAGATTTCCATTGACTTCAATGGGTGTTTGAATCCAAAATTACATCAAGTACCATTTATATACCATTTATATAGAGTAATACTATTAGTATCAGAAAGATTAATGCAAATATAAAGTTTGTCTGAGCAAATACGACACTTAGTAAATAAGTCACACTGCAAAAATAGCTGTTCTCATTGATTTCTGTTCAAAATACAAAATATCCCGAACCCTGCTGCTCCTCTGTGCTTATTAAAAATAATATCTAAATACGGCCCTATAGTAAATGTTAGTAAGCGTCAGCACTTTAAGTGACCAGCATAGCTGGAAGAATTTCAGTGACTGCAGGCCCAAGCAGTAGGCAAGCAGAGATCAGACATGTACTCAGCCTGGCTCCTCACACAGTGCCAACGCACCTCACGGGCCATTTAGAGCTCCAGTCCTGGGCTTCTGCTAGCTAGACACTGAGCATCACGTCGGATTATAACAACTGTTCCTCATCTCCATTCCCTGCCCCAAACACAGTTAAACTACATATAACTCAGATTTCCAAAGAATGAAAACCAATACATTTACTCACTATCGCCTACTGCACCTTTTGTAGAAAATGTCAGCAAATAAGCTGAAACATTGGGAATATTTGTTCAATAGGCTATATTCAAGGACCTGAGAGAATGCAGAAGAAACATTAGAAAGGGGAAGCCAGGGTATTTCTGCTTTAGTGTGTTGCAATAAAATGGGAAGGTTAGAATTTGATAGGAAAAAAAGTCAGACAACGCCATTTTTTCTTTCATGAAACTAGCGTATTTTTAAAATATTCTGACAGCAAGGCATACAAATATCAGTCTGAGGCTGAACGGGGCAATTAATTCTACCTTTGACTGTGCTAATTGTCAGATTTAAACTAAAAATCACGCATGAAACAGAGCAACTTTCTTTCAGCGTAGCAATATTTCTATGGAGTGAATTCCCCGTGATCCTGATCCAATTCCCATTAACGTAAACGGAGAGCCTTGCAGGCCTCAGATGTAAAGCCAAGATTCTGCTACATAGCTCTAGCCGTAACTTGACCTTTTTATGTTAATGAGTTCAGTAAGGCTGAATTATCACTTGCGTCATACCAGATATAATACGGACTCACCAGCGGGACAGAAGAGGATAACGTGGCTGTTCATCACTTCGGCCATTCAAAGCAATAGACGCTATTTTATGGGACCAAGCTAGAAGAAACTACAGCACTAGATGGGCTTCTACCTTGAGATACAGCAGAAAAAGGAAAGAATAAAAGCAGCCACTGCTTCTGTAGGAGCTGTAACGATTCCAGGCACCGAACGCCCAGGAAACACAAGCAAAGAAGGGGGATCCTGAGATGGAAGAGTCACAGAAGAGACTGACCGTCCTCTTACTTAAAAAAAGGAAAGACGGAGGCCAGTTGGGCCTGATACGCCCTGATACGCAAGATACGCTTTGGACGCTTAGCACTGCTAACAGATTTACTGAATTAACTGTGTTAACGTCAGTCAAAACAAGTCAGCGGACACGACAGCCTCAGACAGAGGCTAGTGCGGGGAACTGAAACGTATAAGCAGTCTGCTTCCTCTGCCTTACTGAGCGCAAAGAGGTTAATAGATATTGTGACTCCATAGTTACACCAGAGCTGAGTGAATTGCAGAGCTCTGCCACGGTACTAAGTAAATACATTTTGCCCTAGTGTACACTATGTCACCTAGTTCAGCTGAGAACTAAATAAACCAAAATTAAATATGAATTAAAAAAATTGAACATGACTTGAAGGTGCCAATTGTTTCTCAAGTCAAAACACGTATGGAAGATGCAACATCTGAGACACATTTGGATCACTACTATACTAAAGCATTTGCTTAGATTTATGATAATATAATCTGCTAATAAAATGGGATATATAGAGAAGCCAAAATACCGTCACAGCCTATTTGGGGCTGTGGTAATGCGATACACATAAAAAACTTACCCTCAGGATTTAGTATAGAATCTATTACCCATTTCATTCTCAGCTTCTAAATGGGGGGAAAAGTTTATTGTGACGAACTATGTTCATATTATGGCCTTCTGTTTCCTCAGATTGATAATTTTCTCAAGGCATATCCCACATATTTCTACTTTGGGGGAATAACATTTATCTGTATTTTTACTCAGCGTTCATATAAACAGTTACAGCTGTGACAAAATATAAAGTGAGATTTAGTGCATTACTGTATTTTTATTCTCCAATAATTTCAGTCTGAAGTAGGGATAATTTCAGGAAAATTGCAGCAAAAAAGTCTCAGGAGCATTTTTAAGTTCATCATTTTTTTCTCAGACCTGGAATAATACCCTGAAGAAAATGACAAAGGGGATAACGGCTTCGGAAAAATGTTAAAACCTTTCCCTAAATTCCAATACATGTTCAATATCAGTTAACATATTGCTAGGGCTTAGTAGTTCAAGTTGCCTGCTGAAGTGTCACAGCTTCACTTCCCTTGCAATAGTCTATTCCGGTGTTCTTCCCCCACAGAAAAAAAGCTCTTCAGAGCCAGGAGCATGAAAACAATCTCACCTTCCTTGCGTGGAAAGACATGCCCTCTAACTTGAAGTTACTCAAAAACAACAATGCAACATGGCCTGTGATTTCCAAACCAACATCTGGAACTCGAGGCCTAAAGAAGGCCCAGAGCAATTGGTAGCGACTGGCCTTTTTTTCAGTTCTGCTGGTGTCAATTAGCAAAGCTTCATCAAGTTTAATAGACCCAGACTGATTTACGCTTGCTGAGGCTCTGTCCCTGGTTTCACTTGCTGCAGTAGTGAAAAAGATTTGTCTAATGCTGGCACAGAAATTTCAGTCACATCTGCCGTATGTTTTTTTGCCTAAGAGATTACATGAGCAAACCTATAAAATGCTGGTGAGGAAACATTCACAGCTACAGAAAAAGGAGGAATCTTACTGCTGAGGAACTTTTCCCACTCCGCCAATGAAATCACCCAGTTTCTACTCATTATTTGAGGCTCTAGTAGAAAGTAATATTACGACTTGTTCTGTCGACATACACCGAGGGAAGCAGAAACACGGGGGATATAGATTTCCAAACTCCACTAAAAAGTGTAATTGGTCCTGCTGGGCCTTCCACAGATGCTGGTCTGCACATAAGCACTCTGGAAGTTTTTATTGCTGAATATTACATGTCCATGTGATGTGAACCCTTTTGAGTAGTGCCATTAGTTTTCAATACAGAGTATGAGATCACTCCCATGTCATAGATATGCAACAGAAAAAAATATATTACAATCAGTCAATTAAGTGCTCACATCCTACAAATCTTTACAAGGCAACGTTACTTATATTGGCACTTCCATAACGGGAAGTTTACTTGAATGAGAGCTAACCAAACGAGTACCGATTTGTAGAATCAAACCCAAAAGCACTAAAAAAATTCAATGACAGCATTTATCCCAAACTAGGTCATTGCACTTTTTCTAACAATAGAATTTCCCATGGAAATTGATTCCTACTAATATTACATGACGGTGCCTGCTGTCCTTTTTTACTGCATTAGGCAGTTGCCAGCCTTATCTGGATCTTCTCCATCAAGCCTAATCCACTTCTTTTCAATTTCAACCTGTAGTTAGAAAACAAAAAAAACAGGTAGAATTTAGTAAATAATTGGGTACTAAAGGTGTAATCTGCATCAAAGGTGTGCGTAAGAGCTTTGACGTAGAATCAAAAGACTCCCAGGCCCACCAGGCTTCAAAACCGCTACTCCCAGAAATAGCACACTGAGGAAAAACAACGCTGCACTCGCACTTCTGGTTTTCAGTATCATCTTTGATCAGACAAGGAATTATTTTTTAATGATTCTTTTGCTCAAAGTCATTCTCACAAGAGCATGCAAGATACGGTTAGAATACAAATCACGTTTGCTTTGCGAATACTGCACAGGGTGGGGGAGGAACAGGAGAGGCGAACAGGGGGAAGCAATGGCAAACATAATAGTGAAGATACCTGGCAATTGTAAAAAGCTTTCTGAATCACATGTTTCTGGGGCTGCACATCACTCTCTATGCCCAGAGACTTCACTTCCGTTCCTGAGGCACAGGCATCGTGAATCACAAACTGCACAGTAGCAAATGGATACCAGTCAGAAGGTATTTCCTGGTCTGATCCGAGCTCTAGCTTGTAAGACAGACTGTGTGGATGATCTGAACCTTTGAAAAGAAGAAGAAAAAAAAAAAGCAACCACTATCAGATAATTATTTTTAATTTGTTTACAGTGCATGGTTAATCTGCCAATGAGAGACTATAGCTCTATTTTTTTTTTATTAACGCCTAGCTGTTGTATAATGCAGGACTATTCTATCTACAATCTTTTGCCACTTGGGCATAAGATGGCCCCTTACGCCTTTTTGCTCTACTTCACCACACCTCTTACAGTCATCGTAGCTTTACAAATTAATTTGCACAGGGTTTACCAGACCCTGCCAGCTTCTGATTAAGAAGAGAGCACCGCCAACGTAGGGACTGGCAGCTAAATTTAGATTTTTAGGGAAGACTCTCAGTTTTCACTTAAAAATACATTTCTTACTCCTATGGAAAGGAAGAAAAACTTGAAGACCCCGGTTTAGCCAAGGCAGAGGTGCTGCCCTGTGTCCAACAACTGCCCTTCCAGAGCTCTCTGCTGTAGGAATTTCACCGAGGTGTTCATTTCAGGTATGACAGCGATCTTCCGTAACATCATTTATCACTGTATGTCTATAGCGGGAAGATAAAGGTGCAGCTCAGAGTGCTGCTCCAACAAGATATATCCCAGTTGCCAGGATAAGGGCTAACCGGTCTCCCTTCTACCTTTGCTTTTGCTATGGGAAAAGAACGTACACTGTTTCTTCCAAACAAAAGTACTGCTAAAGGAACTATCATGTTATAAGCCAGAATCATGAAGGACTGCCCACGCGCTGGACTGCATTCTAAATTTCTTTAATCCAGCCTTAAATCCTATTGATCACGTGCTTTAGAGTTTCTTGTATGTGGGAAAGCTAAGGGAAACCTTTTCCTTCTACTGGCACACAAGAACACCAAGGCGAAAACCCTGCTTTCTAGAGAAACGGAGGTCAGCCAGTTCACTATGTGCATGCAGCCAACACACCAAAATGAAAAGAATCCTTTATATCACAGCTGCCTCTCCAAATTCTTCAGGACAAAAAACAGTAATTCTGCCTTTCCTCTCTTCTCCAGTGTTTTAAGCATCAGTACAGAGAACTAACTACCGTTTAGCTGCAGGCAGAAAACATTGGCAGAGAAAGGATTGCCCGTATTTTGTCAAAGGCAAGCCTGGCAGTATATTTGGCTTTCATTCGTTATACTAAATGGATGGCATCTCAAAGTTTAGGCAAAAACATCCCACTCATTATCTTCAGGGGCAGGAATCAATCTCATCTCAGAATGAGGGAAATGCTCAAGATGGAATTAGCACACACTAAGCTTTATCCATCCTATCGGAATAATTAATATAACACATCACCTCCACGGGCTCACAAGCATTTCAGAAGGCAAAAAAAAAAAAAAAAAAAAAAAAAGCAGGGGGTGGGAGGAGCCTTCCATAAAAAGCAGTCTGATCCGTAGCAGTTTCTCCTTTGAAAAATGGCTACATCTACATTGGTCCTGGGCGCCGCGGGCTGAGGGCGGGTAGAGCCTGGGGTGCTCTCTGGCCGGTACTCCCTGCACGCCTACGTGCCTGCAGTGCAGGGGTTGGAGCCCAGCTTCCAGCAACCCTCGCAACGCCTCGGCCGTTTGACGACAGCCCCGTCTACGACGGATCCCTACCAGCCTGCCTGTGGAGCACCGAGCACAGGAGGTTCCTGAAGGAGAACTCAAGTGGGCAGCCAAAGAGGTCCCCCACCACACTTGTACTGCAGGCTGAAGCCATGCAGTGGAGCCTCACGTGTCCAAGTGTCCCCTGTGACCCACCTCAAAGCCTGCCTGAGCCCAGGCCTCGGGCATACAAGCTGGCATCCAGGCATTTCTGAAAGGAGGCAAGGCTGGACACAAGGGCAGGTCGGAGACATGGTCGAGACCTGGCCAACCTGCCACGCGTGAGGATTTTGCCAAAGTTCTCACCACAGTCTTGATTCTGTTTCCACTAAAGCACAATAGGGAGCATATTTTTAAAAAGTCGTTGATGTCTTTAGGAAGAAAACATTTCAGATTTTAGTAGATAATTTACGCCTGATCAATTTTGATGGAAAGAGTTCCACTAAAGACACTTGTCTCTAAGTTCACCAACAAATAGTCCTCCAGATTTCATAGTAAGTCTGGCATAAAGTTAATGGATCCCCAAAAATCAAGTGTTAAAGAGCTTGAAATGTATACATTTGTCTTAAACATACTGATAGCATCGTGCTTAATCTTTTTTTTTACCAGTAACATTCTTAATTCTTAATTAATAAAATAATAATATAATAATAAAATTCTTAATTAATAATGCACTCCCTCTTCCTTAATATTATGATCAACAACAGAGTTACAATTTTTTTGTTTGGAAGAAAAGGTGAAGGAAGGGGAGAAAGGAATGGGAGATGCTCTTTGGAGTATCGGCCCCCTCAGGTTTGGATGGAAGGGTCTCCAGCTCTTCCTCCTCCTTTCTTTTTACTTCACTTTTTTTCATGTTTAAAAACAATAATAATCAGTAGCTTAAAGAGCTATTTGCTGAGTGCAAGGTTCTGTCAGTTCCTGCCCAAGCCATGCACTCAGAAACACAGCAGCCTTGTTAGAGCCAAACCTTCCGAACAAGAGAGACGGCACGGGACATGTGCGTTCCTTGCCTCTTTGGACTCTGTAAAACGGCTGATTTACAAGTATCTCCTACAGGCTTGCTTCCTTTAGTATATCCCCTTTGATCCTTGTTTTAAATGTTTCTTCTTTCTGTAACAATTTTTAATGTTACCAGAAGACCTGACCTGGATTTCAGAAAATTATATACTACAGACACCAGTTACACCACAGGCACCATAGAGCAGCACCAGACACTGACCACGAAGTCTTATCTCACACCTCTCCCAGACTTCTTTAAAGAAACAGGAAAAACAACAGAGCCAGCAACCATTCCACCAATGGGATTAGTTGCTTCCTTCTGCCAAAGCACAACTCTAATACCTTGCTACATGCTTTTAAGGACTCATTACAGTAATATTGTAGGAAAGGGTAATACATCTTGCGTTCATAAATGCAAGAGCCAGATCCATAAAAGGGACAGGTAGGGATCGCTGCAACTAATGCCTAACTCTTGAGTTCTGGGAATGAAGCTTCCCTACGTATATCAGGCACGATAGCTCCTTTAAAGGCAAACGGGGAGAGGTTAGGAGCCCAGCGATGGCCCTCCAAAGAGTCAGCACTGAGCGAGGGAAAAATCTCGCCAAACAAGGGGAAATGCTGGAGACATCGGATGGAAAAATCTCACCCCTCTTGCAGACTTTGCAACCCACCTGCAGCACCAATCAAGGCACAATTCCCTGCAACCCTCATACACACTTAAAAACTCACAAAAACAAGCTGCACCCCACAAAAAACAAACCATGGCCACAGACGAAAAGCAGCAACAGCGTTGCCTCTACACAATGGCCTGTTGCACATGGGTTGGGCCATAAGGCAAGGCTGGGCGTGGGGGCCGAGTAGGACGCTTTTTGCTCCTTGCACTTCTGTGATTTGTGCTGAACTCGGTGCTTCCAGCATGTGCTAGACATTAGCCACTCCTCTGCGTACACTACGGGATCAGGTCCTTCAAGTCACTCAAGCAAAAAGATACCTAATTTGCAAGCCCATAAAGGTCTTCAGCAAAGGAGCAGGATGCCAGGAGCACATAGCATGGGGTGAAAGTCTCAGGACAATATGACAATACACACAGATGGGTAAAACTATAACATTAAAGACTTTATTACAAAAATAAAGGAGGATACAAAGTCAGAAACAAGTATTACAGCCACCTGACAGCTCCTTAAGAAGGAATTTGGAGGAGGATTAAACAAGTGTGAGGAGGAGATGGCGGCTGGTCACTCACGTACACAGTGACAGGCAGATCTGGCCACCTCTGCAATGTGGTGCACGCCCTGTTCACACTCCGCTGCTGGTCATCGCTTGCTGTGGCTGAGCACGTTTGTCCTGCAGTAACACTCTCTTAGTCCAGAAGGAAATTCACAGTCCCTCCTCTAGACCGCCTGGACTTGGCGGAACGGTGCTGTCAGGGGTGAGCCTCTCCATCCTGCACCTGCCCAAGCCATCATTCCCACAACAGCTGTGGTGATAGCAACACCAGTGACGAAGGAGACCAACACAAGCACTCCTTTTCCCAGTCAGTAAACTGCAAGTGGTCATCCTGTCTCCAGCACCACACCCTACCTAAACCCCGTTCATCATGGCTCTGAGTACCTGCGCCATTCTCCAGCGGTGGTGCTGGGATGCAGCTAGGCATTGAGCAGGCCATACGTGTGCCTGCACGCTCCGGAGTAGGGTAGGGGCTTCGTAACACACTTTGTTGACTTCGTTTTATGTGCCGTTTTCTGGGATGTGATGCACAGACTGCACAACTATGCCAACCACAGCTGAAGAGTCCAGGAAAAATAGCAGCAGGCACAAAACTGAGATGGCATGTCATGCCCTGGCCAGGATAGTGGCTCTCTCTGCCTTTGAGTGTATGGCTTGAGAGTGACGATCTGAGGAGAAAGGTGTCCAAAAGAAGCAGCATCTGTGGTGATGAAATTTAGCATCTTCCTGTTATTGGAGAAAGGCCTCTTAAGAAATGAGTAGTAATAGGAATTGTCTGGAAAACTATTTTGTCTTCTGAGAAAGGGAATCCAGAAACAAACGCTGTTTGGAATTTTCCTGGACAGATGTCTGATGACAGACGTCCATCTGAGCCCAGACAAAGGCATAACTGTTACGGGCCATTCTTCTTTCCTGCTGTTAGACAGGCCTGTTAGACATGGCGTAGTTGTGATTCACTACCACAAAGCACTAGAAAAAAAATCAGGGAGGCAGAGCACTCTTGATTTGGTCTGGACGCTGGGACTTGGTAAGTTCTGAGGTCTTTTCTTTCCCCTAGGTTGTAACCTGCAAAGGCAGAGAGACAATAGTTTTGGGAGGTGGGTAAGGCCTTGGGTCCTCTGGAGTAGCCTCCAACGGACCCTTTTCCCTGCTCGCAACATACAGGATTCCCCCAACCTATGCCTCTCCTGCAGCAACATCAAGGCCAGAATGAGGTACTTACCGCTTAACTTGAGGAGAAGTCTCTGCTCTCCGCTGGGCCGTGGAGGGAGCGTGGAGGAACCTGTTCCTGTCAGCCAACAGGCAATGAAGCGATCAAATTACGCTTTGGAAAACAGTGAGCGCTGCCTGAGTTTTCACCTAATACTGGCCAGTTCTTGTCATCTCTGCTCTGTGAAACTACTGTTTCCTCGGCTTTATATTACGCTGGAGTTGGAAGAAAAAAAGAGACTGCATGTACAAGATCTTTTTGCAAATGAAAAAGTACAAGGTAGATGTTGGCCAGAAACATAGAAAATGTAGAGGTGTGGAAAGACAAGAGGGTTGGAGCAGGCATGGCGTTAAGTCTGTACAGCTGCCCAGTGGAAGCTACGAAGACATTATTCAGAGGTGAGCCTAGCTATCCAACATGCTGCCAATAAGGCATAGAGGAGACATGAGCATCTGGCTGGATGGAACTGAATCACTCGGTAATTTGGGGAGATAACTGCACTTTTACTAGCTAATTTAGGAGACAAAGGTCCTGGGTCTTAGACGTCTAGGCACCTGGGTAAGACTTTTGTGAATTGGGAGATCTAAATCTTTCTTATTTTATATTTGCGAATCTGGCTCTCATTTCCTAAAAATGTTCCAAACTCTTGCTCTCCTCCGCTAAAGAAGAAAAACAAAAAATAAAACTATGAGATTCAAATTGTCATTTAGCATTCATATAGCACTTGACAAACTATTAAGAATTGAACTTTGCTGCTCTTACTCACACTATTTAGCGCTCATTCACCCCTAAGAGCAGCAGTCAAGCAAGTCACCTTGAGCTGAGAAAGGCTTGTGGAGCCAAACAGTTTAGGCCAAAAGATGTGCTGGTACGGCTACTTTAGCTAAGAAGTAATTGTATTTTTGCTAAACCCGTTCCAGTGCTAAAAGTCTAATTTTGAGCATGAGAGCATCAATAATTATTAAGAGCACATTTGTAATAGGATTCTTAGAAGTTAACAACTCACTGCAGGCACGTCTAAATGAGTGCATTTACCCGTACTCCTGGGAGAAAGGCATAGGAAGCAGGGGAGCAGGAAGGTACCACTGCCAAGGAGCTGTTTGCAATAGTGCTGACATCAGAAAGAGGTGGCTGGGGCAGGGATGGAGCCCGAGTACAGATGATATGGCTAGGAGTATCCAACAGTTCAGAAACCAAAAACAGTGAGAACTCAAGGTTGCTGTGAGCCACATCGCCACCTTGCAGCTACTAACCACTACGACCAGCTCACACGCGAGAGCCCTTGCTCAGACACTAAAAGGCAGTAGCAGGGCTCCCGGCAGCCACAAGCTCCCCGGGCTCCATTTCTCTGTACTGCTTAATCACTGCCTCCTCACTATGGCTCCATCGTGAGGAAGAGGAGGAGAAATAATCTACGGAAGAATTGTTGCGACACACAACTGTCCTGGGATGGCTGTGTCACAGCGGGAAACGCCACAGGGCACAAACGTACGCAGCAAGAGAGTAAGACGCAGCTACTAGAAGCCTAGTGTCTCCCTGGCTCCCAGCGTTGTGCAGGTTCATGCAGTGTCCTCAGTGCAAAGACTGGCCTCCGTACTGCGCTGAAATCATAAGATGTGCTACATTGCTTTAAATGATGCCCTAGCTGATTTCAAAAACGTAGACTTAATTTGCTGAAGTTTCCTTAGATCAACACTTCAAAGTCCAAGGCTTTTAAAGTATCTTAAATCAAAAAATTAATGCTAACTTTCAGGCCCCACACCCTCCATTTATGCACCTAAACAAGCACAGGCAGCTTCTAAAAATCTGGGGTATCTCACAGCTGTCACACACTTTGCTTGGACGGCACCCTTCCAAGGACACACTTTAGCAGGAACTAGTGGGCAGCACTCACATACTGTGATGGCTATAAATGGAGTAACAATGTATCCGTAGGCAATTTGTTTTTTTTCCCCCTTTTTCTTTTTTTTTTTTCTTAGTCTTGGACAAAGGCTTTTTGAAAGCAAAAACATCGGCATAGTTTTCTCTCTGCAATAAACGTATTATGAAAGTTTACATATTTCTATTAGTCTGACTGCCTCCAGATTTTTGGCACGCCTCAGGACAGTTCTATTTTTAAAACTTTCCTGCATACAGAATACTAGATAGAGAGCTTTAAAATTTGACCAGACCGTATTACTACTGAAATATTTTCTAGGATGCACAGACATTTCAAGGATACAGATGATTTTGCACATCTTAGCCGGAGGAACTATTCAAATATCAAAAGTTTAAGCTACTGTTAGAAAATAATTTAAAGCTCTAGAATGCTACGAAAAAGGTTCTTACTTTCAGATACCATAAATCTGAGGTTAATTGTGCACAAGAAATCTTAAGGTGAATGAACTGCAGGGAATTAAAGACTTTGGAAGAATCATAATGTTCTGTAAAACTGCCTGACTGAACCCACCGACTGATCTTGCAGAAGCATATCTACATTAAACAGCAACGAATATTAAAAGCTACCCAAGCAATCAGTGCTGTAAGCTTTGGGAAAACACAGAGGCTGTGGCAGCCCAGTGAGAATCCTAGCAGACAGAAGTGACCTCCATATTTACAGACTTTGAAGCCCTGAAGAATTTTCTGTCCATTAATTCTCTCACTTCTCTCCCTCAGCTCCTCGGATGGCCCTGCCTACTTTCTAGCGAGCCAGATCCCCCCCTTACTGCCTCCATTATCCCCTCTCCTCCCTCCCCGCTTTCCACCCCACTCTGTATTTCACTTCTCTCCCGACCACCAATTCTTCCTTGTCTTCCCGCTGAGCATTAGCCCATCTGCTGGTGCTGCGTCTCCTTCTCGCTCCCATGACCAATTTCTTGGCAGCACCCGGCATCCCCTCAGAGCAGAGCATGAGACTACGCAGGTAACAAGCTGAGGGAGGAAGGAAGGGCTCTTCGCGGGCAGACAGCCAATTCGGGCAGGACCAGGAGGAACCACACTGCCACAGCTCAAAGCCAGCCGCAGCTTCTCCCAAGGCAAAAGCCGGGGAAGATCGAGACAGAAGGCACACGGCATCGTTCCTGAACCCTATCAGGGCAGAGGTGGTGTCGTCCCTCCCAGAGGGCCTCAGTTTTTTTGTCTAGCTGACATTTACAGGACAGAAGTAACAATCAGAAGTATTCAAGTACCAAATGGAGGGGGGGGGAAAAAAGGATATAAGGACATCATGATGACTTAAACAATATAATTTACAGTTAGTTAAAGATGAGAAAAAATGTCTTCAGGAGTTCTTTTTTTTATAGTTTTGAAAATGAACTCTTGCCTAATCACACATCTAGCTGTCTGAATCCCTGAGTGGATACGTCAAGTTTGTACTAACGTATGTGAAACCTGTACTTAAGAAGATTCAATCTTTTCTGGACATTTTAAAGAGGTAGTTAGCCCAGGCAGCTAGTACTCCACAACTCTAATTCAATGCATTTGTTAATTCTTCACCCTTACCCCAGTCTCAAAAGTACAGTTTTTGCAGATATTTTAGGTAAAATAGTTTAATAGATGTCCTCATCCTACACAGATCCCCAAAGCCTCAAACATATATAATGCATATCCAAGGAAAGGATCAAGTGCCTTCACTATGGAGCGCTTAAAATAGAATAAAATATTCCTCAGGGTTTTCGTGTCTTTAGAAAAGAACTATGCAGTCCTACTAATCTGATAACACGACTAAAATGGGAATTTTAAAACCATACATTTATATTTTCCTTCTCCAAAACCAGTACTTGCCTGATTAAATTAGACTAAACTAACTGTTTTACTTAGTGGAAAATTAACTACTCCCACGTGCATGACTATAAGCTTAACTGGCTTTATTGCTGCAAGTATTTATAGTTTGGTATCACCACCACAGACAAACAGGAATATAACCAGAGGCGTTTTTGTCAGGGCAGTTATCCTCACGATCTTACAATCTCAACGTGTGAACCCATAAATGAGGTAGTAGACAGCAGTCTTTGCAAAAGCACGGTTGATTTGCTACAGCAAGTTTGACCACAGCATCTCCTAGTTATATATCATACCTACCATTTCTCAAAAGATGCTAGAAAGCCAAGATGCAACTGTTAAAATACCAACTTTGCTACTAACTGTGTGACACTGGACAGGCAGTCATTCCACCTGCCAGCGTTTGCTTCCCATGCCACCATGGCCCAGCTGGTTTATGTAAAGTATAAACCTGTCCCTCTTTCTTACTATAGACTTGAGGTTTACTCAGAACGATGAGATCCTTTTCCATGGTAAAGCCTTGCGATACTGCACCATTATAATGAATGATAATAATACATCTGCCTGGATCAAACAAACTAGGAAAATGCCCTTTTCCTAGGGAAAAAAAAAAAAAAAAAAAAACTGAGGCCATATCCTCCTTCTTCTTAAAGGTTAGCTCCTACTGATACCCTTGCACAGATACAAATTAGAACTACTCAAGCTGATGGAGTTACACAGCATCAAAACATTGTGCGAACCCCGAGAAGACCTGCACCCAAGCCCATTATTTTACAGCACAAATTATTTACTTGAGTTTTTATCTGGAAGCCTGTCTATCTTCCACACAACAGCCCTATAGGCACTTTCATATTTTGCTGTTCCAACTGAGACTTGTATTACAGGATCAGATTCAATCTCATGTAAAGAGCCAAGGCATGTTCTTCTATTCATTTTTGCTTTTAGGGACTTCTGTCTTTGGAGGTTCATGGTCCAAAGTGCTTTGATCCACTGTGCAGGAACTGGAAATCGTATCATAACATTTTCACAGCATTTCATAGAAGGTAAACGTGTTGGTATCAGAGCAGTTGAAGACATGTTTATAAAAGCCTGAAGTTCTATGTATGCTCCCTGAACCACGACAGCAGCCTTCACAGAAAATGGAAGGTCTTGTCCATTATACTGTGTCTTGAAACGCATTAGCTCCAGCCTACAGGCATCAGGAGGTGTAAACTTAATAATTCGTGATTGCTTGAATTCCTGTGTTTTAACACAGTTATGGAAATGGTAGTCTAGAATACCAATCCATTTCTTCTCCTTCTCCTTCTCAAAGTAACGTTCATCCTTCTTCTGGAGTTCTAGATCATTTAAAGTTAAAAAGCAGTCAGTACTTCCATTCACAAAACATAAACAATAAATGTGTGTGATGACAGCACTTTCCACAAGTTTTCCTTCTGCTTTAGTGATTTTACCCCAAAAGTTATCCACTATTTCTAGAGTCATTTCTTGTTCTTCATAATTTCTTTTTTGTTTAGAAGGGGTGGGAAGTTTCATAAGCTCTTCCTCAACTGCTACAAGGAAATCAGTGAAGTCATTATAATCTGTGGTTCCTAACTTTAACATCTGCTCAACCTCTGGTTCATGGATCACTTCTACTTTGGGATGATACTTCCTTTTCTCTGTGTAGGATACGCACTCAATCTTCACAGTATGGATTTTTCCTGAAACGCTATAGCTCTCCAGTTTGGGTTCAGAAAGCTTACAGTGCGGTTGCAGCTGGAATTCTTTGAAAGGCTTCTCAAGGCCCTTTTCATAATACATTTGTAATATACCCCCAGCTAGGACTTTAAGGTAAATAGGACCCCATTGCCGAGATGACATCATATTCTTCTTCTCGGGAATTCTCAGCATGAAGGGCCATCCATCTGCTTTCTGACTCCTGAACAGACCGTGCGCAACGGCAGACGAGAGGTTGTGCCACACATGCGCGCTGGCAGCGGGTAGGCGTCCCACAGTGTCAGAGCTATCAGTTTGCAAGTGTTCAAGCCTTTCGCAGACGTAGCTGAAGGAACCCTGAGTAAGGCTCTTCTGATCATGGCAAGTTTCTTTTTCCTTGGAATGACAAACATTTCTGTCA
The DNA here is from genome assembly GCF_040807025.1 of Struthio camelus. Lineage (NCBI taxonomy): Eukaryota > Metazoa > Chordata > Aves > Struthioniformes > Struthionidae > Struthio > Struthio camelus. The sequence goes on from NC_090944.1 coordinate 122,853,114, forward strand.
AGTGCTTTGTCCTTTCTCTGTGTGTTAACATTAGGTGCTGATGTGCTGAGCAAACATCCGTCTTTCCAAAAGGGACTGGAAAAGGCACAGTCATCCTGGAAGTACGGGAAGCGCTCTGACGGTTCTCCTAACTCATCACAGCTTTCTTGCAGGTTAGGATTCCCTTCATCTTTGGATTTGGAGACTAAAATCTTAACCGGATTATCATCAGTCAAGGTGTTCACTGGAAGGCTGCTCAGTTTCTGCGAAGTTAAGGAAGCGCATACCCCAGGTGATGGGAGAAAACTACCTTTTGATGGCCATTCAGGAACAGGATAAAGGATATGGATCCCAGCCTTGGGGATACACGGACTTCCTGGGTAGTCTCTGGTAGGTGTGGTAAGTGGAGAGTTACTGGGGGGTCCGGGACTTAGGTAAAAGTCAACTACAGGAGAGGAGAGCGGAGTGCTGCCTGTAGAAGATGACCTACTTGAGGGTTCAGGCACGTTAGAGAGATTGAGCTTAAGGCCATTTGCTCTGCAACTACTCTGGTTTTCAGCTGATTTCTGAGGAGACTGGAAGAGCGGCTCATCATCGAAGGTTATCCAATTTGCTGGATTCGTGGAACACATCTTGTAGGAAAAACTTGAATCACTTGCACATGTATCATCTGCAAATCATCTATTAAGAAAGAACAGACATGATCAGAAAAAAATCCTCTTGAAAGACAAAACAAAGAAACCTGACCCTTATAACATGCAAGCCACACAAGGCTTACAATTTGCATGCGATTTACAAATCTGACCTACTTTGTGTTTTACATGTATAATCTGAGACAACCACGTAGAAACAGAAAAACTGCCCAAAAATCCCCACGGCTCTCCCAGGCTGGGAACCTGAGCTTTATGCTTTATGTTTAGAGCACCTGGTGTTTGCAGGCTCTATGTCAGAGACTACAGAAAGTCCTACAGGTCTGCAGGACTGCTTGCACACTGTTTTCCACTATCTAGGCTATCAGTAGCTTGTAATAGTTGTTGGAGGCCTGTAGCTAGCGGTGTCCCCCAGGGGTCAGTCCTGGGTCCAGTCGTGTTCAATGCATTCATCGATGACCTGGAGGAAGGCACAGGGTGCACCCTCAGCAAGTTTGCTGATGATACTAAACTGAGGGGGAGAGGCTGACACACCAGAAGGCTGTGCTGCCGTTCAGAGGGACCTGGACAGGCTGGAGAGGTGGGCGGAGAGGAACCTCCTGAAGTTCAACAAAGGCAAGGGCAGGGTCCTGCCCCTGGGGAAGACATAACCCCATGCCCCAGTACAGGTTGGGGACTGACCTGCTGGAAAGTAGCTCTGCCGAGAAGGACCTGGGAGTGCTGGTGGACAACAAGTTAAGCATGAGCCAGCAGTGTGCCCTTGTGGCCAAGAAGGCCAATGGGATCCCCTGGGGTGCATTAGGCAGAGTGTTGCCAGCAGGTGGAGGGAGGTGATCCTGCCCCTCTCCTCAGCCCTGGGGAGGCCTCACCTGGAGTACTGTGTCCAGTTCTGGGCTCCCCAGTACAAGAGAGACATGGCACTCCTGGAGAGAGTCCGGTGAAGGGCTGCTAAGATGATGAAGGGACTGGAGCACCTCTCCTCTGAAGAAAGACTGCGAGAGCTGGGCCTGTTCAGCCTGGAGAAGAGAAGACTGAGGGGGGATCTAATCAATGTGTGCCAGTATGTGAAGGGGGGGTGTCAAGAGGCTCGGGTCAGACTCTTCTCCGTGGTGCCCGGCAACAGGACAAGAGGCAACAAACTGAAACACAGGAAGTTCCTTCTGAACCTGAGGAAAAACTTCTTTCCTGTGAAGGTGACTGAGCATTGGAACAGGTTGCCCAGAGAGGTAGTGGAGTCTCCTTCCCTGGAGATATTCAAAACCCGCCTGGATGTGATCCTGGGCAATATGCTCTAGAGGACCCTGCTTGAGCAGGGGGGTTGGACTAGATGATCTCCAGAGGTCCCTCCCAACCTCAACCATTCTGTGATTCTGCGATTCTGTAACATGGGCAGAGACTTTCCATACTAGGCTTCACCTGCAGGTGAGGTCCCCCCACCATTACTAAACAAGGCTTTACTCAAAATGGCGCAGCTGTTTCCGAAAATAAATTCAAGGTGGAAAAAATTTTTACCATGTTTTCTGTTGAAAAGCTACAGCAGCTCAGTGCTGATGGCAAAGGTATACGTACTACACCAGTCAGGGCAAACTGCTTCCACCAAGATAATACATGCAATTAACGGCCCTCTCCTGAGGCCTTTGAAAGGCAGATGTCCTCATCATATGATGGGCACAGTCACAAGAGGATGATCCCCCAAGGGAGAGGCGGCGGAAAGTATACTGCTGCCATCAGTGCTGGCCTGGGACCGTAACCCGCTCCATGCTGCTCTCTGAGACACCTCCTGCCAGGAGCAGGATGCACAGATTGGTCACAGGTGCTTTCCAGAGCTGGGCAGGAATTGTTTCACTTTAGTTCCTCCAGCTCTGACTTATCCTGTCAGAGACTGTGGGGAGGTCAGAGTAGGAAAGTTGGAGCGGGGGGAAGAATATATTAGACTCATAAACAAGAAGGAAGCCTTAAGAACAAGCAGTACATCCCTGTTGAAGGGTAGCTAACAAGCACCCACCATATACAAAAAGCTGGTGAAACACAAGTCAAGGACAACTAACAACACACGCATCCGCTAAGCGCCGGATTGGCTGGCGGCCTGGAAAAAGTACCATTCTTTTAAATCAATTAATAAATTACATTTGATCAAACAAAATATTTTTGATAAAGGTCATTGCTGCATGTCCTCTGAGCAGGACTGTAGGCAACAAACAATTACTCTTGCCCCCGAGGTTTTAAATCACGCACTGAAATTTAAATGCTCGCTGTATCCTTTGCAGGATATCTTCTCCTTGAAGCTTTTCCTTCCCACTGCTCACAATTGATGAAGAAGCAAAAAACAAACTGCTAATGACTGCAGAGGAATCAAGCGCAATGATGATGCACCACAGGGCTTATGTACACATCATTCATTCGGAAAAAAAACGGCAAGGCATATTCACATTTGCCTGAAGGCACAGGGAAGGCAGAGTTTGTATATACAAATCCACCTGCACATACACTACTGTGCTACTTAGGGTTAGATAAGGACGACTTAAAGCCAATCCTCTTCTCTCCCAGGCACAAACAGCCATCGTTAGGCCGTTTACTTATTGCATAGCAAAGGCACATGTACTGCAGCATATAATCACATAACCATAAAAGCCATTCTTTATCTAATAACATTCAGAGAACAGTTAGTTTCTGGAGATGACAAAGTTCAGCCAAGTGAAATCTTATGCTACGCTACAAGTCGTTATTTTTAAAAATTCGCCATTACTTCTTGGCCAGTTTATAGCCTTAAGGAAAGTATCGTGAACTGTGGCACAATGTGCTCACTTCACTGCCGAACAAACAAGAGCTTGGAATGGAGATACTTTAGCCCTTCGTTATTTTTTGAACTCTCAACCTTTTTGTTCAGTAAAAATATTTGCACTATGCTAGTTATTTTATAGGAATTCTCTCCTCTGGAAGGAGACAGAAAATGAGTGAACAAGTTACAGATGACTGTTTCACAGTTCAAACACGGGCAACTCTTAGCATATCCTTCACCCACACAATCACTCCATCAAAATAAAGCAGTGGAAAGAAAATCACTGCTATTTGGTCTCCGACTTTGTCATAACTTTTTCCTCTTACTCCACACCCTTGGTTTCCAGCACTGTTCATTGAGCAGTACCTATTATTTGCACAACCAGAAAGTTTCTGAGCTTTCAGGCTGTAAATCTTGCTCCATCTCAACACGCCTCTCTCTTCCGTTAATGACAGCTTACGTGACAGTAACTTAAAGCACTGCTCTTTCTATAACAGCCAGGATCAAAGCATTTGCGGGCACCCCGGTAAGGTAGGCGGCAGGAGGAAGCAGACCCAAATGCTGCCATTAGGGACTGGGGCATTTACAAAAGATGAGTAAGGGCAAGCAAGAGAAAATACTGAGGGGGAAAAAAAACAAACAACAACAACATGCTGAGCAAGAAGAGTGAAAGAATTTGTATCTAAATGGGCTCTTGGGATGAATGCATGGATAGAGCATGAAGTGAAAACGGAAATGAGGGTGAATTCAACAGCCTGACAAAGCAAAGCTATTCTGTCTCATTGCAACAGCACCAAATTGGCAAATTGCAGCCAACTAAGAGGTATGAACGAAAAAGAAAATACAAAATGAGAAAGGAAATAAATACAAATACTGTTCACTGTAAAGAATGCATTTTGCATCACAGTCCCCTTTCTGCCGTTAGAACTAAAATTTTTCTGTGTCCTTTATTATCTCCAGACGTTGATTTTTCAGCTCTACTTTTTCTAAATGTGATGTTACAGATTATTTTGCAGATATTTTTCTGTTACAAAACATACTTACAAAGATGCTTGAAAGTTACCTGCCAAATACCTAAGTTCAGTCAGTAAATATCTATGAAGAAAAACATTTTTGCAGGTGCATCTTGCATCTGCAGTTACAGTACCATTTTTGTACCTGTCAAAGACTGTAGCTTTCACCTTTTATTACTACACCAGAAATGTATTTTTCAAAAAAATGGTACTGATTAAAAAAAAAAAAAAAAACCACACACACACAAGAATCAAGTGTTAAAATACACAGCAGTTCTCTTCCTGTCGCTTACCGATCACCAGAACTGACCACTGGAAAAGGAGAAAAATCCAAATCAATCTTTTAAAATTATTTTTAGAATGTATTACTAACAAAAGGAAACATGTCCTCTCATATGTCATGGGTAGCATTAGTGCCATTCATCTAGTACTTAAAAACATTTATAGTCCTATGCTACGTTACGTAGTTTTTCTCTGACGCTTTTACATCTGCAGAACAAATTAGTATCTTATCTCAAGATCTTTTTTGTCTAGCAAGTGCTTCAAAATCCCCTCTTAAGATAGTCTTCCTTTAAACGGCAGTAAAACAGAACTTCAAAATACATCCGATTCGACTCTTAAGAAGGTACCACGGGACCCATATAAACGCAACCCAAAAGTTTTAGGTAACAGGAAAACGATACAGGATGCCATGGATCTCCATCACAGCATATGTTATGCAGCCCACAGCACTTAAATTACAACCATGTGTGGCATCTCGTTCAGCAATGTGACAGGAAATACCATTTTTAGTATATTAAAATGACAAACGAAAAGGCTGGCTGAAATAAATAATAGTTGATCCTAAATTCACCAATAGCAGTGAACCCAAAAGCCGAAACTCGGTTCAATTCATCCTGTTCTGCCGGAAAACAATCTTCACGTTCATCAGGTTTACTCAGCCCCTCAGCATTTAATGAACAGTCGCTGCGGCTTAATTTCGTCCCTTTATTCCCGCGAGGATGAAAAGAAGAGAATTCCTATATCCCGTTACTGAGAGATTTTACAGGCTGTAGCTATTACTGGCTCCGTTGTTGCTTCTAAAATCCCCGATGAAATCTGCAGGTGAGATACTGCTCAACCTTGGTGCCTTGCTGAGGGACACCTTTATCTGCTCCTACGCGGAAACCAGGAATAGTGAGTTTCTAGCTCTTCCAAGGTGCAATTCGAGCTACTGACTTCCAGTGGCCCCACGGGCTGGTGGCCGAGGTGCCCCCTGCCGCCCCACCACGCGATGCACCAGTTTTATTTTTATTTTTAACTGGGAAGGGGTCAGCTAATGGGAAAGGGCTGCCTGGGGGTGACAGGGATACACCTTCCTCCTGCAAAGCATGAGGCAAGCGCACGTAATGTTTAGTGGACTGTACTCATAGTCCCAGATATAGAGAAAGGCATAATTTTTTAAATGCATTCATTACCACTGTGACTTCAACCCTATTAAAGCCACATATCCTCTAAATAAGTGCTCTACGCAGCACCTGAGCACGTATCTCATGCGTGCCACTTCCACGGTGGCGTTTTATTGTGACAGCATAGCTAATGGTTCCCAACTCAAAAAAAAAAAAAAGCAGACTCAGCAACACGCATATATCTTATAATATCCCCCCCACCCCACCCCACACACACAGCGTAACAAAACAGTTAAATAATCCCTTCAAAACCAGCTGAAGCCTCCACACAACCTGCTCCGTGCGCGCAGAGTTAGGGGTTAAAGCCCACCCGGGAAAGGCTACGGACCCCAGCGACTACGACCCATGAGCACGCCGCGCGATCGAGGTCTCCGACGGACAACATGGAAATTCAGAGGCAAGACGCTGCGCACCATGTGGCGGAGCCGCCCCACGAGCCGCTACGGTTTGCTGTACAAACACGTAGACAACTCTTGCACCGTTTCGCCATAAAGCGTAATGATTTCGCAGGAAAGTACACGTTCTCTGCAGTTTAAGTAACGAAGGACATATGGTACGTAAAATACCCTAATGTTTGTAAACTCTCGAAGTATCTAGGCAAAATATGGCAGATTTACCTCTGCACTTTACATCCATATTCTTCGCACCACCGTTTTGTTTATCAGTTAACTATGCAAAGAACGTAAAGCAGACCTCCCAGCATAAATACTGCTTGATTTATGCTGATTTCCCTCAAATTATATTAGGAAATATAATGACTACATATGGCTGCACTTTTCCTTAACTGCTCTACTTCTGTTAGGCAAAAAAAAAAAAAAAAAGAGTTCTCCAGTCTATACTTCCGAAATAAACATACCCCAAAGGCACAACCGACTGCAAAGAGGAAATTCTTCGTTTTCCTTTTTATTTTGGACATAAACACAGATTAAGTCTCCCACTGCATTACTCATTTCATTGCTTTTAGAAAACAAGCTCCTAGTGCAACATTCAAAAACACACACAGCCTTCAAAGTGTAATGCCAACTTGTCTCTACATTGCTCGTTCTCTGAGGCACATCTGGGAAAAGCTCTGAACTTGTCGCTAAACTGTTTAACTTGGAATTCCTTACCCCTGGCCCCCAAAGCTATAGGAATTAACAGCTTTCAGCTTTCGACAGTGCTCATGTCCCCAGAGCAAAGGGCGGGGGTGACTCACGCAAACACCTTTCACTGCAGCTCTTCTTCATCTCAAGTCGAAGGGGAGGTCGCTAATAAGGAGACGGATGCTTGCACACGGAAGTCGGAAAAAAATTACCGACGTTGTTAAGGGTACCAACGTAACACTGCTCCCTTGTGTCAGGCACAGCTTAAAGTCGGAATGGGAATAAAGCAAATCTCCCTGCCAGACCTTGCCTATGCCAGAGGAAAAAAAAAACACAACAGTACCTGTGATGCAATTACTACAGCCAACATAAAAACATTACAGACTATTGTGTCAATAAAATCTGTCAAGTCCATTAATTGGCCTAACTGATTTATCATTGGCACTCCCACACTTCGTTGGTCCATGGAGTGCTCCCCACCCTCTAATTTTCTAAGGATCGCCATATACCCTTAGCATCACCCTTGCAGGTGAAAATATTTAGCAGCAGTGCGCTATCAGCAGACCACCTACCAAAATCAATATGAAAATCTCCAACTTCTGATCACCGGCAGGCCACAGAGAAAAGGAAATAGTAGCCAGCACCATTCAGCACCAGCAATTTTATGTTAATAAAGAGAGTTTCCCTGAGGAGTTCCTACACCAAAAACCTAACTGAGCAAGGGTAATCTTTATGAAGACATACGCTGTTCCTTTACAGTCCACCCACAGCAGGATTTTTAGGTTTTGGAAAGTCAACTGGCATCACAGTATGTAAATGCAATCCAAGTAGACACAAAGTTTACTTTTCTTGCTGGGGAAAAGGGCAAGGCAAAGGCTAAAAAAAGCTGCCAGATTCACATCTCTAATTAACTACCCTAGTCTGTCTGGCTGTTGCTGAAGCGGGTCTTTCTCAAAGAAACGGGCTCTTCTAGCTCACAGCAGGGTGAGGTAAGAGAGGGATGACCCTCCAGTTTATATACTAAATTCAGCATTTGTATTAGAAGCAACTTCCATCATCCCAAACCTTAACTGGTATGCACTGCAGATGAACTCCTTTTTATTTCCCACTCCATTCTATTAGACCTTCCCTAATACTTAAATGTGAAGTCATTGCCAAAGCTGCCTCTGAAAGACAATAAAACAGCACGCATGAGCGGTCCTGTGTGTTACATGATCAGCTTAAACGGCTCTCGCCATCTACCATAAGCCGTGATTCCCACACCCTCCCTTGCTCTGCTCCCGCAGTCACACGGTCACGGCGTGAGTCAGACCAGCTTACTTGTTGAGCCAACTGAAAGTGTGGGTGTGGGCTATATTAGTTTTAATTTTAAGCTGGCACTCTAGACAGACAAGAATATTCCTTCAGTGCTTTAGAGCTGTGAATTAAAATCGGGGCAGGAGATTCTACAGACAAAATTTGACCAGAAATCTGCAGGCAGGGCTCTAGAGGGGTCTGCCAAGGGCACGCTCTACAGGAAGGGAGGGACCTTCATGAGCTGCTGCAATGCCATCACTGAACTACCACACCTCAGAAGACTTTTTTGCAGAGCTTATTATCAAGAACACAGCTTGTGAGAAGGGATAAAATAAACTTACAGAAAGCTTATTTAAGTACCACTGGCAAAGATACCAGCACGGTGATTTGACGCAGCTTCTGGAAGTTACTCAGAAGTCTCTCTTCACCAGTGCACATACCATGCGCGAGCTGCAAAAAGCAATAGCAGGCCTCTTATCCTAACGCCAGCTTGTTCACCCGACAGGAACTACAAAGTTACTTCAACCAATTCCTGTGCTACTTGGTGCGACTTGTCCAGCATGCAGGCCCATGACAAAACACATATACATCAATAAATGCAGGAGTCAGTCCAGAGAAGTCAACCAGAAGGCAGTCAGAAGCCAACCTCCAGCTACAAAACATTCAAGCATAACAGACTTGCAATGACCACTTCCTAACACTGAAAAAAAAACCCTTTTCCCAATAAACAGCTACATTTAACTATTTTGTTTGGAGAGGACGCAATCATGTCTTGCATCGTACCACCAAATCTGGATAATCTGGGTAAATAATAAAAGATCCAGAAATAGGTACACTAATGACTGACCCTGTTACTAAAAAGCAAAAGAGAAAAAAAAAACAGAAACAAAAACCGTAAAAAGACTTTACCTGTGGTACGTCATCAGGTCTAACAACAAGAACAGTAAACACTAGTACTCGACACCAGTCTCAGCATCCTTCTCAGGTCCCTCAGTTGTAAGCTCTCCTTCAGTTCCTTCAGAATTGACTGAGGAAACCCATCCTACAATCAGGAAAATGCTGAACATCTGGGATGCTACCCTCTGCCTATCTCAGAAAGTAACCAACTGTAGCAGGCCTAAGTAATAGGCTTTGTAGCACATGCTTCTTTGCATCTTTGGACTTCAGGTTCGTAATTGAGAAGATGGGATGGGGTGTGCCTATGTTCATGCCCTATTTGCTGGCAAACAGGTGTTTACCAGGAAAGATCTCTCAAGGACTGAATCTCCTACCCAAGGTAGCAGGAGTATTTCTACTAATTTGAATGAGAACAGGGGTTAAACCATAAGAACAACAAAATGGTTCTCTGTGTTACACTGAACATCTTTAAAAGAAAAACTCTCTTTTTCTACTTTTCTCTCTTTTTCTAACTTTTCCCTCCTGCTTATCAACGGTGCCTCCTAAGACACACCGTTTTCTTTCTTCCTAGTACCTGGTTAGAGAAGATACGTAAATCGTTTTTAATTCACTTCATCATACATATGTATGGTTCTCTCATTTATACCACACACCTATCCGCTGGGCCGTTCCGTTTTACACGAAGGAAAACCTCCAACGAAAGGATAACTGGGGGAGAGGAGCATACACAATGAGGCTAAAGTTGCTGGGCTGCTTCGCTGTTCAAAAGAGTGCCAGCGTATTCGTTAAAGGTGCTTGTGTTCCCGTTTGCATTCAGTTTACTTAATCAGTCCTACTTTTCGCCTTCTCAATCACACTACTCTTCAGCATTGCCATAGTTACTGCACAACTCCCGCTCTGCAGGCAGAGTTCAGGGCGCCAACGGACAGCTACAGAAGAGCCTCACGTAAACTGCCTATTCACCCTCGCTGGCATTTTGCAGCAGGGGAGTTTTTGCCGTTTCTCTTTTTAAACAAAAGAGCCCAACAGACTCAGGCCATAGCGCTTTGGCCTGAAAGAGAGAGGAAAAGACATCTATTTTTATTGATACCGCTGACGTAGGTCACTAAACTAATGGAATGTTACTGAGTCTACCGAAGTAATTTTAAACTTTGTTTAGGAAACATGTTACTATTAGGAATGCACAAATATCCCGCAAAAGGACTCTGGTCATGACAGCGCTCCAGAGGGCTCTGGCAAGGACTTCAGCATCCAAAACCACTCCCTCTGTCCGCCCCCTCAGCAGAGGCAGAGACTTCCTTACATTACGTTACCAAGCGGCACAAAACGTAGTCACGTACAGCTCTGCTTCTCTAATAGCAACCAACTCCTTTTAGAGTTAAACGGTCCTCTGGATGAAAAAACAAAAAGCCCTGAACTCTTTTGGCACGCAGATCGTGTATCAAAACATGACACAGGTCGTGGTGAGAAACAAATTTAAAACTAGTCCTCAGCTAGCATCTGTACTGCCCAAGCGAAGTGACGGATGCAATGCGACAAATGGAGAACACGACAAAAAGGACACTGCGAAAGCTCTTCCCACCAATCCCAGCAGTGAAGAAGAACAAGTCGGGAGGCTCTTCGAAATACTATTCTTGCGTTCAGCGTATCCACTGAACAACATAACGTAGTCTCTTTTTTGGGGTTGGAGTCAGTTTGTAAAATCAGCGTTTAAACTAAAATTACTTCGTGCTTTAGCGGCCAATAAACAAGAGCTAGTGCCTTCCTACAGACTGACATATCGCACAAGATTTGCAGAGCTCTTTTAAGATGCAAAGTACTATATAATAGCTACTGCTAACATTTTGGAACAGAACAAGCCTCTCTCAAACTGCAGGAAACTCTGCACTTTCTTAAAGCCTGATAAGACCACTGGTATTACTGAGAAGGAGTGTCATTCATAATTGAATCCTCATTTATTTAGCTGGATGGAGCTATTTTTTAATAGGTACTGATGACAGTCATTTCAGAAAGTATAATTCATAACTCAGTCCTCCGAAAAGCCTAAACTGGACTCCTCTCCAAATGTTTTTTAAAATACATGCGCACGTTCTGGCTTCCCAAAGTTAAAAACTTAAAGCAACTCAGACTGATAACAGCTGTAAGACAAGAAGTGGCGGAAGACAAGAATCTTGTGTCACCAACACGCCAAGTAAAACAAAGCCCATGACAGCAGCGCTCCCGGTAACTGAAGCGCATGTAAGCGCATTCCTACGCGGACGCCACAACTTGCAGCTCTACCCGAATTTGGGATTTAGAGACCTACATTTGGGCAGCCCTATCCTATCAATAAATCAGTCAATCAATCAATCAATCACTCAGCCAGGACCACCGAGCCTACAAATCCCAGCGGTGACAGACAACAACGTTCGCCGGGCCGGAGGGAGTCTGGAGCCCCCGCCGGCTGCGCTGCCTGGCGAGGGAGCGAGACAGGCTGCAGCCGCTCACCGCACTCCAGGCACGATATCGGGAAGACCCCCGCCGCCCCCGCGCGCAGGCCGTGACAGAGCGCTCCGGGCTTAAATAAAAAAAAAAAATTAAAAAATGTTTTTAAAGTTTAAAAAAAATGAAAAAAATAAAAATTTTAAACATTTATTTATTTATTTTTTTAAAGAGCTAAATGTTTTTCAAGTTAGGGCTTGAACTCAAAGCGAAGTCGCGCACCCCCTGGCGCCGCTGCAGCCGCGCTAGCGGGCGACGTCCGCGCACGCCGGACACGGCTCCCGCCGCCAGCGCCGAGAGCGGCGCTTCCCGCGCTCCGAAACGCACCCGCCAACGGCGCAACCCCCCCGCCGCCTCCCCCGCGGTCCCGGGCCGAGCCGAGCCGGGCCGGGCAGCACCGCGCCGGCCTCCCTCCATCCCTCCCTGTCTCCCTCCCGGCCCGGCGGCCCCGCGCTTACCCGGCCGGCGCGGGGAGTCACCGCCTGGGCGCCGCCATGAGGGAGGCAGCAGGCACCGGGCGGGCGGGCAGGCGGCGGCGGCGGCGGCGGCGGCCCCGGGCCGGGCCGGGCGCCAGGCCCCGCCTCACCCAGCCGCGGCCTCCCTGCTGCCTGCCCGCCTCCTGCCTCTCCCCGCCCGCCGCCCGGCGGCACCTCCCGGGCCGGGGAGGGGGCAGCGGCCGGGTCACCGGCGGCCCCGGGTCCCCTCCGCCGCGGGGGGGGGGGGGAGGGGCCTGGGCGCCGGGCCGGTCTCGGCCCCTCAGGGGCGGCGGGCGCAGCGGGCAGGGGCAGCGCGCTGCCTCCGGCTGGTGCTTGAGAGCCCCAAAGACGGAGGGAGACACCCCAAAATCGGGAGGGACGAGGATGGAGTAAACCCCAGGTCGGGGCTGGTCTCCCCTCCGAGCAGTCGGGGAAGGCAGAGGAGGCGAGGGCCCGCGCGCCGCTCCGGCCGGGCCGCGGCGACCCCGGGGCGAAGGCCGGCGAGGCGCCCGGCACCAACCCAGCCAGGCCCCCGAAACCGCCAAGGCAACAAACGCGGGGCGGTGGAGGCGGGCGGGCGTCAGCGGCGCAGCCAGTTTGCGTTACGGCGCGTAGGAGCCTTCGCCGTGGAGCGAGACCCGCTTTGTGCCAGACCCTGGTTCGGAGAGCGCGTCCTGCACGAGTCGGTTAAAGAACGGATGACGTCCCCCGGCTGGAGACTGCTGTTTCGATCCTCCAAGGAGCGATCGGAGCAATTTCACCCACGTTTTATGCTGGAGCGCGTCTGCTGCGGGTCTTGACAAAATTTGAGAAAGGACGGCGAACACATTAAACGGGAGATACAGGCCAGAAGCGGCGTACAAAGAGAAAGCAGTCTCAGGAAACGAACCCACTTTCTCTTCCAGCGCTACCAAGCGCTGCCCGGAAGGTCAGGTCTCTCATAGGTGCACGATAGTTTCCCTCTTGTACCGCACACATCCCAGAAATTCCTTTAGACAATTTCCTCTTCTCTTGAAATCCAGGCAACACAACACATCAGCGCCATTCAGCTGCAGTTACAGCCTCTTCTTGTTTCATTTCCTGTCCTTTCCCCAGTTTACAATACGTGCGCAAACCACCGAACCAGCAAGTCGGTACGGCTCTGTGGGTTTGAACAAGTCTTTTGGTGAAATGACAATTCTGTTCTGTTTAACTCTCCAGCATGTAACTAATTCCTTCAAAGGATAAGTGCCTCTCTTCAGTGCTCCTTTTTCAGAGGAAAAGCACGTATTTATTCTCACATACATCATTCATTTTAATTTAAAACAGAAAGTTACTTTCTAGTCTAGTTTGTTAGAATACTGTAATTATCCGTGCCTCTCTGTGCCAGCTTTTCTTAGATGTCATAATTTACATAATGTGATATAGCATCTCCAGGTTTGATTTTTTACCACCTCTTAATAACAAGTGACGTGCATGCAAATCTTGATACACGCAGTAAATAATATAGGGCTCTTTTGAAATGCTTCACAATCTTCTTTCCAAACACTGCTGAGGGGTGCTCTAAGTGTAGCAATTTAATTTAATTTCCGTATAAGTGAAAAGTAAGGCAGTTAACCAAGCAACTGTGAAGTCTGTGAAATGTAGAAAGCAGGGAAGAAAACGCCTGATGAAAGCAAGATTTTGTTTCAATGGTAACGGATGCGGCAGGAGCATAGGAAAATTACTTGCCAGTACGCACAGTTAAAGGACCTTTGTGTGTGTTCAGACTGCAAATTTTTCAGCCGGAGATAAATTTTTGATCATAACTATATCCACAAGGTACCATGTCCCATCCAAAAGAGTTTCCTGTAAACAAGCCTCACGTCTCTGAAGAGGACGAGGACTCCAGGACTGCTCTCCAGTCAAGCACCCTTCCGGGTGGTCTCACTGATAGCACTGTACTGGCTTGAAAGCCCAAATCGAGCCCCACAGCCTTTTAGCATTTATCCGGAACAAAAAAAAAAAAAAAAAAAAAACACTTGCTGGTTTCTTAGCAAGATGTTAAGCTATGGTCATTTTCCAGTTTGTGTAGAAATAGCCGTTTTCTTCTCCATAGCGTCAGTCTTCCTATACCCAAAAGAGGAAGCACCGTCAAAGAAAGGTGAGGGCTCTCCTGGTGCCCAGTGTATGGATTCATGTCCCAGGAAAGGGATATCTAAAAGAAAAAAATTACTCGTGTTTTAATGAAGATGAGACTCAAAGCTTGGGACAGAACTTTATATGTGGCAGACCAGTCACAGGGACATGAGCAGTGAGAAAAGTCTCATGACTGCAGGCTGTTAGGTGACTGACATGATCCCCCACATCCGTCCCCAGTCTGTTCCTGTTGTCCTGGACAGTAACAGAAGATAAACTGTAGCCAAAGAGGGGAGCAGAAGGGCAGACTACTGAAAAGACTAAGAAATTCAGAGGTGAATTATCACGGTTTTACTTGGATGGGGACCTCTTGGGGAACAGGCTTGAAGTAAGCATGTGAGCAGCCTGAGGTAAGGATATGAGACACTGCCACACGATCTAGGTGAGCCAAGGCTGATATCCTTTGGAGCGGAAAGCTGGTGAGATTTTTTTGCAAGTTCTTACCTAGTCAGAAAGTCATCCCAAAGCAAACAGGCCTGCACAGAAATTGAGTTCAGGCAGGCTCCAGTAAATTCAATGCCTGGAGGCAGGATGAGCACTGACTCTGAAAAACACAAGGCATTAAAATTTTCTATCGTTCTTTAATGAAGGGGAACGACAGTGGTCCAGCAGCGCTCGGCAGAGCTCTGTAAAGGACACCCCTTTTTCTTTGAGATAAACCACCAAAATTGCTAGACCTTCATGAAAACCTGCAGAATTACGGAAAGGCCAAGCTGTCAGTGCTGGAAACGGCTGTGACACAGGAAACAGAGGTACTTAGGACTGCGAACCCTGACTGAAGCGTGAGGAGCTGTGAAGGTCGGGGAACGCCGACCAACTCTGCTGCTCAGCTGTAGCAATGAACAAATTGCACCATCTTGGAGCTGCCAAGTCTAAGTCCAGGACAGGTCTTGCCGCCCTACCTGTTCACCATCTGCAGAATCATTTTCCTCTCAGAGGAAACACCTCTTGGGCTTCACCATTCCCCTGGGAGAGGAGTTCCTTCAGAGAAACACAGCATGAGGCTTGGAAAACAGCTTCTTTACAAACAGGGTAGTACAGTCATATTGCCCTATATAATGTTCTTGTATTCTTACAACTACCAGAGTATCTTCAGAAAACATTTCTTATCCGTTACACCGAGCATCTCTAGAAGTCACTTGTCAGAGGTGACAAGGCACCATGCAACAAATCTTTTCCAAAAAGGACAGGAAACATGGGCAGAGCAGGCGGAAAGAAGGGGAAGAGGTGAAGACCACTTGTTGTGTCCTCTGAAGCGTTCCCAGAGGCATGGAGCGGAGTAACCAGGGCAGCTGCCTCCGCTTCACTGCGGTGCAGGCAGTCTGCTAACAGATCAAAATTCCTTGTCATATGTGACTGCAGTTACTCTAATTGCACATACAAATGCACGGTCCCCTTTCAAATTCTATTAACCTATCAATACCACTGATAGCTCTCTTGTGACAGTGAGTTCCAGTTTATTGTGTAACGTACCAAAAATTCTTTCTAAAGTATCATCTTGTCGCTTTTAGCTTCACTGCTTTTCACTGTCTTGAACTTTCGCATGTATTTTAAAGAGAACAAGGAGGGATGTCCTTTTATAAATTGCTTTTATTTATGCTACTTACCTTATTTGAAAACTAAGCAATCTTACTCTTCCGCTCTGTTCATGGGAAATATTTTTCAGGCTCTGGATGTCTGCATTTGCTATGCAACAGTGTTCAATACAGGTTTCCCTACAAGTAAATTACTCTGCTAGCTTAATACTATTACAGTTACAAGGATTGCACTAGGAAAAAGAATGGCCATTCTTAGTTTAAAAAGTCCCATTTTTTATTAGTGACTTAATTAAAAAAAAAAAAATCTAGCCAGCTCCCCATATAGTCAGTCAGGTCTTTGTTCACGAGTGCTTACCATTTATTTTGAACCTGGTAAGGTACTAGTTGTTAAAATTAATATAAAATGAATCTTATATTTATCATACACAATTTCACTTAGTGGCCTGTTACCTACTGACTTCTGACAGAATCTTTTTCATTTTCCATCTCCATAATGCATAAGGGACAGCAATGTTTCGCAGAAGTAGGATTTGAGGGTCAGCCTTAAATGAGGGTGTAAGTTTCCTCTAAGGAACAGCACAACTGCTCACATCTTCCCCATTGTTAAGTTGTATTTTGAATGATGCGCTGGCTTTCTGTTCAAGCCATAGAGCTACTAAATAATATCATAGACATAAATGATATCTTAAACTAAGTGATACCATTGAAAACCTATTCTAGTAAATGCAAATTAAAATCACTAGAGTTCACTTGGATAAGGATGTGATGGGAAGGCTGAGGGAACAGGGCAACAGCATTTCAGGAACTATGTGCAGGAGAAGATACCAATGTAGCATTTGCACTGGAAGTCGCTCCTTAGGAGATCAGTAATAAACACATACATAGGAGAGGAGAAAGAAAAACAGATGCCTCAGCTTTAGTTTTCCTAACTTAATGGTCTTTATTCTGATAGATCCAAGTTTTTCCACCATATTTTAATCCATAACTTGCAAGACAGTAAATGGTTACATTCATATTTTTCTCTCTTTAAATATATTTCTTCATTTCTGCCAACCTGAGGCCTCCAGGCTCAGATCACAAAACAGCAACCTTGGCAAGCGCTGGGTTTACATAGCTTATTATGCCATCCGCCACGCCAACACGAAGCAGCGAAGGTGCCAGAACCTGATCCCAGCTTCTTCCCTTCTGGAATTCCAGCACAAGGAGCCTCCTGTCTCCGCGCTTCCCTTGCTCACGAGATACGCCAAAGGTCTTGGCAGCAAGAACAAGAAGATCGATACCTCCGACTTCATCAAAGAGCCAGGAAACTCACCAAAATGAGTTCTTCAGAATCTCCTGTACTTTTTCACAACATTTAATCCTTTTACCCGTTAGCCTCCACATAAACTGAAAACTATTAGAGAGGCTAAAGTGGAAAGAGTATTATTTTGCATATCTCTTTATCAAGGTCAGCATTTGTCTTACAATAGATGAGATTTTTCCCTTTACTGAGGCAAGTACAAGCCCGCTGTTTTGTGTGTGTGTGTGTGTGTGTGTGTGTGCGCGTGTAAGAGAGCTCAGTTTTGCTTCTTGCTGATAAACCACGGAGGGACTGGAGATGAGAACAGGAGGCGACTAATGGTGCTCCAGACCACTCTGCAGCAAAACTATGTCTCGTCATCAAGGCCATTTTTAAGCTTCACTATCAAAGAAGTCTGTGTGTGTGTGCGCACAGGAACATGGAGGGGGAGGAGCATGAACAGATTTCTACAAAATAACTTTGTAAGAGAGACCGGTATTCTCACATTTAGGATTCATTTTCAAAACAGGACTTTTCTCTAATAAAAATCTGCTATTCTCATCCTCCTCCACAATAATCCAGGACACTATAAACTCAAGCAGGAAAAAAACCCCAGATACTGAGATTTAAATGACCCTAATATAATTTGGCTTTAATGAATAGCATGTGCAGAACAACTTAGAGCAATTAAAATTATTTCTACAGTAAATAGATTTTGAAGTGTATTACGTAAAGATACAATATATTGCTACAGGCAGTTATTAAACTCACTTAGCATTTTATAAATGCTAACAATAAAATCAATTCATATTGTTACCTATACTTAGGTTGCTCTTAACATGATTTGCAGTATATTAACCTCTTCTACAAACTGTTTACTGTTTATGACTAGTTTGACAAGCGAAACTCATCAGTTCATATATTACCAGAACCAAATATTAACTGAAGATAGAAAAGCACTCAGTTCTAGACTTATTTTTAACGCTTTACTCTACTTCCTTGCCTTTTATTTTAGCAACAAATTTCCATGAACAAGATGACGCCCATCTTGAGAATTAAAATCAGCAATAGTTTGAAAATAAGAATGAGATAAGAATTTGTTTCTATTAAAAACCCACAAGTTTAGTATATGCACTATTTAAGTTCTGTATATTCGCTGTATATAAATTGGTTACAAACATATGGCATAGCAGGAACAACACACCTTTATTGTGTTCCTTTTGTTAGGGATTCAGTGCCTGTTGGGGAAGCTGGCTTCGAATGCTGTTGACCTCCTGGGCTAGGCCTATAATCTAAGAACGTTTGTTTCATGCGCTTGCTTGGACTGAAAATAAATCAGACTTTCCCGATCTCAAAACAAACTTTTGGTGAAATTCATCTCCCCTGCCCCAAGGTAAATACGTGCTGTGGTTGACATCACATCAACCGTACGCAGTTTGAAAGTGTCTAAGTAGAAGGCCGAGTAAAGGGTGCAGCAACGATGCCAGTGCTATAGCTGTTCCTCAGAGCAAAGGTTACAGCTAGTGAAGTGGCACTGAAGCTCCCAGCTCAGACTTTTTCAAGCTTATAACTTATTTTAAGAATCTGTCCTGAAAAGTGCTCTGCATTTATTCTTCAAGTGCAGGCTGAAGTCTTCTAGGTTTGAGAGGAAGAAAGCTTGAATGTCTAGGAGGGGCAGGGGACAGACATTTGAGGAATTTTTTCCCCCTCCCCATACTCATTTCAGAAGCAATAAACTTTATATGGCAAAAAATCGGCAAAAAGCTCGATGCTAGCGCAGACTAGTTTCCAAGTGGACTAATAAAAGAAAATTTGTAGTGCTTAAAATAATTGGAAATTCTACACTGGACTTCTAGTTTTATGGCCTACTTCGTTCTCAGGACCAAGCCCTGCTTATGGAAAAGTGTACAGAGACAGCTTTGGTATCACATCTTGATTTCAAAGGCTACTTCTTTGGGTAAGACTTCATCGGTTTATAGGGTTTTGGACTTACAATGTGAATTAGAGTTAAAATCAGTACAGATAAATGGTTTGATTTTTGAAGTTATGGAAATATTCATCCTTACAATTTCACTTATCAAAATTTTAAAACTAAAATCCTTATAGCAGTAGTACCTTGGTAGCTTGATAGGCAAGTTAAGGCCAGTGAGAATCATATGCTTTTTATTTTGCAGCTCAACTATGCAACCTCAGCATCGGAGCAACCCAAGTATTTGCACTCAAAGCTTTTGTAAGAAGCCAAGTGATTCAGAATTAGCACTGACGTGGCTAAAGCAGCCTACGTGCACAGGAAAAAAAACGAGCGCTGCCCCCAGGCAAGTTTCCGTGTGGCAGATTTCACAATCCCCATTAGACCTTGGTTTATAAAGGTCCGCAAAAGCTGCCCCTATAGCCATCTCTCACTTAAAGCTAGCAATTCTGCAGACACCCTTCTAGTTAGAACAAGCCTCTAACTTTGTAACTAAAAGAAATACTCAGGAGTTAGGACAAACATGGCCTCTCGCAACAAACATGGTTTTAATTCACTGCTGAGTGAATACTGCAAGTAGTAACAGAAGTAGAAAATGTGGAATAAGCATTTCTTAATGCAGGGGCATCTAGCCTTTGAAAGAGAAAATAATCAGACCTCACATAGCAATTATTTTTTTTTTTTTCTTCTTTTCAAACTGCAGTGAGTTTTGTTTTCATTATGACCATGCTGTTGGTAGGCTACTGCTCTCAAATTACCTTGCCCACATACTGCATTAGAGAACATCAAGTTTGCCCAGATTACAGAGACAGACGGTTCTCCAAAGTGTAACATAGAAGTGGATTTGTAAGAAGAGGAGGGGAAAAAAAAAAAAAAAATCACATCACCCAACCAAAACACTAGTAATTTCTCTAATCTCACACTAGGTGCTACTTGGATAAAAGGTTGGTTTCCTTCCCTGTTTGCAACTGGTCCACTGGATGCCTGAGCAAATAATTTCTTCGTAGTTATAGCAAATCCTGTTGAACAGGGACTGTCCCCTGCAGCACCTGAAGTCGCGGCCACGAACATCAGGGAAACACACTGGTTCTGAGACCTTTTCCCACCAGAAATACAATTCATCTACCAGTGATGCTACAGTAGAGAGGGCAGCAGGATTACAAGTACAAAGAAGTAGAGAAGATAGCTTAATAAAAAGGAAAAATACCCTGTACGAATAGCCAATGTATTTCAAAGTGAAGCGTTCCAGTCTTATTTCAAGTTCTGCTAGACTACGTCTTCTGTGAAGTTGCCAGCACCACTACCATTGAAACTTTGAGCTGTTTAAGCAGGAATCTGAAAGAACTAGCAGAAAACGTTATGAACACTACTGTTCTTAAACAAACAGATTATCACTATTTGTTAAGTCACAGGTATGTATTCATATGTAACAATTTAAATTAGTCACACGTGATTATTTAAACACCAGTGAGAATACCTTGAGCAGCTTCTGATGACCTTAGCCTAAGACTACAGTTGTAAAAGTTAAGCTTTCAGGCAGGTAAACCTTCTTTGACCTTTGCGATCTTAAAGCGTTTTAAAATAGCCAAGGCATTTAATTATTTGATGCTTTTATGACAGATATCTTTCCTGGGTACCTTCAAAACTGCTGAAGCTGTAGCTCCTAAGAGGACAATTATCTTGAAGTTATA
The DNA here is from genome assembly GCF_040807025.1 of Struthio camelus. Classification (NCBI taxonomy): domain Eukaryota; kingdom Metazoa; phylum Chordata; class Aves; order Struthioniformes; family Struthionidae; genus Struthio; species Struthio camelus. The sequence goes on from NC_090944.1 coordinate 122,873,849, forward strand.
CAAGTTCTTGATTGTAATATTTACTTTGAAAACAGAACAGTAACTGGGGATGTATTTTTAGAATATATGTATAGTTAAGCATAGACATATTGGTACAGTGCTTTGTTTTGTTTTTAACTCCTGGAAGAGTTTTTGTCTTTGAAGATCCAAGTATCATTAAAACCATTAACAAGAAAAAGTGCTGTTATCTGAACCAATCGCTTCACAAAATCCTTGAAAACTTGCTTTTGTTATAAACATGACCGGGTTTAAATGGATAGTTCATTTAAAAAATTAAACAAGGATTAGGATTTCTTTTAAACCCTAGGTTCAAGTTATATTGTTCTCAAGGCTTTAGTAATTTACAGTAGTTTGTCATTAGCTCCCTGGTTAACCAGCTCCAAAGCATAGGATTTGGTCAGTTTTTGACTGTTAATTCCAACATTAGAGAAATTTGTTCCCGAGTTTTGTACAATTCTATTATAATGTGCATGCACTGTTCTGTATGGACACGATAGTTCAAATTCATACTTCTGGAAAACTGTCTCAAAGATCACCTCCTCACTGCAATGTTAAAGGTGGTCTTCAATTTAATAGCTTAGCACTGTTGAATTACAACTGAAACATTTTTAAGATCTACAGTTAGAGAGTTCAGAAGCCGATTCAGAACTACCCGATAGCAGGTACACGCCTGCTAGTTGGGCATTCCCACTTGCTCCAGTTTATAACGCCAGTCTTCCAAGTGGAATTTAACACACTACACCCCCTCAAAACATGACTGCAACAGCATTCAAAATATCTCATTTTATCCTTAACTCTCCTTTCAGTTCCTTCTCACACCCATGGCAGCTTCATCTTCCAGTCTGTAGGTTAACACATTTTACCTGCTGTATCAAACAAGACCTGAGCCCCAGTCCTTGAGACATCACAGAATGGTTGATGTCAAAAGGGGCCTCTGGAAATCATCTACTCCAACCCTCCCTGCTTGGAGCAGGGTCGACTAGAGAAGGTTGCTTAGGGTCACATCCAGCTAGGTTTGAAAAATCTCCAAGGACAGACTCCATAACATGTCTGGGCAACTTGTTCCAGTGTTCGATCAAACTTACAGTAGAAAACCTGTCTAAGAAAAAGCTTTTTTTTTAATTTTTGTGCACCTATTGTCTCTTATCTTGTCATCGGATACCACTGAAAAGAGTTCGACTTTGTCTTCTTTATACCCTATCAGCTCATACCATATCCCAGTATTTTTTCAAAAGATTCTATTTTTGTGTATTGATAGTTTGAAACTGTCTGGAACTTGCTTGAAAAAATCTTTCCTTAAAAAAACTCAAGGGAGGCAGCTTGAGTGATCCAAATTGCATACATGTCTCTTCATGTGCTTATTTACAGCTGATTGGTGAAGCATATGCTCAAATAGGTTTCCAAGTACATACTACAAGGAAAAAATGCTGATGAACTAGCACACATTGAAATTGCACCTAATTGCCTACATGTTTTGGATTAATTCTAGTTTTCATGTTGTGGTATACACTGTTGCAAAAACAGTTTGAGGTAACATAGATTTTTAACTTTAAAAGTGTAAGTAAGTTAAAGACATTCTTTGAAGATTTTACTTAGTCCTTTCAAAAAAAAAAAAAAAGGTATATGCAAACCCCTTTTACTCAAGGCAGCCACCTATTAGTAGCATCAGTAAGAATTTTAACAGTTTGATTCAGAGAATCAAAACAAGATACCTGAACTCGTACCTTCACTGCAGAATAGAAGTCCTCAGAAAAGGCAGCTTCAAAAGATCTGGAAGTAAACAATTAACTTCCTATCCTACCTAAAACAGTTGAAGCTAAACCTGCTTTAATAAAATGGTTAGAGAGAAAATAAACACTCTTCCCAGCCCTCATTAGCACCACTGTGTATTCTTTCACTCAGTGTGATGCTCTTTCTTTTTCTCCAGTTTCATGACAATATCCACTCTGTTTTTAAAAAAAGAAAAAACAGAATTAGAAACAGCTCTCAAAACAATTGTGATCAATGTAGGTCACATACTTGTTTTTTGAAGTTACCTTTGAGTAGACAAATGTGAGAAGTGCCAACATGGACAAGGTGTACTTTGCACACTGCAGCACTATGTTCAGAAAGGCAAGCTGCCTCCGAGGCGAGAAGCTGTAGAAACGACGGCACAGTGCCCTGCTCAGACTAACATACCGTGAGAAGAGAAACGCTTACCAAGAGTTACCAAGAGTAGCTAGATCGGTCTAGTACCTAAGCCCACCTCATGGGGAGAAACCTTTAACAAGTTGCCACAATATCACATTCTGCAATCCAGACATGACCAGAATAAAGAAGAAAACAAATCAAGCTGCATTTGTGCAACTGATTTTATTACATACTCATAATACACATTGATACAGCTGACAGAGTAAACCCTTATGGGACAAATAAGTGCCATAATGCAAATTATGGAATAGAAGCTCAGTGTAAAACGTTGAGCAGCACAGCATCTGATTAAAAAAAAAAAAATGCTGTGAAAACTTGTGGTAATAGACTTCACTTAAATTCCTAGGAGATTTAGGAGATGCCAAAAGTTCACAGACGCCCTGGAACAGAAAAAGCCACATCCTCATCCACAGTCAGTCCATCAGGATAATGTCTTAATTCCACAAAAGACTTCTTGCTAATTCAGTGTTTAAATCGTCTACATAGTTCATGTTCTTTACTGTAAGAAAGCACTGTAAGCTGATCTATTCTACAAACAAATACCGCTTCACTCTGCTGGGGCATCTTACAATCACATTTTGCTCTAGCTTTAAACCGCTATTTCAATCAGTAAACAAAATGCCTAAATAAGGGCTTAGAGGAATTTCACAGACATATCCCAGTTCAGCTATTTGTGCTCTTTATTTCAAAATCCAAAGTGCCAAAAAACAAGCAGCAAGTTTCCATTACTGTGGTCTAAAATAAGAATGATCCCATTTACTTGTGTGAATGTATAGAAATCATTTTTAAAGCCACAATCCCAATTAATTTAGAAGAGCTAAGAACAGGAATAATACACTTACAGTAACTGCACAGCTCACATGGCAAAAAAGTCTTCAGACTTCATTTCTAAACTGCTGTTAACAAGTAACTGAATGTACACATTGACAGTTTAACTCAGAAAGACTACTGCACTGATACCAAACTTGTTAATGCATAATCAAATCTGAAAATATACAAAATCTGAAGTTATTACATGAAATTAAAACCTGGTTTTAAAAAGGGCACAGTAAAAACTGAAGGCAATTACTATATAAATTATCCACAGAGTGTACATTTTCTGGTTTAGAGCCACCATTAAGTTGTTTCATCTGTTACAAGTTCTGAATGTTTTAAAGCCATTTACAGCACCAAATCAGTTTTTTTTCTAGACCCAAGACCACCTCCGCTTCCTGTAACAAACAGGAACTGGACACCGAGTTCTCAATATCTGCATTTTGTGCAGCAGCAGCCGCCTCTGAAGACAGTGGATCAGCTGTGAACTATCGACTTTTGTTCTTTTTAGAATTTCCCTGCAGCAACAAGAAACAAGTGAACAGAATTTATAATTCAGAGAAGAAAGTTTATACAAACTACATCCAAAACAAACCTGAGGCCCGATAACTTATGCCTTCAAACAAAGATCAGTAAAACTGAAAGTAAACAGTCCATGAGCTTTCAATAATGGAAAGCCTTGCAGCTGGAGCGCTGGCTCTATAAATCCCTCCAATCTTACAGGCTTTGGAGAGGAAAGTACCAGAGCCTTCAACCAAAAGTATCTTTCTTTAACTGAAACGGAGGGGGGAAAAAAGACATTTGACTTATGTCCCAAAAAACAGTTATATTAATACCACAAATATTTTAAGGGCTGTAAAGACAAGTAGAGTCATATTTTGTCCTTAAGTGGTATTTCAAATACAAATCTTAAAAAGATAATTCCCCCTCAAATTGAGCTGAATCTCCTCAGTTTCTCCCCTATTTTGCTTAAAAAGTTAATTTTAGCTTGGGTTCTACACAGAAAATTCCTAGTTTAGAAAAAAAAATAATTGATTTTACAACCAACCAAATCACAAGCTACTTTCAACAATTCCACAAAGCAAACACGCAGCTTAAATTTGTGTGATAATTATGTGTTGGCAATTCACTGTTTTCCTATTTAAGATAATATTTGTTTTATGAAACCAGCAACTCTCACCAAAATATAGTGGCCTTCATGGCATTACTTTGATTTCAGCTGGACCACTTTCTGCATTTTGGTAGCATTTGAAAATCAAAACCACTGTCTACTGTTGCTAGATTTTGAACTATTTGCTTAGAGACAGAGTACCCCTTCAATTCTTAGAAGTATGAGTAGCGGAAACCTCCAGAAAACACTAAAAAAAAAAAAACCACAGACACACACCCCCCCCCCCCCACACCATGGAGTGCTACAGTCAGCATACAGCCAAGAGCGTCCTTCTAAAAAAGAAAAAAAAAAAAAACACACACACAAAAGATTACATACCAAAAGTAATCTGAAAGAAAATTTGCAATGCCAAATCAAAACACTCAGACATCTGAAGAAAAACAGTTCTGTGCATGGGGAGAAGAGTCTAAAAATAAAAAAGGCTGTCATGTGACCTCTAATCCAAACATGGGTTTTTACCCTTCAGTAAAACTTCCATGCATCCCCCATTTGAGAGAATAATGCTAGTTTAATTAATTTCACAGGCAGATTAGCGAAGGATAAAGGTCTCCACAACATCAGTTTCTTCATAGAACCTTCAAAAAGGATATATACCATGGTTTAGCCAATGACCGCTCCAAATGGCGGACTTCCAGTTATTGCATCACTAACATAAGCAAGAAAAGTCAAAACACTATTATTTCTGATGGATATAGCTTTACTAAGCAAGGAGTCTAAGTGTGCATTTTTTGTGAATTCACAAAAGAATTTTAGTGACATCTTCCATTTCTACAAGAAGAAAAGGACATGCTAGAACATGGAAACAACACAGGGAGAAAGGGTAACTGCCAAGAACAGAGTACACTGCAATCAAAAGAGGAGTGCAGGGAGGACACTCCCACCTGTAAGTTAAGCACAAATACCCTGTATCACTAAGTGCATTTGCAAATAGCTTTATTTTCTCCAGGTAAGAAAACAAAAAAGGTGCTGATCTGCCAGAGCGCACACTTCAGAGCCCACTTTGAAGCAGTGACATGAAGTGTTTGGTCTTTCACACATGTGTTTTCCAAGAGTCCTTGCTTCACTGAAATATGCAGGACAAGGTTTGGAGCTTTCTTTCCCATTGGCTGAGAACAACAACTACAGCTTGTAACTTGATTTGTTAAAGGCCAGTATTGCACGAATGCCAAGTGCAACCCCCAGAGCTCCAAGCTGCAGTCAGTGCCCAGTGTCAATACCTGGCTGCTTACCTTACTAGTCATCTTTAGCGTATCAATTTCTTCCCTTTGTTTAGTTAAGGTTTCATTCATACTGCAGAGATGGTCACTCATCATACTTAACTGGTCCTCATAACTTCTCTTGGTCGTCATCAGTTCATCCTAAGGAGAGGAAAAAAAGATAACCAGAAACCTTTGCTTAGTATTAGTGACAACCAGCAAAGTGACCAACATTTATCTCCATCTAGTAATCAGAACTTTTGAAGCTGAACGTAGGCAATTAAGACAAGCCATTAAAAAAAAAAAAAACACTTAATAAAAAAGTCAACAGTGATTTTCTTTTACTTAAAGTCTCATGCATGGTCTGCTCCCCTTTTTTTTTCCCTTGGGAATTTTTTGCAACTCTTCACGCCTTACCTAACTGCTAATCGCTTAAATCTTGTTTTCACCCAAGGAACAACTGCAATTTAGAGACTTAGCAGACTACCTGCACATGGACACATGCAGCACAGGAAGCTGAAGGAATCAGCCCTCCACGTGCAGTTGGCACAGCTACGATCTCTGGGATTAGAAACGCACAGTAGGACAGTGTGAGGGACTAGAACGCGGTGATGGATGAATACAGACTCTTTAGGAAGGACAAGATGAGAAGGGGAGGAGCTGCGCTTTAAGTAAAGGAGTGGTTTGAACGCTCACAGCTTTACTTTGAAAAAGGTGACAAGATGTTTAACAGCTTATGAGTAGGGCTCACAGGAGACCAACAAGGGTGATGCAGTGGGCATCTGCTGCAGACTGCCTGATTAAGAAGTAGACAAAGCCTCACCATCACAGACCCTAATCCCCATGAAGGATTTTAGCCACTTAGATATCTGCTGGAAGGACAACATGGGGCAACACAAGCAATTCCGGAATTCTCTTGGGCCGAGGTAAAGACAATTTCTTGATACAAGTTATCAACAGGCCTAGGAGGGTGCTGCTGGACCCACTACTCACAAATAAGGCAGAACTGGGCAGGGATGTGAAAGCCAATAGTAGCCTTAGCTGCAGTAACCCCACAAGTCAGTGGAATTTAAGATCCTGAGGGAAGCAAGCAAGATGAAGAGCAAAATTACAGCAACCCTAGACTTCACAAGGGCAAAGTTTGGTTTTTTCAAGGATCTGCTTGCCAGGATCCTATGCAAGACTGCCCTGGAAGGTAAAGGGGCCCAGGAAAGCTGGCTGATCTTCAAGGACACCCTCCTCAGAGCAGAAGAGCCGTCCAGAGTTCAGAAAGTTAAGCAAGTGTGGCAGAAGGCCAGCATGGCATGCAGGGAAGTCCTGATGCAACTTACTCTAAGTTAGCTCTGGTCTGACTAAGGAGTGGACTAATTTACCTTCAGAGTTCTCTTCCAACCTAAACAATTATCCAATTCAATATTATATAGACTAAATTTTAAGAGTAGTGCACCTGCTAGTCTTTTATTATGTAGTTTATTATGTAACTGTGGGTGACCATCTCACGTTGAGCTAGATGTTGCTTGTGGAGTTTGTTAAAGAGACAAATCAAAGGACTACTACTGTGTTCCTGAACGGTTTCTCCAAGTGTTTAAGATCAGTGTTCATTCCTTATCCATAGCCTCTTAGGCATGCATCATCTCAGACAGATGAGCAATAAAGATAAGTACTAACTCATAAGAAAAAAAAAATATGAAAGCACTTGCTAACTGAACATTTGTTTTTTCCTTTTTACTACTGGCTTCCTTCTCAGCTGCGTAACGGCGAAGGACAAAGTGGTAAGTTCACAGCAAGTAAGGCGCAGAAGTTTAGTGTCCAGTGTTAAAAATGATTTCTTAAAGCTTACCCCAAATTTATTTTTGCTTATTAAACCATGCATCCTCGAAAAAACACCCCAGCATTTTTAAGATTTGCAGGTCCAGGTGCTATAAAGGACTAATCTAATTCTGCACTTCATCTGGAAGAGTGTACTTGCACCACTTTTCTAGTCCTGTTTTTGAGTTAAACAGACTGAGCTAGAGTAGAACCTGTCAGTTTCTACTCTGCATACTATTAGAAAGGAGGAGAGGAAGAGAGGAAAGAGAGGATGTAAGTCCTGGTTGCACATAAAGCAGTCCTCCCCTCGCACAGGGGGCCAAGTCACTGAAGTTAGTCAGCATAATCCCACCTTTAGATGCAAAAAACATTTTCATAAGTACCTTGACATCAAATGTTCTAAAACACAAGCTGGGCTACTATAACCTTTTCCCTGAAAGGATGTTCCACTTCAACTTTATGGATGGACTTAAAAGGTACCAGTTTAGTTTTCAGCTTGACATTACAGTTTTTACATCATATTGCTAAGGGCCTAGTAGAGGCATGACCACAATCAATGGCCTTCGCTTTTCTCCCTCAACTTCCCCTCACCCACCATTACCCTATGCAATGCATCTACTACACCATTTAACATTTTACTTGCCTGCAGTCTACTGATGTTTTGACTAGCTAGTTTCAACTCTTCCATGAGTGATTCCTTGGACTTCTCTGCTAAAGTCAATCTTTTGGCAAGGGCTCGACACTGTCCATCAAGCAGGATGAGGAGGGAAGAAAGAAGGAAAGTTAGTCTCAGAGTATTTTGTCTTGTGTCATCTTTAACTGAATGCTTTGGATGTTTTCAGCATCCTGTAAATCATAATCCTTACATTTCAAGAACTTTATCAGTTATACGCATTGTTACGTGCAAAGATAATAGTCAACTTTTTTTTTTTTTTCCATTTTACAAGATCATTGCATTGCATCATTGGCTTGTATTTTTTCACATCGTTCCTAGGAAATATTTCATAAGCAAAAAGCAACACAAACGAGTCACTTCACGTATCGCTCAAATAGCGGAGAAAGACAATTCCTCCATGCTATGTCATATACTATTAATAAAATTAGAGGATCTGCCCTGCCAACCTGAGGGTTCAATGTATTCCATAACGGTGGCTAATTTGATTTAGGGAATTAACCAGTTACAGGAAAAGTTACTTACGGTTTAAAAAGAAAAGAGGAAGCTATGGAGACAGTTAAGCATTTCGTTCATTCCTGAAATTAAAGTATTACTTATTCCTAAAACCCAGTTTCTCAGAAAGCTCTTTTTATCACTTTATTCAAAAGCGTTTGAGCACATTGTCATAACGTCAGTGTCACTTTAAAATAAGGTCAAAATTAGGCTGGTAATTAAAACCAGCCACTTCTACTTGTATAAATAAGTGTGTATTACACTTACTGTGCAATTAAGACAAGGCTAAAAAAGGATTTTTTAGAAGCTTTCTACAGTGCCCATTTTTATGCATATTACACCACAGCCAAAAAACATTCCAGGAACAAGTGTTTGGAAATACTATACAGCATACGTTTAAGTCTACTGTCATAACACCTGTCTGTGGCAAATTCAAAAAGGATTTACTGTTTTCAGGACAGGCATTGCCTGCTTGCTCACCTCAGCATGAAAGTGTACTGATTTGCTGTCAGCAAGCTGCAGATGAGATGTAAGTTCTGCTATCCTTGCCATATAGTGGTTTTTTATCAGGTCTTCACGAGACTCAGTATCTGGAACCTGGTAAAGCAAAAAAAAAAAAAAAAAAATTAAACAGACTGAATTATTTATTTAGTGGAGCTAAATAGTTACATCACAGCCTTCTCCTCTATACTGACTCTTCCTCTTCCCTCATGAGGTCTGGCCCTCCAAAAAGCCCTATCCAAAAGCATCAAGTTACCCAAAACAACAAACAAATTACAGCAGGTAAAGGGTGGCTTTTAATGTCAAGCATAAGAAATTTCGTACTACTATCATATAAAAAGTGCACATCTTCGATTTACCAGTTTCTTCCATAACAAAGAGCCAAGTGAAGATGTAAGAATTGCTCAGTTTAACATGAAGCCTCTGATAAAGACAAAAATCCCCTGCAGAAGCAGACTACTTGTACCTAGCAAAGAACTGCTGGCTTTTCCCAGCAGTTCCTGCACATAATCAAATTTCAGTAGCTCACAGACAGTCCAAACCTGTATTTCCAATGCTGCATGTTGCCAGAGGTTTGTTCGAACATTCGGGTGCTTGTCTTTGTTTTAAATTTGCCGGTTTTCTGTAAGTTATAGAGTTACCTACTAGAAGCAGCTTTCACATACCTTCTCTTTACCCTGAATTTTTGTATTATACAGTAGCTTTTAAGAACCTGTATCAGCTCTTATCTGGCCCCAACACCTCCCCTTTTAATCACTGCTTCAGAAAAAAAGGAGGAGCAAGGTGATGCAGGAAACTGAAGTGTTTTCTCTCAGAAAAGGGAAAGCACTGAACTGTAGTCTGCTGAAGTTCCTGGGAGAGCTCACCAGGGACATTCACCATAGCCTAGAATCAAAAAGTAAAAGGAGAGCCAGAAAAAGGACCGTAACTTTTTTTTGCAGCTTTCTCAGAGATTAAGAGTTGAGGCTTGGAATCTGGTAAGGTTACTGAAGTACCAACACAGCAACGCTCTCCTCGCACTGCAAAGGACAGACCTGGACCACAGCTTACATTGTTCCAAACCGCTTACCTGACTAAATCAGCTGAATATGAGACAGGGTTCATTACACAGAACTCCACAGTTACTGTGCATTCAGAACAAACCAAAACAAGAAAGCAGATGGCTTTCAGAAACTTGAACATATGAGTCACAAATATAATCTGTATACACCACTATATTAAATTACTGCAATGGTTTAAGGAATTATCAAGATTAAGTTTTAAAAGAGTCAGAATTGAAATATTTAAAATTAACTAGCTTGATATATTCCAAACAGATTACCTTTTCATTATCAGTAGTTACAGTCAACATTCCAATCTGCAACAAAGAAAATATGCTTAAATGAGAACTGCAAAAATACGTACTTTTGGCTTCTGTCATAAAAGGAGCAAAAGTTGAAACCAACTGAATGCTTATTAAAACGCTGCACGTTTGTTTTAATTGACAGCATACAAAAATCTAAGTATTTGGGGGGGGGGCGCTACCCCCTTCAACATAAGCAATAATAAAAAAAATATATATATGGACCAATACTTTGAGTAGAATTAAAGCTGACACCACCTATCCAAACGGTAAATAACCCAAACAGTAAGTATCCTTTGCCTTATGCTGTTTTTTTTTTGGGGGGGGGGGGGGGGGGGAGGGGGAGGGGGCCGCCAGAAATCAAGAAAAAAGATACAGTTAGCTTGTTTGATTACGTAATTAACTCTAAGTATTAATATTTCAATGCCTTAAGGTACTCCTTAACTACTCAGTTTCAAGAGCAAGGAAATCCATCTTAGATTCCTTGAGCATCTTCTAAATCCCTCTTTTTCCAGTATGACTAAGAAATTGCATTGACAGACCCGGGTGAAGAACTAACAGACCTTCAGCAGAGGTGTAAGCTAGCTACACAATGCACATGAAGAACAAATTTCAAGGACAAGCGCTTCCACGGAGTCAGAACTGTCTCTGACCTCGACAGGAAGACAGATTTAGGCTTATAAGAATTGAATAAAGGGTCAAAAACCTTAGATGCTAGTTTTGTTCAAAGTCAGGACTTTCAAAATAATCCATCGGTCATTTTTATCTTGGGGCAGGGAAGTGGGGAGAACGAGTTCTATCCATTGTTGACCCGAGTAGATTATTTTGCATGTCTTAAAGATGACACCCCTGTCATCTGTTACCCCTGTAACAGTTCCCAAGTGTAGGGATGTTAACTGAGAGGAAGAGGCAGCCCCCCCTCCCCTTAAAACCCTTTTAAGATGTGACAATCAGACAGGAAGAGTGGGGGGGAACCCCAAAACACACACCACAAACACCCCCCCCCCCCAATGCACACACATTTGTAACACAGAAGAGCAAAGACAGAAGGCATGCAGTATCCAAAAGCAGTTTTTGAATCCGAGTTGTATGAACCTATAAAGGTTATATAAAGTTAGTGCTCTAGAGAACACTTGGCAACTTTCATGGCATCCTCCAACTAAAATGAAGTTATAACACATTGACCTGTAGTAAGTCTAACTCATTAAGGAAAAATGATTCCATACTTTCGTTTCCATTAATATATCTTCAGATGAAAAAAGCGTGGGAAACTCTGAGCTGACGTGAGATACCTGCTACCTGCAAGGCATCCTAACTACAAAAAGTCAGAAAAAAAAGTATAAATTAAGTATCTTTCACTCTTCCCCCTCAGTCATGGAAGTTCAGAGTTACAAAAGTGGCTCTATATCACCAACAAAGTTTACCGAACAAAAAAAGTCTCAAAAGCCAGCAAGTTCTAAACTCTGCAGAAAACATTAAAAAACAGCTTTGCAAATTTGGGGACACCAAGTGTCAACTGAGTTCAACACCATCAAAAGCCTCACAGTAATAGTGTAGCACTGATCAAACAGTGCTACAAGAAGCTACTTCCAAATGAAACCATTTTTTCCTTTTTCCCCTCCAAGGAAGGGAAGAGTACCTTACCAGACTAGTACTTTTAACAGGCTCCCTCTGACTCTTTTCCATGGTTTCCTCCTTCTGTTCAGTTACATTTGGCGAGACAGAGCGCTCTTGTATAGTTTCAGTTAAATGTCCACTAAGAGAGCGCTTCAGTTTTTGGTTTTCTTTCTCTAGCTTTATTTTAGCTAGTTGGGCCTCCAACATCCAGTGCTCTTTTTCTTGCTCGAGTTTTGCAATTTTCTCCAGGCTCTGCTGGACCTTCAGGAAGAAAAGTTTACAGTTCAGGTTACCAGACACACAAGCACACCACACACAAAGCACAGGAACTGTTTGAAGGCAGTATTATTTAAAAAATATGACACAAGTGAGCTAACTGCATAACAACACAGCAAGTAAACACCTAGTGATCTAAGTTGTAGGCTTAAGTATGGTCACGTGGTCAACAGTGATTATGTTTAAGTAGTCCAAGCATGGTGTCACAACTACCACTCATACAACTGGGAAACACCACCTTAGATAAAATTTACAGCTGGTAAAGATTAGAAGAACTGCATAGAAACTTGAGAGATACATGGCTAGCGCTGTTTTGTTCTACACTTAAAAACAAAACTAAACCACAGAACCCCTCACTTATCCAGATAAGAGAGCTCAACTATAGGACAGATGCTGGTCAGTCCTATCATTCCCCACTTTTCATTTTTCATACTCAAACTCATTAACTACTATACTTTGAATAAGGGCCACTACAAATCACAGAAACCTTCTGGAAAAAAAAACAACCCTACACCACACAAAAACATAAAACAAGAAGACTCAAGCACAACCAAAGCACCCGAATCAGTAGAGATCTGACAGATTAGTCAGCAGGTCTCATTTATACAAAGAGACCGACAGACTGAGTAGACCTTTTAAACACTGCTTAACATCCCTCTGCCTCGGGTTCCAGGAGAAAAAAAAAAACAGAACAAAACCACTACCCCCCACACAAAAACAAAAACAAAAATAAAAACAAGAACACCCCCCCCCCCCCCACAAACCGGAGTGGTGGGAATAGCCAAACACACTCTGTCATTGAAAAGAAAATCATTCTCTGTAACCAGTGCTGATAGATTCTACATAGTCCAAGAGAACACTCAAAACAGCACATAACATCAGAAATGAATACCTTTATATGCCTTATTCTTGTCTTCATTTTGGTTTTATCTAAATTATTTAGGTAAAGACTGCCCGACATCTTGACCATGAAGGCATCAATGGCACAATCCTGTCTTTCGTAATTACACATAACGCTACAGGCGCAGGAGAGCAAACCCTCGGTAACATAGCTCAACAAGAATAATAATTTTCCTCTCAAAACTCAAGACAGACATCTCCAGTCTAATTTTAACCTTCAACATATAGGAAGACCATTCAGTACTGCTTTACTTTTACAACCTACGTTATCCAACGTTAGTAGAATTTACACCAGAATACCTGCTGCGCAAGGCCTTCTCTGCTCTCTGTGGAGCTCAGGAGAACTCTGCGATTGGCCAAAGCCTCTTCATAAGGCACCGACTCTGAACATGGCTGCAGAAAGATAAAAGAAAGCTCATAACATTTCACAGTAGATCAGAACATGTATTTACTGTGCCTATTTTCTTATTGCTCTCCTTCCTGTTCCCAATCCCTTTACTAAAGTCAAAAACACTCCAAACAGTAAACAGCCTGGGGTGGAGGGGGGGGGGAAACCCCACTAGCTTAAGCTCCAAATAAAGTAGCAGACACCTGATTAAAATAGTCACAATACTCCATGTGTTGCTTAATGATCAAACGCAGCATTAAGTCTACTTGACACACACCACAGCAAAGTGATTTAACGATAACCGTCAAGTACATAACCACTTAATTGCTAATTTTAAGGGCAACAGAGGGGAGATCTGGTAGTATTTAATCCTTTGGTTCAGCACATTTTCTCCAGCGTACATCCTTTTCCATTTTTCGCATCTGTTGACCTCCAACGTCTACCAGTAAAAGCAACCATAACGGTATAATGTCAGTCACTCCATATTCCTAGCAAGTACAGTATGAAATTTAAATAAGTAGCTACCCTCCTCTCCTGGGAGTCCGGGCATGAAGTTATTCGTGCAAGTGGACAGCAGAATTGACACATACCCTCAGTTGTGAGGGATACTACGTTCGCTAAATTCTGCGGTAGAATTACTGCTCTAATGGCCCCACTTCTTCAGGGAAAGATTTCTCATTTGGAGGAAAATTCATTCCAAATACTGAGAACAGTCTGGATTCTGTCTGTGACGTAACAGCAAGTGAATTGTACTTTCTCCATGCAAGTACACTAGCTGAACAAACCTTCTTCAAAGACGTCATGTAGGCAGCTGCCTTTTTCTTGTACTGCAACATACACTCAGCTGAAAGAGGGCTGATGAACTCTGTTCCTCCTTTAGGCCCATAACTCAATGAAGTAGTGAAGTGGTCTAAATTGTTGCTAAAGAACGAGGCAATCTAGACACGTCAAGAAAAAAAAAAATCACTTTTCAAATTAAAGTTTAACGAAAAGCTGCATCAGAGCAATTATTCCTTCAAGTATCAAGTGAAACCAGATTTCACAACAAAAGGAAATTCAAACAAGTTATGGCCTTCACTTTTCCCGTACACATTTATAAGACTTCAATACAGCATCCTCTTCACAGTATCTACTCTTATCAAGCATGCAGTTGCTTTTAACATATCACCTGGAAAGAGCTTAGAATAAACTGATACTATATATCACTAACATCAGACACAACAATAACTATGTTTCTCAAACTACAGGATTTTTTTTTAAAAGGTACTTGAGGCATGATATTGAAACAAAAAAAAATAACCATTACCTTGCCCACTCCGTTTGTTAAAGCCACAACAGAGGATAAAATGCAGTCATTCGTCGTTATAAGTTTTTGTGTGGTTGTTGGAAGCTCTTGTTCTAAAGTTGCTTTCTGACTGTAGTGCTTGGAAATGTCTAAAGAAGAACAGAACAAATTTATTTCTTTCGTCTGTTTAAGCAATCATTTTCAAATTCAACCTTTATGGCTTTGGGCTTTGAACATTTTCTCTTCTGCAAATGAGTTGTATGAAAGATTAGTCTGGATGCTCATAATTAATTCTTCAGCAGACTGTCTTGGACAACTGTTTACAAAACTAGGAAACAGGCATTATGCTGGTTACAAAAAGGTAGAATAAAAAAGGGCATGTTTTCAAGGGTGCCCAGTGTCCCAAAAATCATAGCTACACAAGGGAGCCAAGGTCCTTTTAAACTAGCACTTCATTTCAAAAGTATACTTACTATCTCTATGTACGGAGATATCAGGATTTCTAATAATGTTTGATGCTCAAGTCTTAAATTTACAGGCCTTAGAAGGGATGGTGTTTTAACTGAAAGAATTGCTAACATTAAATTAAAATTAGTAATAATCTTAAGAGAAAAAGATCAACTTTTTGAAAGTTGAAAGTCAGTTACAAAAAAGTGGTAGTTTCCATACACTAATATCAATAGCACCAAAGTTGAATTCAAGTGCTTATCATGGAAGAACAGAAATTCCCAATTCCCAGTTAAAAATAAGCAATTATTTCACAAGTAAGCTTATTACAAGAAAAATTACATTACTACAGAATGGAGATATCCCATGTTATCACAACTAGAAGGAAATTATGTTTTGTGGCAAGTTTAGGAAGCTGGGGATTAGTTTGGGTAGATGAGGAAGGGAGGAGAGAATAAGAAATCAGACATACGGGGACATGAGGTGTTAGGCACGATATTTCTCTTATTAGCTAGTGATTCTACTGACAGTTTTCTTCACCATTCTATTTCTTCACTTCTTCTTTTTAAGGTGCAGGTTTTTTCTTAAGGTTGCTGTAATTACAGCAACTCTACTAAGAAACTAGAAGGTATGTCCCAGTAACACTTATCCATGCTACAAGACTGTGCATCAAAAAGCAAGAGACTAAACTAACAACCTCTAATACGACCAATTTTTTTTTTTTTAAATATAGGGACTTTTTATAACAGGGACCCTGCAAAATGGGGCAATATTACTGACTTTTATTACTAACAGCCTGATGAATCAAGATACATTTTATTTAAGGTTTAAAAGCTTAATGTCTATCCAGCTGACTAGTATCAAAACGATTCAACTACACTGAATATTTTCTCTTTGGGAACAGCTACACGGTATAGAAATTCTAGAATAAAGATAAACAAAAAAACGTTAGTGCTTTAATCCCTTCTCCCTCAGTTTTAACCAAACAGCACTTGACTGAAAACGTTACATATCCACATCCTTTTAATAAAGGATAGCGTAAGCCATTTTCAAGGAAGAAGATAAGAATTTCAAAATGAAAGCTGACTTCTTGGTAAGCTTGGGCTATATATTCATTTTAAGAGTAACTCACCTAAAAACTGTAAGGAAAAACTCCACTTTGATTGCTGAGACTAGGTCAACTGTATATAAGCAGGGGAAAATATGTACGCTTAATGGCATTCCATTCTGTATGCTAGTTCACTGCAGTGATACGATTCAGAAATTGAAGCGATACTGCTCAGGGTGGTTCTAGAGAGCCACAGTTAAGTTTTCCAGCAACTTACAAGAACAAAGCTAGCAGAATGGAGGAATGAAAAACATGCATGTATCTCCAAAACAAATAGTTCATAGGTTTAATTTGACTGTTTTGCCTTTACCAACTAAGATGAGATTTCATCAAACATTACACATCTAGCGATGTTGCAGAGAAAGTTTATATGCATGTGTACCTATTCATACGGAAACTAACAAAGTTGAAACATACCACTACTCCACTCCTCTCACCTTTCAGGATGTCATGAAAGCCATGAAGACTTGCAGCAATGTTTGTAAACACAAAACTGTAATTTGTCCGAAGAAGACCCTCCGGTTTCGTACCTTAGGAGTACCATGTAAAAAAGTAAACAAATTAAGGTTCAGTCATGAATGAAAAGAGTTAGCTCCGAAAAGCATCCAATTTCGACCGACTAGAAACATTTGCCCGGGGTATAATATTTAGAACAGAAGAAACATAACAGATTCATTGACTAAAATTTCCTCTTTAGTATTAAGTTTCTCTACTGTATTTTGCCAGAGTAAGCAGGATCAAAGACTTCCCAGCTTTTTAAGATCTCATTTAGACTTTACAAGTATCTTCAGCTATTTTTGTCTCAAAGATCAATTATGCATATCAAAACATTTGCATACTTACTTCAGTATAGGAAGAACTATCTTGGTCTATTCTAAGAAGTGAAGGCTGAAATAACCTGAAGCAATTCAATAACTATCTGCTCTTACTTACAGTATGCATCTGGATATTGTACCCTTGCCCAAAGATTTGGCTTGATTTTATGTAGTTATAACCATGAGCTGTAGTTTAATAATCTTATGAATAGGAGGAACTGGAAGTGATAATCAAAAATGAAATTCAGTTTATTAACAATTTAATTATTAAGTGATAACAAAAGACAGTATCAGTCAAACCATAAAAGTTTAGTTATTTCTTCTCTACAGTTAACTACGACCATCTAAAGTGTCGTCATGGGATTGCTTGCTAACTTCTAGGCCTGCATCTATCTGGAAGGGAAGGGGAGGCGAGGGGAGAAGAGAGAAAAAAAAAAAAGAAAAAACAGAGCGGCACATAGGGGGGAAAAAAAAAAAAAAAAGTGTTCTAGAGCACACTGTCTCCCAGCCTGGATAAAAAGGGTCCCAATGTAACAGGGCATGCTGCAGAACTCACCTGCCCCATAGTGTCTAGTCAGTATCTAGAAAATAGCGTTAACTTTGTTCTCCTGCATCCATAGATTTTTTTTTTTTTTGGTAAAAGAAAAGCTAGCTCAAAAGGAACACTAGTACCTTACAGTCCCAAAGCAACTGAGCCAAAACAGGCACTTACTTGGTAAAGCAAGAAGACTAATGTACGTATGTAGCTTCTCAAAAACCGCAGTCAACTTTTTCATGTCTTTGTGTAGCTCCATATTTCTAGCTTGCAAGGCAGCTGTGCAAAGAGAAGACTCACACTCTTCTTCCAGACTAGGAATAGATGAATTAAAAACAAACACACACACACAAAAAACCAAACACACACAAGTATGAGAAAAGTCCGTGATTTTAGGGGGTAAATAGGTAATGTTCTCCACATCCCCAGCCCGAAGCAACAGTAAACTGGGAATTTATTTTAGAAAGGCTAACACAGAGTAGCTTAGCTACATAGGACAAGTTGAAGGCATGTATAAGCCCAGCTCTTAGGAGCCTCAGTTACAAGGCAGGACCTCCCGAGGAACAGAGTTGTGTATACCCTTGGCAAGGAATCAGTTGGCAAGTATCACTTTAAAGACCTTTTCCTCTGCTGAACACAGTTTTTCTTTTGTTTTCTAAGCACAAAATAAGCTCTTTCCTCTTCCTCAATCCAAGATCTCTTTTCAAGTGTTACTTTCTGCTGAAAATCCATCTCCCTTCAAACCACTCAGGAACAAAGTTTTTCACTGCAGAAGGGAGCGCGTCTGGCTTAGTTTCTTCCTCTGCATCTCTAGATGTTATGTAGTGTTATTTGCATCTCTAGACAGACTCAGGAAATGAACTATTTCTGTCTACAGTACCCGAGTAGTATCAGTGCTATTGATTAATACAACTAAGAAAGAGAAAAAACAATTCATCTTTCATTAAAGCCTTATCTGTAAGTTTAAAAAAAGGCTTTAAAAATACACGTTTTTAGCTCTAACGCCCGGCTGAGAGGGCGGAGAAAGAAAAAGAGAAAACAAAAAAAAAAAAAAACCAAACAAAAGACACACAGACACCCCCACATAACCTAAAGGCTCAAGGACCAGAGGACAAAGAAAGAAGCTCTACCTTTTAAGTCAGGATGCTCTAAGGGTTGACTTGTTATTCGAGTTCTAGACACTGCTAGTGCTGGAAGTTTGACATACTTAGTATCCTTTTAGTTTGATCTATTAAATCAAAAGTACCTTTTTAATTGGTAAGGAAGAATCTTTCTTAAAAAGCATAAGTATGAAGCTAAATGTTCTGAGAAGGCCTTCAATTTCACAGCTGTTTCCTGGAAGGAAAACAACACATGAGTATTTTTGTAGAGCACAGATCTTTCTCAAGGCTAAAACAGAGACATCTTACCAGCACTGTCACAGTATCTTCCGTAATGCTCTCGAACAAGTGAAGCATTCCTTCCTCCAGAGGGCGAACATACGCTGCATTTTCATGAAGATACTGTGAGAACTGAGTACAGAGAGATTTAAAATGGTACTTGCCGTATGCTTTCGCAAACTGCTTCGAGTTAACAATTGAACAGTTCACTTTAACATAGCACCTTTCATCTTGGATAATCCCAAAGAGGTCGATTATAAGATGCAACAGCAAAGTGATGTACAGCCACCTCTTCTACAGGGTAGACTAACGTATACCCTGAAGGAAAGTGGGATATAGCTAAGACTATGACGGAAGTTCAGGCAAAACCCCACCTAGGGCTTTCCACAGTACCCTATTATCTCCCTTTAACTGCCATGCACAGCACACCAAACTTCTGCTTTTTAAGTGCAAGGTTTTGCATTCCTTGGACCTCAACTACATCAAATTAAAGCTAGTTTCATGCACCCATTAAGCCACTAAAATGAGTTATCCTACTTTCCTCCCAACTGTTGTTCACATACCACCCCTTGTCCTGTGCATCAGCACAAATATTTGTACAGCCGTGTTGCACATAGTCTGGGTTAAAGCTAACAAAGGTAAATTTTAGTCTGGATCTATTTCTAATCCAGTTTGCTGCACTGGTCAAAACACGCTTATGCCAATGCAAAGGAGGAAGCGGTAACTAAACAAGGGAGAACTGTTTTTTTTTTTTTCAGTGGCTACGCCAGGTTAGAGCAACTGTGAAATTTCAGCCTCATACACCTGCCTGGCTTTGCTAGAGATCCCTCAAGTTACTTCTATACATTTCTCCCTCAGAAAAGCATATACCTGAGAACTAAGGCACTTACACTTTCACACAATTGAAATGTAACAGTAACACCAGCTTTTGACTTTGATACCACAGCATTACAAAGAGATTCTTCCATCGATCGACATACATAGCTAAAAGTAATCTTGGTTTTCATTTTGCCCCGCAGGAAGTTACCTTCACCTTTGATTATTTATATTACAAAAGTAGCTAAAGATCCCAGGCAAGTAGGGTATAAGTTTCCAATTAATTATTATTATGATGCAGAAACACAGCGTTAACAAGAAAAGAGAGATGCTTAGCTCTCATTCATGCATGCACGAATCTGGATGGAATTAGGGAAAATTCTTAAATCTACGGAGGAAGAAATACCACATGCAGAATGCTCCTGACTTGTATTGCAAGAGGACTGCAGTTATCTGGTATGATGCTGAAGACCCAATAGAACCCAGCAATCCAATAACTTAAAGAGAAAAGGAATACTTGAACCTGGAAGGGAATTGTCCACATCTACTTTGAGTATTTGTTGGGGGAAATAGCTTGAAAGCGCCAGACAAAACCTGGAGTTGGGGAAAAATAAATCAGTGCGAGTGCGCTAAGCCGCTACGTGACACTAACGTCTCATTTTCTCTACTGCATTAAGGGGAGATTTTCTTGAACCACTCAGTGGAGGAGCTAAGATCACACTGAGAACCCTTGCCAAGCAAATAGATAACCAAATATACAGGAGCAGCTTCAGTGAGCGACACAAGACACTTAGCTGCCAGAAAGCCACAGCAAAAGGTGGGTATGGTGCACTGAGGCAATTTGGTTACAAACAAACTAGAATAGGGGCTGACTACAAGAGACAATTATGAAGACAAACAAAGCCTGAATTACTGAATCAGAGTCAATTATCAGAAAAAGAAATTCAAATTACAGTTCTGATTAAGTTGCAAGTTTCAGCTGTGTGAAAGCACTTTTCTCCGCTGAAAAGCAATAGGGAAGTGTTAACCAGGACATGAAGAATAAAAAAGGGCAAGAAGCGATGGCTAAGAAACCTGATTTTACTCACTCGGAACAAATAGCATTAATATCTGTAGAATCCAGTCACCATGCTAGGCCATGTAGATAAGGAGACACAGCTCCTGCCCCAAAGAATTTGGGAGATGACAGAACAGTATATTTTTGCAAGGAGGATGTGCCGTCTTGTGTGTTTAGTGGCAGAAACAAGAAAACCCTGTTCTTTCTCAAACTAAGATCTATGCTGAACCTCTGAAAAAGCATATCCCTGATTCAAATAGCTGAAAGGACTGAGAAGGTAAATGGACTGGGACTTCTCTAGTGGATAATTATCTTCACACACATTTGCTGACTGCAGAGGGATCCTTGCAAGGACAAGAAAGTTTTGGGATAGTTTACATTGCCACTGCATGTGCTACAACTATTTAACTATTAAAGAAAATCACGTCAATTTCTGTGGCTTAAGTCTGAGCCCTTCAAACTACTAAATTGAAATTATCAACTGAATCAGAAATCAAACCAGGTTGCCTGACAACTGAAATAGGCATAGGTCCTTTGGCACTACGAAGTCAACAACTCGGACATTAAAGCAAGTTTACAGCAAAGCATACACATATGCACGCCCCACACATTTTTGTGCATAGAGTTCTATTTTGTGCTTTACAGCATAGAGAAAAGAGTCTCAGGCAGAAGATTAACAGCTCTGAATGATGTTCTCAGAAAAATCTTCCCACAGAGTTGCATGGAAAGAACAGGGCCTTTTTTAAACGCAATTTCAAGATGCATTACAGACATGACACTTCAGAACGCTTACAGGAAAGGTGGCAACACAGATTACCCAAAACTAAATTATAAAGTTAATGTTCAGTGACAGAACAGAGTCCAAGTTTTCTCCTACATAAACCTACCTTATATCCAGTTGATTTCACACTACAGTCAAACACAGGACATTCTATCCCAACATTTTCCATCCCCCACTGTATTTTTACAGTAGCTAAGATAAGCATCTACTCTAATAGTGCAATATTTAGGTATTTCAAAGCAGTCACCTAAACCTGTCATAAACGCACATTAAATCAAATTAGCACGGGGGGGGGGGGGGGGGAGGAGGGGAAGCTTTGATCCGACTATCACATTGCTCTTGTGGCAAAGACAAGAGAAGAATTCCCTGCAACTATACCCTTGCCCAAATTCAGAGAATTTACCCAACAGCAAAGTCTTCCCATGAAAGAGAGGTTGCCTCCTCAGGGGCATATTTTTAGCATTCCAGTAACAGCAGTTGAAGAAACTTCCATGATCAAAATTATCTAGTCATGAAAGTCAATATAACTGAATAAACTTGTAACTGATATCAGCAAGCTTTACCTTCCGATTTAATGGTGATATGGTATCTGTGGCCGAATCGACAGGAAATATCTGGACCTTCTGCTCAGTGTACGTGTGAAAGTTCAGAAGAGCTGTTACAAGATCTTGAACAAAAGCTAGTGCCTGCCCAGCAAGGTCTCGCAACTTCAGCTGTAAAGATAGTTATAAAAATTATATCCGAGATGTACCTATTTAAATAGGGAAAATATTCTGTGGTTAAATACAGGAAAAAAATAATTCACCATCCCTGACTCCTTTCCTATTACTAGTTCAGCCCAAATATACAGAATAACAGAATTATTTATACCTTAGCAAGTTTACCTAACTACAACACCATTTGGAACCGCATATTTTTCTGTGAAGACAAAGTGTTTTTACTTTATATTAAACAGGTAATAACAGACATAACAGATAAATTTAAGTAACGGAAGACAAATTATATGGGTGATTTGGCCTCAAGTATCCAATAAAATGGGAACGAACCATACAGAGTTCTCAAAGATGCATAATTGGATCCTTGAAAGGATTATGACTATTGATAGGTAACATTAACTAATATGGTATTCTAGTGCATGCACCAATGCGTAGTTTACAGATACAAACATTCTTTGGAGCTCAGGAGAGGTGATTCAAGAGAAAGAAGCTGGTTTTGAGGGAAAAGGAATTCGAGATATCGAAATTACCTTTTCTCTACAGAAAAACTTAGGACTCCTAAACTGACAAAGCTTAAACTAACTTTACAAATGAAGTGTTCAAGTCCTACCTTACTGCATGCTGACAGAATCACAAGCATTTCCTATAAATAACTTTAATACAAGACATATATTAAGCCTCTTTGCCAGTCTTTCCAGAATAGCAAACTTAAGTCAACAGCCTGCAACGATCATCAGACAGGAACCAAAAGACTAGCTCTTGTCCAGAGTGAGATAAGTAGAAGACCACGTGAAAACAACATACCTTTGCATAGCATAAAGGCTTTGTGGACAGAAATTCCCCTGGAGTATCAGGATAGTGTGAAGACAGGTTATTTTCTGCCATTTAGAGTTACTAAAATGACTTTTTAATTCTATATCTGTGCAGAAAGTTAGATCTTTACATTTGAAACCATAAAGGTGCTTACCTGATATCTTCTGTTGTGTAATGGTACGTTCAGGGCATTGTACCGATTAGATCCTACAGAACAAAAACCAAGTTGCATAAACGTATTAAATCATGCTTTCCATATAAAACATTTCTTAGTACATAATGGTTTTAAATGGAAATTTCTCAATGCAAAAGTATTAGTTACTAAAAATATCCAAGCAATTGGCTTCAATGAAGTAGGCCTAAACATCCTCATTTAAGAGCTGCCACTGCCACCAACAGGGGAGAAAGCACTTCCATACTTGCCTCAGATTGTAAGTCACACTTATCCATCCAAAATCCCTACAGTTTTGATAGGGAACAGCAGCAGCAGCCGCCTTACGCTCTTATCCAAAAGATCAGTATTATTCACTGAACAACAGTGTACGGTCTTAAAAATCCTTAAAGAACTCAACATGATCTTCAAACTTCAATTATTTTCCAGAGAAAGTAAAATAAGACAGATTATTCTTTCATGGTTTGCTTGTAGTTTGGTTTGTGTTTTAAAAAGCTCCTGCGCGTATCTGATTTGTCAATTACTTAGAGTTAACTCTACTCTCCACACATTTAAGCATTCTGTTCCAGTTACAGAGCACCTTGGATGATTCCTAAATTACAAAGGGGCACATGCTTTTAAAGAGGCATAGCGATATTTGTACCTAGAGAACAATTTACAAAGCCTTACGCATTCCCAAATATCACATCCAAACTCAATTAAATAGCTACTTTAAATTTGTACACAAAGAGGAAATCTACAGCTTCTGTAACAGCTTCTCATTCTTTATGTATCATTCATACCAGGCAATTAACACAGGCAAAAAGCTAACTCCTTTCACAAAAGAGCACTGTCCGAAATTACCACATCCTACTATTAAGGGATTAAGAAAACTTCATTGCTATCTTTCTACTCCTGAAGTGATGCTTAGCGAACAAACAAACGATCTGATACTTCACCTTCTTGCACCATGTGATGACGACAGTTGAGTGAGCAGCTAAACAAATTTCTCACTAAAACAAGAACCACCTGTACTAGTCAGCCAGTGAAGCCAGAGCAGCATAAGCAAGAAGCAGCAGCTGCCAGGCAAATAACCTTTATTTGTGAGAAGCAAAGAGAAGTGAAAAGCATATCAAAGCAGAGCATCAACACCTAGGCATAATATGTCATACGACATACATTTCCTACAAGAGAGGATGAGCTGGTATCTGCAAGAGGAGACTTTCAACTGGACTTCCAACCCACCAGAGAGCGTGGAAGCCTCACCTCCGCAGCACCCAGCCAGATCTGCTTTTGGACAACCTAAGAATGTTTTGACAAGCCTTAAGCCGAATGGGGACGCGTAGCGGGTGGGAGGGAGGTTTCTACCACTTCTGCCAACGAAAACTACAGGAAACCACCACCTCTGTTTCTGCTTCTCTGCTACAACTTGCTACTTTCAAGTTTTTCTGTATTCCGGCTCCTGCTAGTTTCACTGCCTGCCTACTCAAGTACAGCCTACTATTCAAGCTATTTAGGATAGTACACAGTACTGCTTCACTGCACTCGCAAACAGACTCTGGTACCAAAGTGGTGCCAAGTCTGACCATTTCCAGCTTCAGGGTATCCTTTGCACTTCTGTTCACTTACTCACAGTTGGAGAGAAAGAAGAGAAAAGGCTAATTCAGATCAAAGTCCCTGTCTCAAACTCAAAGTATTTTTTCCCCTAAAAAGAGGGATAAACATGGCAACATAACAGCATAGCTTTGAAGCCACATTCAGAAGAACAGAGGATCTGCTACTGAGCGAGGTCTGATTTCGGTTCTCTCTCTAAGACTAGAAAAGTCAAAGTAGACTTACTAGAGCTTGAGAAGGGAGCATGGCTCAGTTTCTGCTTAGTGATGTTCACTTCATACTTGAAAAACAAAAACACAAAACTAGATGTCCTGAAGAATTTGAGCAGTTTATAACACATGAAGTTCAACCTCAATGAGTCTTTTCTATTGGCGCTTAACCAAGAAAGTTATTGATGGATAAAAAAGTCAAAATTCACTGGAGTGTTTGTTCTGCCATTTGCTTGAAAACCAACACAGTGTCGACTGTGTGTAATAAACCATGGTTAAGAACTAGTTTAGGTGTTCTGCGATTCAGACGTGCTGACAGACCTCCTGCTGCTAAGTAATCAAAATTTAAGTATTGATGTAACATTTCTGCATCCACTACTTCATCCCCATCTTACCTTACTGCAGCTCTTGAATATACGTTGCCAAAATAATATCCTTTGAAATAATTACCTAAAGACATCTTTGCGGAGACACTGGTAAATTGACAATGTTCCTTGATCTGTCAACACTAAGCCAGTTTGATAAATTACTTGAAAAAGCCTTCAATAGCTTTAATTTGTATTTGCTATATAAAAGATAACTTGATATTTTAAGACCACTAAACAAAAGATGGCTAGTATCATGAATACGCATTACAATAAGCTCCAGCAGGAGTCTGCCTATTCATATGTCCAACTCTTCTTAAATCTAGCGTACTTTAATTCATGATAACAGTATTTCCTCCAGATGGGTACCCAAATTCAGTAAGAGAGCCAAGAAAAACCCAAACCAAAGCAACACCTACTTGTGTCATTAAAAGGTACTTTTTCATTGATTATGCAGAGAGATTCTTCCAGTCTACTGCCCAAAGCTGCTTGAAGATTCTTCAACTGTTGCTGGCTAAATAACAATTAAAAAAAAAAAAAACCCAAGTATAACGTAAATCCTTAAATTTCAATTAGTATCACCACCACCATAAATACCTCTAAGCCTCCCTGGAGTTAACACATCTCTTTCCAGAAGTTAGATAAAAATAAGACAGTAAGAGTCATTTTCTCTTTTGTGTCAAATGACAGTGTATTTTAACCCCTAACAAATGCAGTGAAAGCAGCAAGAAAGCGTTGAAAAAATCTTAGAGTGCTATCCTTGAGAAATACAACTTACTTTGAAGTTAATCTTTACATTACTTTCCAATACTGCATTCATGATATAAGCTATATCACAGTACTCTGTTCACTGGAATTTTAGCTAGAATACAAATGGGCCTTTAACTTAGTTACTTGATACAGTAATTCCAACACATAAGTGAGCTTTTGATAGTTCGGATAAGTACACTACCTCATTATTAGAAACATATTATGAACTTTTCAAAGTCCCGTATTTAAACATGTCTATGTTATGGCACACACAACAGACTCGACAATTACGTTTCAGTTGTACTCTAAAGTGATTTTTTTCCCCCTACATCTCCTCGGCTTACATCTAATTGTGTATATGAGAATCTATGTTATGATAATTAACAATACCATTACACCAGATGCTCAAGATGAACAGTAACATGTTCCAGCATTACGCATATGCTAACAAGGATTACTGTACATTGATTTTCAGACCAAATTCCACACCTTACCCAACTCAGGCCCTCATTCTTCACTGTTTTGCTTCCAGTCTGATATCTAGAACTCCTGCACGTATATTGGACGATGGGATGGAAAGTGTCAAAGTGATAGCTTGTTTTACATTCAATACATTAATGAATACCAATAGGGAAAAGGAATCCAAATAAATGAATAAAATGTAAAGAAATTGACCAGTATCTCATGTACATTAATAGAGACTTTTCTTAAAGAGCAACCCAAAAAAGTGCACAGAAACTGCAGAGTATGAAGGGTAACAGCACTGGACACATTAGAAACTGTGCAATAGAAATGTCATTGGGCATGTCAGAAAATTCAGACTCAAAGACAAACTGCTAAAGTATTGATGTTTCTCTGGTATACTGTAAAGGAATGGTAAACAAGTAGTTTGATATATTTTGTTTCAGGTTCTGCCCTTTAATTTTCAAGGCACAGGCTGTCGAGCCTGGCATCTCCTGGCTTTTTGGAATAAAGCTTGGATCTCGGAGGCAAAGGGATCCCTTCTCACTGAAGAAAAACGGAGAAAACCAAAGAGCAGCGTTTTCACAAACGCTGCCTCTCTGCCAAGTGTTCATTAGATACTGATTTCGGTGTTTGAAATAGGGTCAGGCTTTTATTTTTAATTTTAAAAGACTCTTTTCTTAAAGAGTAGAAACATTTTCTTACAATATTACCCAGTCATCATGGAACTTCCTACGACAGACAAGCTCTAAGTTTCATAGAAACAGAATACAGCAACACTATCTTTCAAACTTACGCTATGTGTCACAAAAAAAAGAAGAGCAAACAGGAGTCAAAACTTCCACCCTCTTTTCAATTCATATTGTAAGTGAAACCCTAATCTATATCAGAAGAGAATTATTAGAATTCATGTTCACATCTATCAAAATAATCAAAATACATGATTTGAGGTTTCTACTTGAAAGGGGAAAAGAACTTCTTATCTGACCATGTACCATGCTTTTTATCCATTACTTTAAAAGCTTTACACTGCACATAAATTTAAGAAACAGTACACCAAAAAAAAAAAAAAAAATCTTCAGAGAAGTACTCTCTAACTCCATTTGGCCCACAGTCCTCAACTTCTTCCTGTTTCCTATAGCTTATCTTCAGGATCATTTAAGAATTCCAAAACTAACAATAAACTTCAACCATAAACTTCAAATATTCTAGCTGCGTATGTATTATACCTGAAGCAAAAAATATTGTTCAAGAGGCATTTGAGGCAGGGGGATTTTTGAAACTGCTTTTTAGCAGGTCAAGTTTCTGCATACAAATACCTCACCCAAACTTTGTTTCTAAAAGCAGCATGTAAAAACTCACACATCTTTTGTTTCATACAAGTTCAACAGCTTCCTTCCCGTGTTCACTGCAAATAAAACCTGCAATCATTCATCAGCCTTACAGCTTTCTGCAAGAGCTTGGCAGCTCTTACTAAGAGGGGTTCTGTCCACATCTGCAGAAGCGACTGTCTAGTTATATACTCAGTAGAAGGAAAACAGATCTGAGTCGCATGGTCTTGATGTTAATGAGCTGTTGTCCTGTGCTTTCAGTTTTACCAATTTTTGGTTTTAAACAGTTATTTTCCCCTTCAAAGTAACCCAATTAATCTTTTAAAGTATCTGATTTAAATCAATGTTTTCGTTATATTAAATAAAAACACTTACCATTCTGCGGTTCGAAGCCTACAGTCCTTAGCTTCTCTTTCTAGTGTCTGAGACTTGATCTTTATGCAAGAAGATAATCTCACAATGTAAGTACTGACACAGCAAAACATTTAACTTCAAAACTTCTCAAGTTTGTCAAGTAACAAAAAAGCCCCTTACTTCTAATTTAGCTTTATCATTCTGCAGTTTTTCTATGGTATCCGTGTATCTCCGCGTTAAACTGTCCACCACAGCCTGATGCTGGGCAGCATCAGTTTCCAAAACCTCAAGTCTGCTTCGCAGCTCTGCTTCTAAACGTTTGTGCTGCTCATCTGCTTCAAAGAACTACAATGACAAAAGCAAGTCTCATACGCAAGAGCTTCACTTTCATTTAGTGCTATGGAATCTAATCCTATCAGTTATTCCAGTTAAGTCCACATTAATAACAAGTATTCCCTTACTAACTCTCAGATGAGTTTGTGCTGGTATTCGCAAAAGAGACTGCGGAACAAAGTACTTACAGTGTATTAGAATTCTGTAGTATCAAGTGTTCTTTAAAAATATTACTGATAAGTAATAGACATTTGCAAAAAAGTTTTGTTGTTCAGCTTAATTTTCCATAAGTTTTCTGAACTAGTGAAACTTTCTATCGTGACAAAGTAATTCTTGCCAGTTTGCAGAAAATATTTTAAGTTTTAAAGCAATCTGGAAACTGTGAGTGAAGAAAAAGCTTCCACCCTACACCAACCATATGGCTACTTTCCACACAGCAGCCGAGTGTCACCAAAAGCTACAAAACTGAATGAGAGAACCATCTATTGCTATGTGAATTATTCCACATAAGGCAGTATTTACGAATCTGACGTCAAGTTACTTTCTCACTTGCCAAGCAAACGTCTTTTAAAAACAATGCTAATCCACTATTCTGCATACAACTAAGCTTCTAAATACACTAATTTGCAGGTGCTGTTTTATCTTCTCCAGCTTGGTTCACAAGACTATTTTTCTAAACAAAAGAGAAAAATTAAGAGTTTTACTCACAAGTATATGCAGTCGTTCATTCTCTTCTATCTTCTTCTGAAGATCTTCATTGAAGACACTTTTCTGCTCTTGACTCAACTGAGATGAAAATTCTCCACTTTTCTAAAAGAAAACATGCATCTATTATCACGTCCCCAAATATCTAAAAACACACCCCATCACTTAAAATATATTCATATGCTTCTATTAAACTGACTAACATATCTAAGCGAATCTTGCATACAACATGAGCCCAAAAGCAGCATTTATCCCTTCACATCGTTGTTTTTGTATAGTGGTAGAATGCTCATTAGAGACGAGTTAAGAAAAGAAAGAGTCGCTACTCGGATCTGACGTTCACAGACACGTGAATTTGCTTCTACGGGCAGGTGCTGTTAACACCGTTTAAATCTTGCATGATTCCAAGCAATCAGCAGTATTAAACCCCCATGCAGAAAGACTTACCGGGTTATGGGAGCTCTGTGTATGGCATGTCCCCACTTCCTAGTGCTCAAGCATCAGCCAGCCTGGTCTGCCCAGGAACAGTCACCGAAAGGGCGCTATCCCAGGGCAGGCTGCAGCACTGGGTGACCCTGGGCCTTCAGCACCTGGTAAGTTCCCTGGGAATACAGAACTCCCTCCAGCAGTTCTTCCTTTTTCACCCGTTTCATTTAAAAGACAGATCACCAACAAATCCCACACAGACAGTTGCTCTGCTCTACCGTTCTGCTGAAGAAGTGTAGTACCAGCACTGAACAGAACTGATGACCATTTACACATAAACTTAACACTGAACTCCAATTGCCTGGGACAGCTGACGCAGTTAAGCCACCTATGCTTTTTTGATGCCAGGCTGACCTGGATCACCTGAGACATGGGCACGCACACCATTCCTCCTAGAAGGGTTGCAGTCTGACACGGATCATCTATCAGAAGCTTAATCTAAATAGGTGTAGACGTAATTTACTTGGTCTCCCAGTGACAGGGGATCTAAAGGGGGCACTGAATCTAAAAAGGGAGCGTTTAGTAACACATACTTGCCGAAAAAGGCTTTATATGTAGAACTAAAGGGAACATACTTTAAAAGTAGTATGGACGCTTTTTAAAGTACAAAATTAGGCTTTCTGACAGTTGAACAAAGAGAAGAGTCAGTGGCAAGAGTCTGCAAAACTACTCAGGACAAACTAAGGTCCTTCAAAATTTGGAATTATGCCTAGCAAAGCTGTAAGTTATGTAACATGAAATAAAAAAAAAAATGAGAAAGACCAAAATACACTTAGAAAATGAATCTGCTAAGATGCTTGAGTAACATGAGTCAGAGGCATTATGCTTGTCAAGGAACTGGACAATCTGAGAAAGAAAAAAAAGTACAGAAGTTCTGGGAACAAGTAAGAAAGATGAGGATATTTCTAATTAATTGAATGATATCTTCACATTAGTCTTTATGGAGTTTTGAGAGATGTCAAAAAAGAACGGATCACAGTAATTGAGAGGGAGGTTCCTCCTAAGAGGGAGGTATCAAAGGATGCTTGAGAAAGTTATTCAAGTCCAGATAGAACATCCTTGGGAATTTCAATGTTTCCTAAAGAGAAAGTGGCTGAGTTGAGACATCTGAAGAACATGACAAACTAAGTTTAATTAGCAGGCGTTTTGGCAAAGATACATTTCTCAGAACTCTAATTATTCTGCCATTTTGAAACAACATAAGGAGTACTAGCTGAAAAATCTCGATTTCAAAGCGTTCGACATGATTCGAATAAGAGCCTCTTGGAAAAACCACAGTCAGACTGGAGAGCTGCATATTGACATCAAAATTACAAAGCAACAAAGGGAGAGGTGGATAAGAAAGATCAATTTTCTTCACAGCAGCAGATTAATCAGAAATCTCCAAGATCTTCCCTAGCTGTTTACAAGTTTAATAAGAGATCCCCTAGGAGGGGATATACCAACTCAGCATCAATTAGCAGTCTGACTAGAAAAAAAATACAGTAGCATATAGTTTAGGTATAAACATCCATTTCGTGGGTATTTTCAGTAACATTCCATCAGTTAAGAATACAAGTTCTGGTAAGAACATTTAGCTTGAGCCTTGGCACAAAGCAGCTGCAACAAATCAGGATAAAGCAGTGACAGGTGAGGAAGAGACATTTGCTAAAAAACATTGTTTGCCTGTAGCATATACCTTATTCTTCTTGCCCTTAGCTTCACTTAAAGCAAGTTCATCTTGAAGCAACTCCACTCGCTTGGCAAGCTGCTGATTTCGAAAGGTCAAACTGTCCATTTCCTGTTGCAGTTTTCTCAGTGATTGATCCTTCATCTTCAGTTGCTCCTGAGGGACCAAGGAGTTTTAAAATTAAACTTGCACACATAAAGAAACCCTTTGTTCATTATTTTAACATTGAAGAGGCAAAAACATTGCTTTTCAACTGAAAACAGATTTCACTTTGACTTGCCCATAGACCATGCTTGATTAGGTACTTCATCCTGTAAATTAATCATTAAGAAGCAACCTTCCACTTTTACAAAGTCATCACCTACAAAGAACAATGAACATAGCAGTTGCAGAGCAAGAATTCTTACTAAATTTATTTTTTTACTGTTCTTCTAACCACCATTCTATGAAGGAAAAAAACCCTTTCATTTAACTTCAATTGCATTAAGTCTTGACAAAACAGGTAAGAGTCTCTAAACACTACCTTCAGAGAAGCAGAGTTTGCTTGCTCATCTACGACCCCTTTTTTCAGCACCTGATTCTGAGCTCGAAGCTGAAAAATAAGAGATGCGGATAACTATGTAAATAAACAAATAAAAAAACCCCAAAAGTTCACTAAAAAAGACAATTGCATGCATAAAACATTATATCTTTTCACGAAAGCATTAGATGTGTGTGCTTTTTAAAGTATTCTATTCAGGTAAGTAGTAGTGTTATTAAGTTGGGGAAGAAAAAAAAAAAAAAAAAAGCAGCATCAAATTTGTATCCTGAATTGTCAGGAAATAAGAGTTATTTTACCAGTTGAACTTTCTTCTCAAACAGAACATACTTCTTACTGGAGAAAAAAGTCTTTAAGATTAATAACTTAAATACACTTAAATACAGTTATTGTTTGAAGAACAGTGAACAGACAGAGTAAAGTTAAAACTATTCTTAACTAAGCAAGTTCTTCCATATGTTCAGTGTTATTTCTGCCTTTCCTTTCTTATCCCCAAAAGTGTTCATGACTGGTTCTGGGACATGAACATAACTCACAATAAAAAGTCAATCTGTACCAATTCAAGAAGTTAACCATATTCAAACAGAGAAACTACTTATTGCCAGTAACAGTAGAGGATCCAGAAAAAAATAGCTTGACAAACATTTCAGGAGAAAGCATAAAAAGCATACAGGAAAAAGCCCTTTTGTCTTACTTACAAAGTTGAGAAATCTGGGATAAAATCACCAAGGTGAAATGTGTCACTAAATAAACCTATTTTCCATTTACTTCACAGAGTACCTCTAACTCTACAGCAGTAGTGATAAGGATACTGACATTTCCATCTTCCCATTCCTTGATAACAGCTTGAATCCTGGTTTCTTCAGTGGTAGTTTGTATTCATTTGACATGCTTGAATCCAGCTGTTGCAGATATAAATTAAAAGGGTTTGTATTGGGCTTGGGAATACTTCTGGTAGAAGTATAAAAGGCAAGATTTAAATGTAAAGCAGCAGTGGCTAATCTTCTCAGTGTGACAACTGAATATATTTCAAAAAGGTCAAAAGACAATTGACATTGCTAAGCACAGTTTTTAGCATTCCCACTGTGTTGCCCAGACATTACACAGGCAAGAGAAGAAACTTGCAAGAGCACCATGGAAAGACTTCCAAGCAGAAGGTGTCCCGAGCAGGAAAAAGCAGTGCAGCAGTTTTCTATGCCTTTTTCCACCACAGCTACTGGTGCAGCAACATGTCAGGCACAAGGATGAAACAGAATGAACTAGCTCAACCATGACGCATCAAGATATCCAAGTTAAGCGTGATCCATCAAAAGCCATCACAAGCTCAGGAAGCATTTTGACTACTGCTTCCATTTAGCCTGAGTGAAAGAGTCAGAAGTTGTAACTTGAGAGGAAAAAGAGTATTTTGAAAATGAATACCCTTCTCCTAGATTACTCTGTGGAGTGAGAAGAGTGATCCTTTGAGAGGCACTTCCATGACGCTTCTTGAATCTGCCAAGCTCTTATCCACCCCTCTCCTTAGCTCCACAACACGACTAGCAAGCAGGCAAAGAGCTTCCCAGAGCTGCTCTCCTTTCTTGTCTGCATACACTAAGTAGCCAGTTGAACAGCCAGCCCATCATTTGTAAGAAAAGGAGCGTTATCTCCAAAGGTAATCTCACAACGTACTAAAGCTGTTCCACAAGAAATGGGATGAGACAAAAAAAAGTAGTTCCTACAAAGAACCAATGAAACACTGCAGGCGAAAAGTCGCAAGAAGTTCAAAGAAAACTTTTGGACACCATGATACCAAAGGAAAAAGAATCCAGTAGCTAGAACATTCAGAAGCTATAGTCGAGTGGTCTGCATTTCAAAGATTCATTCAGGAATCAAGTCCCTCAATTACCTTATCCCATGTGATCCTTAATCCTCAAGGTACAGCAGCTCCACCGTAGAAAGTGACAACAAATATAAACGTTTTGTGACTGGTAAGATCCTGAAGTCAATTCAGCTGGTTTTACTTTAAGTCAACTTGCAGAAGCATTAAAAAAAAGTCTGAACAGTTTAGATTCTCTATAATCCTTTCGAGCAGTCACAAGGAGAACAGAATTTAAAGATGCATTGTTCTGTAATCTAGGGAAAGGTGTCAAGTACAGTCAATGCTTTGTGCCAAACACTTTGTTGCTGGGATACACAAAAATCAAGCGCTGGCTTTCTTTCTCACAGCTGTAGAAGAACTATAGCACTCAAAACTAGTGACCTTCTTTTCCTTTAAGTGAACAACAGAGAAAGAGGAGAGGAAGCCTTCTAAATGAAGCATTGCTCCGGCATTTAGGAAATCACCTCAGATTTAGGAAATCACCTAGAAAGAAACAGCATTCCCTGTTATGGCACAAAAGGGTCTGCAAACGCTCCCTGAAGCGGCTTCAGAAACAGGAAGCAAACAGTCACCCCGAGCAGCTGTGGAAGAATCGGAATGACAGGTGTACTCAACTGCTCTCGCTTCCAAGACGCTGCAGTACCACCACAAACACTACTAACACCACCGAATTCCCGTTTTCATCCATTGGGGCAAACTTCTGTCCGTTGATAAGAAGAAGCGCAACAGCTCAACCAACGAACGTTCGCATCGAAGAAGGTAACTAAGCCTTGCGCCTCGCCGAGGAGGGGAGAGCCAAGGAGAGCTGCAGCGAGTGTCACTGCCCTCGCGCAGCACAGCTGGCTATCTGTCCTCCCGGGTGCTTGGCGCTGCAGACCAGGCCGCTTCGCTCTCCAGGGCTCGGCCACACGGCAGTCCCTCAGCGCCCGCACACTGCCACCTGCCCGGGCGGCCCAAGCCTGCCTTCCCTCTCAAGGAGGCACCTTTTGGGCTCCAGCATCGCAAACGACCGCCGAGACCAGCCCGTCCTGGCTCCGGCCGCAGCACGAACTCAGGGGCCCGCCGCCCTCCGGCAGCAACGGGGCAGAGCGGCCACGGGGGGGGGGAGGCGACAAGGGGAGATGAGGGCGCGGCCGCCGAGGCGGGACGGCGCGGAGGGCACAGGCAGCGCCCGAGGGGCGGCGGCGAAGGGGCCCCGCAGCACCGCGGGGCCGTTAGCGGGGACAGCCCCTCCCGCTCCCCAACGGAGCCGTTAGAAGGGGGTCGCGTAACGGCTGCAGGGGGACGGTAGGCGCGCGGCACCGGGGCAGCCACCGCTGCTCGGGGACGGGCTAAGGCGCCTGATACCTTGGAGTACTCCTGTGCCAGCTTCTGGTACTTCCCCTGCAGCTCCGCGGCGGCCGCCATGGTCACCGTCCGTCCCGCCGGCTCGGCGCCGCACGCCCGCAGACGCACTTCCGGGTTCAGGCGGCGGGAGCGCGCTGACGTCACCGCGCTGCCCCGCCCCGCGGGAAAAGGGAGGGGCCTGAGAGGCGGGGCTTAAGCCCTCGGCGCCACCATCTTGACGCAACTTCCAAGATGGCGGCACGGGAGGGAGGGAGAGAGGGCCGGGCCGGGCCGGGCCGGGCCGCGGTGCCCTCGCTGAGACCCCGCCCACAAGCGCGGGCAGGAAGGGGCCGCGTGACGTCAAAGCGGCCGTTCGCGCGGCAGCCGCGGTCACCGTAGCAACGGTCACCCGCCCGGCCCTGGAGGCTACGGGGCGCCGCCCCGTCCAAAAAGCATCGGCTGCGCGTAGGCGCGCAGGCCTGCGCCGCGGGCAACGGGGAGAGGAGGGTGGGCTGGCTCGGCCGTTGGCGGGCGGCGGGGGCGGGGGGAGCGGGGGAATCGTTCCGGCGGGTGAAGCGGCGGGACGCTGCCGGCCAGCGGGACGAGGCGGCCCGGCGCCCCGCGGCCGCCTCCCGCGGCGGTGGCGCGGCGCTGTCGCTAGGGGGCGCCCCGGCGCCGCGGCCGTTGGCGGGGCGGCGGCGGGCGGTGGTCACGCCTGCGTGGGGAAGTCATCGCCCGTGACGGACGAGACGGGGCCTGCGTTCACGCTGCGCTGCGGCCCTGGCCTGAAATGACAGTTGTAACGCGCACAGCGGGGTTGGGGTGAACGCATGATCCGCGGCTGTATGGAGGGAGAAAGGAAACAAAAAGCGGTTTGGGTTCACAAGAAGTGGGTGTCAGTCGTCGCCAGCACTTGGTGCTGCTTCCCACCACGTTCAGCCAACGCCGTTATCCGGTAACGAAGAGGCACTCTGGAAAAGCAGGGGTTGCGGCGCCGTTTGCTTGCTCCCAGGCCGCGGAGGCGCCCTGGCCTGGTCCCCTGGGTCGTTCCCAGGACCGGGGCAGCCAGCCTGGCCTTCTGCCTGCTGCCCCTGCTGCCTGTGGGTCCCTTTGTTTCAGAGCCTCCCTTTGGCTTCCCAACCGTTCAGCCTTGCTCTTTGGACACCACCGGGAGTTTGCTTATTATCTCCTGTTCTGCTTTATCCTCACATTTGCCAAACATTTAAATACATACACCATCAGCACTCTTGAATCTGAAGGGACTGATGTGTTTGGTCCTGCCAGATACCCATCCAGTGCAGGATTTTCGAACATAAGAACAGTTGTGTAAGAAAAAGTATAATAAGGCAAGCAAGTAATGATACTTCTCCAGTATATGCTGAGCATCTGGTGATTTTCTGCTGGTGCAGTGTAGAGATAGAATAAGTTATTTTTGTTAAGTTTCCATAGTATCATTTTTTTCCACTTGATTTCAGCGTGATACGTTTGTAGCTTTTTCTCGGTAGTAGGTAGTGCTAGAGATAAGCAATCATCTTTTTCTTACCTACTTTTCTCTTGGTTCCCCGTAAGAGTAAGTAAGAGTAGGTAGTAGCTGCCTATAATGGAAGCTAGTCCTCGTCGACAGTCTTGAAGCTTTGATGATGTTTGCTATTGTTTTGCTAGTCACAGCAGTGGAGTTGGCAAGCACTAAATAAGACATGGGGGCCAGATTAGTAGATATGTTTGTATCTCCACAGCAAGTCTTAATGTTAGAGGACGTGTTGCTGATCCGTGTTGCCAAGAACAGAGACCGCACGTTTTTAGGAAGTCCAAGGGGGAAAAAAGCAAAATACCATTCGCTATGTCACTGTGCATTCAAATGATCTTGCTGCTGTTCAGCATGACCAGAAGGACTTAAATAGTTGCATTGGAATGAGCAATAAAGAAGCTCTGCTTTTTAACATCAGAGCCGTGATAGACTATTTCCTGCTCCTTCTGCTCAGTTTTGTATTCCCTTGGAAGTTCCTAACAAAGTAGATGGAGTTTTGTGATTACTGTTGAGCACATGAGGATTAACAGCAGAATACCTCTCATGGTATGTCTTCGTATGTCGATGTGGTAAATTTTATACTGAAAATGATTTAAAACTTTTAGCGCTGACTATAAGCCTGTATTTTATGTTTGAATTATCTAGAATATGCCTTTCATGAAATATGCTGAAATGCTTTGAACAGACTTTGCAAGATACAGTACTGCCAGTTTGTGCTGTTTTCAAAGATGCTTTTGTGGTAAAATTTCCTCCTTGCATCTGGTGCAGTGAATGCTGGCAGAGATGTTTCACAGCCGAGAGCTGGGAAAGGGAGCCGAGGGAATCACAGTGCCTAGTTGTAGCAGAATGAATTGCTTTCCCGTTGACGAAAACTGTGTTTCTGACCGGGCAGCTAGCATTCAGGGTGGAGGAACATAGAATTTATTTGCCTGCATCCTTCCAGCATGGCAAGACCCAAACATTTGTTATATCAGCTATATATCAGAGGAGGTAGTGCCGGTTCCTTAAAACAAAGGCAGACTGGATCAAAAGACGGATGCTTTTGCTGCTTGCCATAGGCTGAAGGCTGATTGCAGGATTTTTAGGCTTATCCAAACAGGTCTGGAGCTCAGGGTCCTGGAGTCACCGCTATCCCATATAAGGTAGTTTATCACCATCCTGTGATGGTATTTGGTGGCTGAGCTGAAGTTCCCCAGACAGACAGGTAACAAAACTATTATCAGTCTCTTTACTTTCTCATAGCACATTCTGAGATTCATCCTTTTGACATTGCATGTCATTGCAGTTGCAATGCTATTTCCCTGTCTTACAGCTATGAAAAATGTCTTTTATTGTGCTATTTCCTCTCAAGCACTTTCTTAATACTTATCTCTCCCTAGAGAGCAAGGTTGTCTAACTACTGCACCAGAAAGGTGCACAAATGTGTGCTGCTGCAGTGTGGTGTAGTAATGTTTGCTCACTGGTGACTCAGTATGTAATTGCGAAAGGACTGATCCTGTCATCAAAAGTTCAGAGCAACAGAGGTCAGACAGTTAAACAGATCTGTCAGCCCTGTGGAACGCCAAGCGGTGTGGGGTGGTTGCCAGAGGACCCCCAAATACCGCACGGTGCCAATGCGCCCACGTGGATACAAGTACGCATTACCACCCTGCCAGCTAAGAGTATAGGGCATTCACTACGCTCTGCTAAGAACGGGCTCCTATGAGCACGAGTCGTCTCGGTCAGCAGCAGCAGAGCTTAACGCAGGCTAGTGCATCGCATGTTGAGCGCACAAACTCTTACAAGGGTCACAGCATTTTTGCTTGCCTTGTTGGGTTTTGTTTGGGAGAACAGGGGGCAAAGATATGCAGTGGCATAGACATTTGATTGTCCTTTTCTTATGTCTGTGTTCAGCATCTATTATAACAGGTGTTCAGCTTTGGACACTATCTCAAGACAAGTAATTTGTTTAAAAATGATAGTGATTATTTTGATACATTCTGTTTTCAAGCTCGTTCATCTTCCTTCCCCTGCTCAAGCAGGGCTTTCGCCTCTGTGTGACTGGTACTCATATATGCTGAGAATAGATGCAGGTAGAGAAATAAATAAAGAATGCATTTTGAATCATCCGGGATGTTTTCTGCGCTGTGGGAGAATAAACTCCATTGTCATCACTTACATGCTTACAAGTATGCACAACAAAAGAGTTTCTAACATCTGGAAAAAGTTCAAAAGTGATTGGAAGGAAGCCATCTTCAGTCATCAGACTATCACAAGAAATGCATAAACCACATCCTCGGAAGCTGCAAACACCCTAAACTGGTGTTTTGTTTCTGTTATCTTAGCAACGGCAAGTATGAACAGCAGGATGTGTGCTCACGATATGTGCTCATTTTTTCTCATGATGACTCCATAACAAACCTTTTGTTATATATGACCTTTCACCTCTTTCGAAATCTGATTGTTCTGATAAAAAAAAAAAAATCAAGCCACGTACTCTTAAAATAGGCATAATGTATGTACGGATATGCCCTTCACAGAACAAGTTCTTCCATTATTTGTAGTCTTCATTATCATAATTTCAGTGTTCATAGCATTTAAAAATAGAAATGAAAACAAGTCTCTCCTCTTTCGCGTCCCTTCCCAACCCATAGGATAAATAGCTTGAGTCATCTATAGGGTGTGTGCATGACTGGGGGAGTGGTGTCTTTGTGTCTAAATAAATTACGGAGAATGAGAAGATGGAAAAATGAAGCGTGCAGCTGTCTGTGATAATTCAGAGTTGATTTCACAGCTTGCGCAAGTTTTCTGCACCCACTTGGAAGCCCTCTCCCTGGGGAATTGGTTCCGCTCCAGCAGAACGTATACGAGCTCTTGGTACCACAGGAGCAGCTTTCACGTCTTCATAGCAAATCAGTAATGATATTTGCTCCATAAAACAGAAAAACTTTGTAACAGCTGAAAGGATTTGTTTCTTCCATTTCGTAAATGCTGAGTTCCACCTCTGCCGGGAAAATTAAACCTCTTTCCTAGCTCTACCATATCTTGTTAAAAGTCTGCACATATTCTACAGTCTCATTTCCTGCTTTCCTACCTTTCGTACTTGCAGGGCCGTATCTGACAAACACTGACCCAGATAAGACCGCTTGCACTCGGAGTCTAGTCTTGCACATTTGCTAGAGAAATAAAAATACAACCAGTGTGCATAGCTTTCAATATCTCCAGTGAGACAAATGATCCAATTTCAGCGAGAAAGATAAAAGACCAAACTGAGACAAAGCATTATGAAGATTGTGAAGGGGGAAGTGAGTGCTTTTTCATGTAGTCCAGCTGTAGACACGGTCCTACAAGCCTCTGAAAGGAATCAACACTCACCCATGCGAGTTAACACCAGCAAAGCAGGAGCTGTTACCTGTAGCAAAGGTGACATGTTTATCTTAATATTTTTCACTCTCCAGGGACGCACATGAGCAGAGAAAGGAGAGAGATCGAGCAGTTATTGGTAGTTTAGGAAACATTTTAACTGGAACTATTCCTGCTCATAAATATTTTTTAAAAGACGGGGTCACCTCCAGAAATAATTTGGACCTTTGTCATGAGCCAAAGCCATGTCTTTGGTGCATAAAGACTGCTGTAGAAAAAGTGGGGGGATAAGTGGCCGGGGTTTGTCCCTGACACAGCACCGGCAGAAAGCACAACACAGAGTGCAAGGAGAAACGGTGATGCACAATTATTGTACATCACCAGCAGCAAGGGGAAACACGCACTTGAAGCCGTGGAAGAAGGGATGCCCCAGGAGAACTGAAAGGCACCAGACAAGCAGTACAATCAAACTGACTGCTGGAAAAAGTGCTTTGGCAGACACAGGTTTGTCTCTGTATATTAGGATGAACTGGAAAGGGGAACCAGCATCAGGAGCAATGAAAATGCGGTGTCGGTTCTGGATCTTAACAATGGGAGGGGGAAGACCCTCAGAGGAGACTGCAAGGCTGAGGTTTATACTATTTTATAGCATTTTTAAAAATATGATTGGTCCAATCTCCTTTCATTCCTTCCTTGTATTTCACCGCTTTTTTGTGTGTGCAGTCTTCAGTGTTTCTTCTTCTTTTTGTGGTTATGACACTGACCAGTAAAAGCAGCAGTATTTGAGCTGAGTGAAATACCTCGTACTGTTAACTAGCACTGAAGCTGAGTGCCCTTACAGAGAGTTATGTAGTAACTAGTCAAGGAACGGCAGCGCTGGTCAGAAATACTTTCTTTTTTTCTGAAATACGAGAGAAGGTTTCCAGGCCTCTATACGTTAGAAAGAAAGAAAATGTGACAAACTATTTACAAAAATACCAAACAGCTGTAACTTCACGAACATCTGCAAATATTCTGTGTCATGCTTTAAAAAAGTTAAAATTTCCCAGTGTAAAAAATCCCTAGACTTCAGAATGACAGCAATGTATTGGCACGGTTTTAAATAAGAAGACATGCTTCTTAGCCTAGATGAAAGTTCATCTAAAATTAAGACAACACATATTATTAATAAAAATCAAAACTTAATTGCTATTGCCAGCTACCCATCCATCATTTCTCACAAGTATTCATTCATCTGAAAAATAGCCCTCGGAGAGAAAATAGGTGCAAGCCACTTATGCAAGCCAGCAAAGAAACACGATTCGCAGAATGACAACACGCTCCCTGTTTTCCACCCCCTAATTGTATCTACTATTTTTGTGTATGGATCAGCACTGAAATGAAATTTCGTCTTAAGATCTGCCGGGCGTGCTTATGCTCCTCTTCGTTATGAGACGCTACCCGTTATTAATAAAACAGCAACACTGCCAGAGCCAAGGTATTTCTGAAGTTGGAATTCTTAGGACACCAACAAGTAGGGATTAACAACCGCATCGGAAATAATGAGCCTTGACAGATCTAGGGTTAAATACTTTAAAATTAGATCCTGCTGCAAGCTGAATCTTGTTGCCTAGCAACTGCGGCATGGGATGCTGCTGTCACCCCCGGATGCTTCTCTGGGGAGTGAACGCTATGCGCGCACAAAACGGGGTATGATTGGGTCAAGGTGACATCATGCAGCACAGCCAAATCATTTGTTAAGGTAGCAGATAACACAATTGCGCTGAAATCAATACCAAGATTTGTATAGCCACTTGGAGATTTAAGGAAACAGCTGGCTTTTCTCTTGAAACGGCTCAGCTCTGCCTAGGTGTTACCTGCCTCGAGGGAGGGCTAGCCGTGGCCCGAGGGGGCTCGCACAAGCCCCGTGGAGGAGCAGGTCATTTCTGCAAGCGTGCCGCAGTTAAACTCAGTTAAATCCTCCTCAACAGGAGGATTTTCAGTCTTCTCTAAATTACTGGTAGCCAAAAGACAAGAAAGGCACAACGTCTGTGGTTCGTGGAGGTCTGACAGTGTGTTCAGAGCATGGAGTCCTCCACCGGCCGGGCAGAAAACACACCCAAAGCTTTTCGGATAGTAACACGTACTGCTGTTGAAAACTGAAAGCGTGGATTTTTTTTCAGCTAATTTGAACTTTTAAAACCATTGGGAACCTACTTGATCTTAATGAGAAACCAAAATACCAACTTAATTAAATCAAAAAATGCCTCTGAGGCATGAAATCTATTTTTGAAGGTAATTTGTTGTGTAAAGGTTGATACAGGCACCTGAGATTTTCCAAATCACCTATATGCCCACTGATCACTAAAATTAACAGCACGTAGCACTTCTAGGCTTGGTCTGATAGGGTCCAACTTGTATCTTTAGGCAAGTAAAGCTGTCACTCAGTGCTTAGCCAGTTGGATTTGACTGCTACTAGCTTTTTAGAAATGGATACAGAAATTATGTGTTCAATCCAATCTAGTACGCTGCCTATTAGATCTTGGGAATGGGTAAGAAAACATCGAAATGGGGATTATGACAACCAGCCCAAAAGCGACATTGAGCTATACATAAATGTTAAGAAACTGGATGTCCTTCAGTAAAAATTGAAAGAGATGGCCTAGAAACGTGTTTGGTTGAGGTTAGTAATTCTGATGACTGTTATCAAATGAAGTATGAGGATGGCAAACGTAGCACCTCTAGCTAAGACAAGAGGAAAAGACGTCTTTGATCTGTCCCTACTGTTTTAAAAAAAAAAAAAAAAAAGGCAAACCCTGTAGGTAACTGAAAAATGAACTGAAGTGCAACATACATCCGTATCACGGCAGACAAATCTCTTTTCCTCTTGTTTGCTAGATGAAATAAATGCAATAGATTCATTCTGTTTGTCATTTGGAAAAGCATTTGATGTAATGCCACATACAAAATTCTTAAGCGTTTGTTCTAATCCCCATCATTTCCAACCACTGGGGAGAAAGAGGGACTGGCTAAGCACAGCCTAAGGCAGGCTGTGCCAAAAGGCAGTTTCCTGGTGTGCAAGAAGGTTACCAGCAGCGATCCCAAGGAAGCAGGATCAGGACAGATCTTATTAAAGTAAAGATCCAGGTCACGGACTATCAATTATTTTTGCCGACTGGGGCCTCAACATTTGGAAGCGACAGCAGAGAACAGAGACATGGATATATTAGTTGATAACAGAATTAGTCAGCAGTACGTAACCACGACAAGGGCCATTACAACCCTAGGACATACCAGGCAGGAACAGTTCTGCAAACTCAGGGATGCCCCAAGGCCCCTTCCCCAAGGCACCGTCGCTCTGAAAGTGCGCATATCGTTTTTAACACGCATGTACCAGAAGGCTGAATTCAAACCGGAATTGACGTACAGAACTAGAAAGATGATTAAGAGGAATCATGATGATTAAGAGGATCATGTTTTCCAAACGGGCACCAAACAATTTTGCTTTCTTTTATAAGCCAAGAGCCTAAGAAGGGAAATGATTGCTTTTGTACTGATGTTATTTGGAAAATAAACACTATTGTTTAATGAAGAACTGTTTAAGCTAACACTGGCACAAGATAGTCAGCTATCTTATGTTGGCTTTAAGAAACCCAACTGAGCTGAAGAGGGACACTGGGGGAAAAAAAAATCAAGCAGAGGCTATATTGCTTTGTTGTCTAAAGTGTAAAAATGACACTCAGGTAAAAACAAAAAAAAAACACAGAAAAGATTTATGCTCAAATATGCTGGGAAAGTGCACAATTACGCTGCTAGACTTCCACTAATACTCCCATGTGATT
This sequence comes from Struthio camelus, assembly GCF_040807025.1. Lineage (NCBI taxonomy): Eukaryota > Metazoa > Chordata > Aves > Struthioniformes > Struthionidae > Struthio > Struthio camelus. The sequence continues at coordinate 122,917,814 of NC_090944.1, forward strand.
ACTGCTAAGCAGGCCAGATGTTCACCGTTGCCTATATTTACTCAAGACTACTCAAATTAAGAACACCTACAGGTATTTGGAAGCTCAAGATCTAAGAAAGTACTAGTATATTCTGTGTCAAATTTAGAAAGCAATTTTTAAAAATAAATCTAATCTATCAAGCATTTCCTCCGCCAATGTCCTTAAAATACAGCTGGTATAACTGGATAATTGCTTCAGTTAATGCTTTATTTCAAGAGTTGTGGCTCCAAACAGAGGGTAATTCCCAGTGAAGTCATAACAGAAGAAAACACTCTAGGGGAACTTAACAATGGACTTAAGGTTCTCTTATATAGTATAGTGAATAACAATTAGAAATATATCATTAACATATGATACCAAGCTGTGGTTTTGTCCAAATTAATTAGAGCAGTCATTGTCTTATCAATTAAGATGAACGCTACAGCTAAGATGCTAGTAACACGTAGATATTCTGTAATTTGAGATTTAGACTCTAAATATTATTTGCTATGGTGATGAAGGCAAGTCTTACTTAAAATCTAGTATATCACTTCAAATACTGCAGCAGAACTGTTTTATTTCCATCAGATCCTACACAGAGAATTTATTCAGTGATACCAGTGAGTTAGAAAAATAGCAGTAGAACAGATAGACCAGTGTCTGCCTTTGAGAGAAAAAAAGAATCATGTTGAATCTGGTTTCCCTCCTATGACATGACAGCTCAGTGGAACTCCAGGATGGAATCGGACAGTCAAAATGCAGCTCACATGACATTTATATCCCGGTCCTTCATGACTGTCTAGAATTGCATAGTGCTCTTTCGTAAAGCTTGAGGTTGCATCATGAGACGATATTAAGCTAGTTAATTGTTTTTCAGCTTTTGTCCACGGAAAATATCTCAGGGTGGACTGGGGCAAGTGGAAAGTGGGATGGGGGGGGAGTATTTTACTCCTTCTGGTGAAGAGGGGTGTGTTGCCACCTGCATGCTTACCAGAAGGCCTCACGTAGGAAGGCCGAACAGACCCCGTAAATCGTATCGAAAGAAAACTAAGTACTGGAAAAACACCGTACAAGAACTATTTCTTAAATTCTGCATTCTACAATTACCCGTTCTGTACTACTCTGCAGATCTTTGAGTACAATACAAGCAGCTTAACTGTAGTGATATAGATACAGAACTGTAAATAATCCCAGACATTTCATTAGAAAAAGATTCAAAGTATTTTTTTTTTTACGCAAATGCTTTGCACAAAAGCAAAACAAACCAAGTACGATCTCTTACAGCAGTAAGGCAAAAGATATGCAGTAGTAATTCAGACATTTCAAAGCTCTCAAAACATCCTGTAAGTTCCAGGTTAAAGGGCGAAATCTTGGCCTTAATAAGATGCTCTTCAAGTATCAGTGGGGTTTAGGTTTCATTTCCAAAGTAGATTTTCCGTATTATAAACACAGGAGAAAATGGGGAATCAAGAGGTTGACATCGTATCACCTCTATTATTATTCAAAACAATGGGCCAGGTGGGGACAAACTTGACTGAAAGCAGATCTTGCTATGAACTGACAGGGTTCAGTTATTGTACAGATGCAGTTTTCTTGTCCAAGCTGAGACCTACAATGAATTAGGTTTTTTTTTTCCTTTTTTTTTTTTTTTTTAAAACTAACCCAGTCTTGTGGAACAGATTTAAATGGGAACCTGCGGCACTCAGAGCAGCATCTGAGCCCAGAACCAAGATCTGTAGATAAAGAGATAACACAGTGCTTTCTGTTTGTAATGCTGTTTATTTTATAAAAGCCCCTTTGATCATCTGAATGAAAAACGTGGGCAGAAAAAGTCACAAATGTTATAAAACAAAGTTTATTCTGCAATATTTTGTCATAATGAATTGCATCTCTTTGGTAAAAATAAACTTTATAAACATTTTAATTAACAGCGATTAGCATACAAAAAACTAAACTTCTGTAAATTGTCTTTAAAATGGGTAAAGGACTAAACTGGAGGAACGGGGGTTAGAATTGGTCACCTACTGGCAAAATTATTCTAAACAAACCCAAGGACATCGCTTATGCTACATTAGAAACAAGCTAACGGGAACGTTTTAAAAACAACTCTGGTTCGTTTGATCAGAAAGCATTCTTACAATTCACTTTTAAATAAATAATAGTTACAATGAATTGGCAATTATAAAATGTTTTATATCACTATATGGCAGTAACATAATACTTTTAATTATGCACTTTTTAGTTTGAAGAAATGTACATTTATAAAACAGACTTCATAATGGCACTGGCAGTTAGATGTGAAGAATGTGCTTTAAGAAATAATGGCAGGTGCAACATTTAAAAGAGTCTACCTTTCTTTTCAATAAATATTTTGACTACACCATTAATAACATGTATGAGCGTACTTTGCTTTAACCAAAGCTTTCACTTTTCAGTCTAACAAAAAGTTGCAAACCATCAAACTTCCATTTTGAAGTTGGATTTTAAAACTTTTGATGCGACTTTTACAAAGGCTGTAACTTAGTATTCGCGTCCAAATTTATCCTCAATAAAGCAGCTTCCCTTGTACATGAGTCTCATACACTTCTCCACTGTTTTGAAGAATTCAATGTGGTTCATTAATACTTTCCTTGCCTTTTAACTGCTACTAAAATATATCTCAACGGACAATTGGCATGAACATTTTACACAGGTCACTAAAAAAAAAAAAAAAGTTAAAATAACTTTTACTTATACTCCATTTATACTATATACACCAGGGTCTTTAACTCAGGTGGAAAACAAATCCAAAGCCAACGCTAGATTTGTAGGGCAGCTATTCTCTGACTAGGAAGAGAGGTGCTCCACAACAGAGCCGGCAGCTTTTGTACGCCAAAACGCGCGGGGTCACGCACGGGGATGGGGTGGAATACGTAAAGTGCACAGATCAGCTGCCCTCTCCTTTGCGAAGGAGAGAGGAAAGATGGGAAAGGGTGGAGAGGACAGGGGGCACTGCCCTGCGTCCCAGGCAGAGGCTGGCCTTCTCTCTCCCCTTCCAAAACGTCACTTCTCCCCAGCTGAGTGCTTTAGTAATGGATGCAACTTTCACTGTTCACTTCTTGTTAGTATGATTTTATTGCTCTGTTTTGGTCATACGGTAACTAAAATGCATTATTAGCCTCTGGCCTGATCCTGTCCCTTCAGTAACGCTGAAGTCATTATCACCAATTTCAGGGGTAACAGCAGTACAGCCGTTCTCCTAATAAATATGTTTTCAGAGTAGAAATACCTCATTGATTCTATTAGAAAATGAGCAAGCAAACAAAAGAGCATATTAACCTTCTCAAAGTTTGTCCAAGGCATAAAAAACAAAAACACCCACCAACAACAATAACAAAACCCAAACCAAACTATGGAGTGGAGTATGATTGCATTTTCCAGAACGCGTGGCTCTTCATCCAGCTTTCACTGGAAGTTACAGAAAAGCTGCAGGCAGTTCCAGCAGGAGCCACGCAGCGCACCTCTTCAATAGCGTGCGACTGAGATCGTGGCACTGATCGAAATTCCAGAGTGTTCATTTCCATATAGCTGAACCATCATTTCTGCATTGATACAAAATCTGGCCTTTGCCGTATTCTTTCCAGATACTATTAGCAAACCATTAGCAAAAAGCAGTTCCACCAAGCATTCATATCTCCACATCCTAAAATCCTACGAACCACTGCATTTGTACTTAATTTTCTGTTACAGAGTGAGTTTTCCCCTACTGTCCATCAGTAATACATCCAATATCAGATCTAATTAGCTCATGCACCACTTGAGATCTCCAGAAGACCTATGTCTGTACAAGCGTTCTCCTGCTATGAGTGTAGAATAATTGGTGTTCACACAGAGCAGGAATGCATCAGAGTTTCTTTCTTCTCTTTCAAGAAATGAAATAAATCATTCTTAAAACTGATATAATCAAAAAAGAACACTTTATAGGATTTGCACTTAAAAAAAAAAAAAAAGTTGGCTTTGAATTCCAAAACACACTACAAAACAACCTCAAATATCTCAGGCTTGATCCAACAACCATTAAATCACTAGGAGCACCACCATTGTCTTCAAGAGGCACTGAAACAGGCCCTCAGAGCAACAGACCTTCAGCAGCATGGTTGTATTCATATTAAAGTAGACACTTTATGGCAGTATTCATGAAGAGATTGACAAATAAGAAAAAAAAAAACACTGATCTATGAAAGTGAGGCCTCCAAATAGCCAGAAAAATACCCCATTAGTAAAAGGTTAACTTTTGGTTGAATCCATCATTGTTTTCAACAACCAAAACAGCGGACACTGGTTTCCTACCTGGCTCTGCTTGTTCCTAATTCTAAACTAGTTTACCCAACACCTGCTGGAAACAACAGCCAAAGATATTAGCTAGAAAGTTTATGGCACATCATGCTACCTTTCAGAGACAGGAAAGAAGACTTTTTATCGTTGTATACCATTCCAAAGCGTATGTAAGGCATTCTTATACTTGCAGTACAGTTAAAACCCACTCCAACCGAGCTGTGTGCCTATTCTTGCACAGAAAACTTAAACTTAAAAAAGAAAAGCCATCATCTATTGGAAGATGTAAGCACTCACCACTTACTATAAAAGAAAAAATCACCATACCCTTGAAACATTTTTGGCCAAAAGATGTCTGGGCATTATGAAGAGATCCTTTTATTGCAAAACGGAATCATGAAGGAACTTCTCAGAACAGAGAGGTCCTCCTGAGTTACAACGTACACCCCAAGGCCAAGGCCTTGCTTATTAGATGCACAGCATATCACAGGAGGCTAAAAGGATTCACATAGCACAAGGCACGCTGATCTGGGAAATGAAAGGATGGAGAGCCAATGTCACAATAACCACAGTGTTGGGGGAGGGAGCAACCCCCCCCCCCCCCCCAAAAAAAAAACACAATTCAGGGTTCACCAATTCAAAAAGGAAGCTATTCTATTTTGCTGGATCAGATAGTCATTCACAATCTAGCCACCCAAAACCTCCACTTCATTCACGTTGTGAACAGCACAAACTTTTGTGTTCTTTTGTTCCTGAATCAATCTCTTCTGCAGTGAGCAAAAGCGTGGGTGTTGCACTGGGACAAGCAGCAGAACTTCTGCTAATGCAGCTACTGAATATTCAGTAGTAGGGATAGAATGAGGACACCGTTAAATTTGTTAAGTGGCAGCTTTCACTGTGTTTACAACATCCAAGGGGTGTGTGCATGCACATCTGCGCGAAAATCTGCCACCCGCCCCAACACACACACACATATGCGCAAGACAATCTGTCTTGAGATGAAAAAAGCCGTTCTCCTTCAGGAATCTGACCTGAAGGAGGTGGATTTGGAAAAATAAGAAAGCTAAGGGTGGTACGCACCTCTGCTACCCCTTACCCACTCTTCCAGGGAAGGTTATGCTCCTCCTTTCCTCTCTGCAGGGACTACTTAATGTTTTGCTAGAAGCAGCTCCTTACAGGGCTACTTTTTTCACCACTGTATGAGATGGTCAGACGGGCTGAAAACTGCAGCCACTCTGAGCTGCTTCACAAGTGGTTCCCCAGGACATGTATCAGAAGAGCAGAAGAGAGAAATGAGTGGAAGGAGGCAGCCGAGGCCAGAACCTCTGTAGACATCTGTTTCCCCTCCCCCCCCCCTTTTTTTTTTTGTCTCCTCCTTTTTAATCCTTTACATGGAAGTCAGAGCCCTTAGATAGGGCAAAATTCACCTCTGCAGAAAGGGCTGGCAGAGAGGTAAATATGATCCACAGCGTGCATCTGAATGAACATATCTGTGGAAATATTCAATTATTAAAAAGAAATAAAAGAAAAAAAGTGATCATTAAGTAGTATGCTTTCAGGTTTTCACAAGTCATGCATCTCTTCTAATTTCAAAAGATTAAATAATTTTTTTCTTTTAGGCAGTGATTTAAAAATAAATGGCTAAATTATAATTAGCGCCAAAAAATAAAAAAGCAAATGAGTCCTCTTATGGCTTTGATCTCCCTTGTGAAGGGTAAAAGTAGAAGAGTATTGCCACACTTAAAAAAAATATATGTATATATTCAGCACTGACAGACATACTATTTTTTCCTTTGTTTGTGACTGTGGGTCTTTGCAGTACTTATTAAGGAACCCAAGCACGTTCGGACGCCAGCAAGGTGCAGCAGAGACCCTGCTGCTTCTTTCAACTCCTCATCAATTTCTTGACATAAATCCTTGAGTGCTTTGTTGCTAGGCTGACTTTTGTCAGAGGTATCTACACAAGGTTGTGATGCATAGCCGCTATCTCCAAGAGGATCATCTTCATAGTCAACGTCTGTATCCACTTCACTGTGAAACCCTTCACTGCCATCGCTTCCAGCATGGCTGTTCTTGGAGATAAATTCATACACCTCATCAACAGAGGACAAGGAAGACACACTGGATCTAGATGCACAGCGCTGTGAACCCATGCTGCTAGCACTGTAATTGTGATCCTCCTTTGGATCAATATTGGTGGCTGCAGAATCACTTTCTTGTAAATTTATGGAACTGGGAGAATTAAATGCACTGCTGTAACTCCTCTTCTTAGGTGTCTTCAGAGGTTGAGGTTTCTCACCTATTAAAAACAAAATCCGTTAGTAAGCAACTATTCCCATGAGATTACGTGCTAAAATGCCACACTTTGGCAGGCTGACTGCAAAGGGTAAGTTCAACGTGAACACACACGAGTCGTGAAATCTTACACACGGCAGAGAACAACGGTTTTCAGCTAATCACAAAAAGAAGTTGGAGAAACAGAGAAGCAGCTAAGAAGATGAGCATCTAACAAAGAAGAGGCAGGGGAAAAACTTTGCAAAAAACCCCAAATTAACAGAAAAAAAGGAGATTCTATAAAACTCTAATGTTAACAGAAAGAATAAACAAAACAGAATGGCTCTTGACTGGTCTTACCAGTAAGCTAGACCGTATTCCATCACTGAAACTTTAGAGAAACATTTAGCTACTGGGTAGAGAAACAGCAGAGTAAAACGGCACATGCTTACAGTCTAACATCCCTTGTTCAATGGAAGTATTTAACAGCATCATTGCAGTAGCAGCATCGATATCAGATTCTGTGAAGAAAAAAGCAGTAAAATATTAGATCTTGGGTAAGCCTAGCAAAACAAGGTCCCTAGAACATAGAAAGAATGTGTATCTACATATAATGGCCTGCAGTAAAAAGAAAGAAATGCAAGAATCCAGACAGAGGATGACTCAAATATAACCAAAAATTAAGACACACCAGACATAAGTGGGATCTTATGAGCAATATGGTTGGTTACAGAACAGTCATGTATTTTAAGTATGATAACCTTATAAAAGCTGATTTCTTACATTGCACTTACCAAGCTGAAGCCAAGAATCCGCAATATTAATTAGATTTGCATCTGATGATGTTGTTATTGTATTCATCAACAACTGGGTTTTATTTGTAACAGTTTGAAGGAAAGGATTACACATAGGGCAAAGCAAAGCACCTAATCAACTTCATATCCTCATTCTATGAATACGCAAGCCTGAAGAACAAATGTGTCAGTAAAACACAGCACTAATTCGGCACGTATCTTTTCTCTAACTGCAGCAGAAAGTGCTTTCTTCACCATATTTTCTCACTAACAAGTCAAATAGTAAAAATAGAGAAGACAAAGGGGAAAGTAAACAGAACTGCTCAGTCTAGAAAGCATGGAGATATAAATAATAAATAGGCACTTGAAAAAGATTTAGATGAACCGCAGCGCTGTCAGTTACGGTGCTAAATACTGCTGTACGCTTTGCAGCGCTGAATGTATTACTTCCAATCTCAGAAAGGATATCTTGAGGATATTACAGCAAAGTCTGAAATGTCTAGCTACAACCGAAGCGGGTGGTTAGTAGCTTGCTCTGTGCCAGCACAGTCAGCGATACTGCGCTCTCAACAGCTGCTGCTGAGCACACCTCTTCATATTAATAGCGAACTGCCCAATAAGAGTACTCAAACTATAAAACTTGAATCCAATTACACTGAAGTATTTTCACCCTAATCAAGCTTTAGAAAACGTAATTACTCGAAGGACAGCATCTCATACAGAGAATGAAAAGAAATAAGCAAACCTTTCCCGCTTATTTCAGGGCGTTCTAATGCGTTTAACACCCAGGAAGTCAAAGGTCTTCCTTCTCTCGCTTCATCAACGGATGCTTACGAGAGAAGCTGCGTTTCTCTTCAGAGCGGGGGATTACCCACGCAAAAGAGCGGCACGCAGACTGTGGGCTCTCAGAAGAGCCTTAGGGTCTCAGAGCAAAAGACCACGTCCTGGGTGAGAATATGTATGAGAGGGGGGAATGGAAAAGTGGGGCTCAAAGCTCAAGCATTGGAAAGAGCAAGCAGTAAGCAGAATGGTCTTCCAAGCGTGCTGGACTCGAACTGAGATGGAAATTACTGATATAAAGTGTTAGCAATGGCATTTTTTTATGGCTCTTCTTTTTTCCCCCCTCAGAAAAAAGAACATCAGAAACAGCACATCATAAGTGCTAATTGTAACTATATTACTGATTTTGGGGGTTGAGTATTGCAAAATTGTCAATTTGGTCTTCCTATACTCATTTTATATAATTTGTGCTAGCTTTATCCCTAGTCAAGGAGAAATTTGAAGGGGAACATGTCACTTTGGGAATATTTTACCAACATGGAAAGGGGACTGAACTGCTATTTCCAGCACAAGTTATAAAACATACACATTCCCCATTGGTTTCTACAGGCTGTCATTTTAACATCAGCATACTTTAAGGTCTATGCCACTGCAACCTGTGAGTTGTTTTTTTAATTCTGTTTTATCCTTTTTTTATTTTTTATTTCTGGCTGCAACAGAGCCACTGAATTTACAAGTCATATGTATCCAACTGACAAAAAGAAATAAAAACATGAACAGTTACTTTGCGCCACTATTGTAATCAGAAAGTGAAATCCCCTGATTCTTTACTTGCTATCATAGACATTTTATTTTAACACATGATGTTGGCATATAAACACCACCTTGTTAAATGACAAGCAATCAAAAACAGAAATGCAACATAGAATTACTACCTGCAAACTGTCTTTCCACATCTTAGTGCCCTAAAGAAATATGAGTTCTGTAGTGCTTTCTTTCATCTTGAAAGACTAGCAGTACTGTGGGTTAAAGTTAACATATCTTGCTTTCATTTGCAATTGCTCTCCTTGATAGAATATGTTTTTCCACATTTATGCTTCCACAGCAGAATGGCTGAAAAAGTGCATTACAAGGAATTCTTCCATCTGCACAACGGCTGCCCTCGGTGACCCTGGTATCGTTAATGGCTTGCCTCGAGCGTGAGGGATATGCTGAACTGGTTCCCCAAAATGCAGAAATCCAATTAGAACAAATATATGCTATTGTTTCGGCACACTCAGTGTAGCAAACTGCAGTAGTTAGAATCAGGCTGGTAATCCCCAAAACTGTCATAGGACACACCAGCAAAGTCATTAAAAGGAGAGAGATTTGTTTTATAACAAGCCCTGAGAATCCTGGGCCTCCTCAAGCAAACGTACTCCTCCTTCAGTCCTTCGTGAAAGCGCGTGGAAGAGATCTAGCAGCTACGCAGCAGGTAGTCAGCAAAGGATGGTTCACTGCCACGAGGCTACAACCATAAAACCTCTGTCTGGATATGTGACAATTATCTGCTGAACAAGCAGCTGTTCTGTCTTTAAAAATCTTGGCTTTGCTGCCTAACCAATGTTTCTGGTTTGTGGCTGAAAAATGGAAACAACCTTCTCACCTCAACAGCCTACCGCACTAGCAAAACTGGAGAACTGGATGTCTATTATGCTGCTGTAGTCCTACTTTGCGAGTGGCGTTTCATCCTTTTGAAAGAGCTTAAGCGACACTTCTCTGCAACAAATTAAGACTTGTTCACCCTTTCTTGGGGTCAGCCCATTTACAAATCAAGCACAATTCACTTTTCTGCAGAGAACTATTAGCAGAGGTATTCTACAGATGCGTATCTTTTTTTAGATGAGGGCAAAGTCTTCAGTGGATTAAGCTTTACTACTGAGTTACAAGACTTGCGCTCAACAGGCTTTTTCTAAAGAAATGCTGTAATAGCCCAGCATGCCGTCTAGCTCATTCCCGGCAACGAGGCACACTAAAATGTTTTAAGATGAGGAAAAGTTTTAAAAGTACATACTGAAAAATGAAATATCCACCTTCAGTTCAACAACTGATGCTGCTTCTATTCTTATTTGAATGTCAACAAAAAATGGATTTCCATCTTAAGTTCACCATTTTTATCTGGATTCTGGCTGCTGTGTTCCTCCTCATGGAAAGTTAAGGTAGAAATCTATAGGCCAGAAGTATTGCCAAGTCAAAGTCCTTGTTCTTCTAATGCTCATTAAAACCTGTTAGAGTAGAGTGGGCTCAAGAAGGGACAGAAAGACAGCAATGCTGCATTTCAGTAAAGATTCCCTGAAAATAAACAGCAAAAAAGCTGAAGAGGTGCTGAGGTACCCCCTCCCCCTCCTCAGTAAACATACTGGTCAGCTACAGGTGTGAGTTACACAGTGAGATAGGATGAATTATTATGGAGTGTAAGATTCAAACTGGGTTTTCAGCAGGGAACTGCTCCTACTAGGGTTTCAACCAGGGAGCTTCACCTGCAGATGTCCAGAATTCGAGAAATTCCATTCTTGCTCAGTAGCAACACAACTGAGGGTTTTTCCGTGCTACAAAGGCGCAAGAGTAGCTATGTTGGTGTCCCCTGCTTAGCTCGCATACTTCTACCAGCATAATTGTGACAAAAGGCACAATTTGCACCAAACTTTTTTGGACAACGAGTGAAAAATAGCATGCACCTGTGAAACAATATTCTGAGCTGATTCACGTTCCCTTGCAAATATTCTCATGCTCTCCCAGATACCTAACTCTAAGGCACTTTTATGGCCACGTCTCACAAGTTTTATACATTAGAATTTACTGCTACAGTTCTTGGTAACCACTAAAAACTCCAAACTACTACGGACAATTCCTAGCATTAGATATCTAGCTTTCAAACTGTTTTTCCACTAAATTACACAGTCCTAAAATAGGTCATATTCGGGGGGGGATGTGTCTGCTAAATATCTTGCTGGCAGAAGAACAAGAACTTTTACATCTTGAGACTCATCTTAGGGATTTAAAGTTAACACACAATATAATGAGCATGCAATCTATTAATCAGTTTTTTGGAATCTGGCAGACTCTTCTGAACAGGTCCATATACAAAGTAAACCCTAGTTCAGAATATGCTGGTGCCTAGCAAAGGCAGCAGAGCAGAAGCAAAGACAAGTAATGTTTACCTTTGAGAGATCGGCCATGACTCTGCTTAAGTACTGAAGTTAGGTAGTGAGGCGATGACGACCTACTGGAAAGAAATTCAACAAGTCAAAGCCAAATCCAAATGAGCCAAATAATTTGTGCAAAGTATATTAAGCTTAATAATATATCACATAGAGATTAAAAAAAAAAAAGCAAATCAAAAACAAACAAACAAAAACAGCCCTCCAAAGTTTAGCGGGCAAGCCAAGCAAGTAGCAATTTCTATTGCCTTCAGTAGATGGCTTGGCCCATCGCTTCCTGTGCTACAGAATCCTATCAATCAATCACTTGGAAAGCATTTACAAGCATTTGGAAAGCACCCTGCTGAGGAAAAGTCTTGCTGGTAAGAGACAGTCATTTCTACAAATTTTACGTACTTGCTTAAAAACTAGATTTGAAACAAAGATACTTTTTTTTTTTTTTGGTAAATAAAACCTAGATGTGAACAAAACGTTAGCCTGCGTAGAGCTCTTTGGAGCCCAGAAGCAACAGAATGAATATGGACCAGGTGTGCGTGTTGCTATTTCAGAACACTGCTGAAAGATTAACAAGAACAAAACAAAACAAACAAAAAAAAAACAAAAACAGGGAAGCTTGGACAAATCCTGGACCCAGTTACTGCACTGGACAACTCAGTCCAGTGTAGTTTCAAAGGAGCAAAAATTCTGCTTTTCTCCTGTTCAGAGCAGCGCGGAGACCTGTGCAGTGGCCAAGTAGTGAAACTAATACCTGCAAAAAACTAGTATGAATGGAAATCAAGAGGAAAGACATGAAAGATGACCAGCCCTACTTATTATAGACAGGAGTCAGTTTCTATCTGTTGACAAGCAGGTGATTTTAAAATTATCTGAAGCTGGGCTGTTTTGCTGATGCTGTCTGCTTTTCTGCATTATCAAAGCCAGCTTTGCATCCAGCAAAGTACCACTTAATGTATTACAGAATAAAGTGCAAATTGAAAATCTCAGTTTCTTGCTGTATATCCAGCACTAATTTATTCCTTTCATTCTAATGTACTAGCAAACTGTTGGAAATAAGTACAACAGAAATAGTACGCAACTGTTTAAATCGCAGGATACAGCAATATACATCTTTTACAGCACAGTTAGGAGAATTTAAGAAGACGACGAACAGACATTTCAAGTCCGATCTGTAACAGCTACCTCACAGGGTTAATGGGGGAATTTCTATGACAGTGCGCTCACCTTTTATATTTATCATACTTAGGCAGCTCTATTTTCTGAAATAAGGCACAGCCTCAAATCACCCAAAATATCATAAAGCTGCTAAGTGCTTAGTATGTTTTAAAAATTATTATTCATCAAGGAATACATAAAAGTGACCTACAACCCAAGCAATTACTTCAATTTTTTAAATTTTAAAACTAAAATCTTCATGCTTTAAACTGAATTTTGAATAAAATATTTTTCACTGGTCACTGGCCTCCTGCTGTGGCCGTGACCATCTTTACAACCCAGAAATCCGCTACTCTGCACAGCTGTGTATGAGGGGTGCCCATTTAATACCCTTACTATTTTGACTTGCTATGGAATTATCAAAACTCAGCTTGCCACCGGCAACAGTTTCCAAGCTCAGTGCAGTGCAAGACTGCTTGCTAATGGCAAGGAGAGGTGCAAGAACTGAAGCGAGGAGAAGCAAGACGCATCGCCTGAGTTACGCAAGGAGCGCTCGCAGACCTGCAGCCTGCCTGGCTCTAGTAACCAACGCTACTGAAAAGGAGAGGAATATTTAGCATCTCCCAGCGTGATAACCAAAGCGAAAAAGACCCAGCATAGTTGAATACAAACATGTGCAAAACTAGTTCACTGCGTAGTACGTTTGCTTGTGGGGGTGATGGAGGCACCTTGCCCTTGTGGGGGGCAAGGGGAACAGATTCCAAACTACAAAAGATTCACAAGCAAAGCAATGGACTGCAGCCTGCAGGTAAACTGTAGAAATAGGTGCTAAATATGTTACACTTCTCCATCTCCAATTCATCCTTTCACTTCAGCTCAGATCCTTCAAGAACCACACACACATACAATTTTATTATAGTAACTTAACACTTAGTATTAAAATAAGCTATGCATATGCATAAGGTATTTGCAGGAGTCAGACCATGGCAGCCTCCATAGCCCAGGGATATAGCACACGTACATGAAACTGAATGCACCTTCTGGCCTTGCACCTACTTGTTTAACAAGTTTCACAGATACTTGTGAATAATATAAAATAAAATGCACCAGTGACACCAGTCACAGAATCACAGAATGGTGGAGGTTGGAAGGGACCTCCTCTGGAGAGCACCTGGTCCAACACCCCTGCTCCAGCAGGGTCACCTACAGCAGGCTGCCCAGGACCGCAGCCACTCGGCCTGTGAGTATCTCCCATCTGTCATAATAAAAGTTTTCATTTAACTACTGACAGACTACAGTTTTGGAAAGCTTCTAACCAAAATAACCTCTTAAATTTTATTTGAAAATGCTGCTGAATGATAGGTATATTCCCCACAAACATACTGTAAAACCATTACCAACTCAAGCCCTCCCACAGAAAAATTCAGAGTGTCTCACAGCTGAATTCTACCATCACCCTGTAGTTAAATTTGAACAGTCCCTCCCAGCCTCCCTCCAGCTGTACCTCTGGGCTTTCTCTTTCTCTCAACACGGCCTCAGACAAGGCAGCCCCTTAGGGGCCCTTCTCCACGAAGGTTTTTTGGAGAACGAGCCTTTTGGCAGCCCTCCGTTCCCTTCGACGGCCCCTCAGCAGCCCCCCATCGCAGCTCCCGGTTGGCCATCTCTCTCCTTCGACCTCGTACTCCATTCAGGATATCGGACATTGCTCAAAGCAGGTAATTTTACTATCAACCCTTAGTTTTAATTTGGAAGGACCTTTCCAGCCTCACTCCAACTGTACCTCTGGCTCTTCCCTTTCTCTCAGGCCGAACCCTAACCCGCTAGGACAAGTGTCAATTTACCTCTCTTGCTTGTATGGGTGGTGTACAACGAGGGCTCTATATACTTCCCCTAGTGACTAGTATAAATATATCCTTCACTAATAAAGTATATAGTAATAATTACTACTAAACTCTTCCTTTCCTGTACGGTTGCTGGAACATACATATTCAGCAAACCCGGACTCTCCTTCTAGACAGTATTTACATCTTAATCCAAGAATTTTTAAATATGGACGGGAGAAAATACGTCCTTTTGTATGTGAGTGAAAGTCCTAGAAATGCATTTCTATTATTAAAAGGAAAAAAAAAAAAGCATTCATTAGAAGTGTCTTAAAACGCTGTTATTATTTTACTGTTCTTACAAACACAGGCACTGCAAAATCCTTCACGTATCGAACTTTACGGGAACGTTGCCATGTGGCTCCATTAGGAGCACAATTTTCTTGTGACTGCAATTGTTGGCAAGTGTGACTAATCTCTCAGTGAAGAAGAAAGTTACTGAAAATGACATCGTTTCAAAATGAAGTCCTGATCTTGAAAGTACTTTAGCATTCAAGTAAAAATCTCTCCTCCGTCCCTACACCTAACTTCAGTATATACTATTTATACAAATTAGGTTAATCATACTTCAACGTTTAAACCACTGGACTTATCTTCCAGAACTTGAGGATATTCTAAACTTAACCTGACACGGATCTGAACAAGCTGCCCCATGCTGAATCTGATTTGTGCCCCCTGCTCATCTGGTTGGACAGATGACTTCCGAGGATCCTTTCCATCTATGTTATTCTGAAATTCTAAGTTCAAAGTTTTATCACAGTAACATATACGCACAATCTTCTGAGTAAAGCTTTTCAGGACCAAACCTGCACCTGATTTACACCAAAAGAGAAGTTCATGCCTTTATGCAGGAACACTAATGCTTGTAAAACCATAAATAGAGTCCAATTACAGTAGTTTCAAACACCTTTCTCCCCATAATACAAAGCCTGAAAATGCTACTAGCCATATCATACTTTCAGATTTGACTATTTCTTAATACTTAAATGCTTCACAGTTATCTTAGCAATGCTTCCATTCCAATAGGAAACTGGAATGCAAGACAATTCTGCCTTGGCTCTTTCAAACCTAAGAATGACCATTTACAGCCTAAGATGGCTAGAAGGTCAGAGACCACCTTTAACAACTTGCAGGTCACAAAGTGCAGCCGTGAGAGACCATGCAAACCTTTATTCACTGCCAGATATCTAAGGCTTGCAGTGGCCTGTCAAATCCGTGGGTCAAATGTCCTGTTGGACTCCTACAAATTTCTGCTGCGTATTTACTATGAGTTTTACATCCTGCTCCAGTAATCCTAGTTCCTCCTCTGGTTGTTAAGCAAGCTCCTTGCAGTAAGATAAGGCATACAGCAACGTATACACATCTTAATTATCTGTTATCTCACCCAAGTTCTTTGCCAAAATAGACAAACTAGCTATGTGCCTACCTGATTACTGATCTCATCAACAGCAATCTTTTCCTCTTTGCTTTCTCTCTCCTCCTACTCTCTGTGCCATCTCTATTACTTATTTAGCTGATGTGCCTTCTCCTGTATATAAGAATGCATCAAGTTTACTTAAAACTCCAAAATCTATTGCCTAATCTTAAAATGTATCAGCTGAGGAAGCCTTGATTCCAGACGGCTAGCGTACTCCACCTCAGAGTACATCTGTTATGAACATCATTCTCCCCATCACCACGGTAAAACGCAAAACTTTTTTTTTTTTTTTTTTTAATAGCCTTAAAGAAAAATACCTGTTCTCTGGGGCTTTTCTCTAAGCACATCAGAACAGAGGAAAGGAGATTTTATATGTATATATGTATAGATAAAATAAATAAAATGACTTACAGGAAAACACACACATCTTGTAAGCTAGCAGCCCCAGATATCCAAGATTAGGCTTGGTGAACTGTGCCTGAATCAGGATTTTACTCCCTGTTACCAGGACTGCCTGCTCACCAACGAAATGGCACTCACTAGTGCCCAACACAGCGCCTGACCCCACTAGTCACCTCTCAGAGTTCAGTGAGAAAAGCAGCATCTGTTCCCAAAGACCCTAAACAAAGGCAGTGTAAGACTTAACACTATATGCTCTTGTCTGGGCTACTCGCAGCCAGGACCCCTGGCAAGACACGACGAGGAAGGAAAAAGGAGGTAGAAGGGAAAATACAGAATATTTAAGAGAAAGCCACCCCACTGGTTTCTCACCCCTGCAAAAACACAGAAAATTAACAAGACCCAGAAGCAAAGAAAAGGTTAAAAAAAAAAAATGAAATAAAATATAAAAGCTTACTCATTGTTTGCTTCAGAAAGAGGAAGAAAATCTGCTCCTGCCCCCCATGGTTGTGAAATCAAGTGCCCCCTCTTCTTTCCTGTCTTAAACTCTCCCACAGTTATAAAAAAAGATAGTAGATCTGGGATTAGTATCACAATCTGGGACTTTTAAGATCATTAAATTCTCCCTGTCCGGTCTGTCCAGTCTCCCCGTCTGTCTATCCAGTTCAGCTAAGTCCTACTCAGCTACTTCTCTCTGGCAGAGAGCAGTAAGACATCCACCTGGGCATTTCCTCTGCTAGGTACATTAACATAACCTGATGCTGAACTTGTCAGAGAAAATTCACCTACCTTGGCGGTGATGCTGGTGGAGTATAAAATGCAAGTGCCGAGGGAAAAGGTTGCTTTTTCAGTGCTTGTACAAGAGTAGGCTTATATTCTGGATCAACGCACCACAACGAACCTTTTCCGTTCACCTACAAGAAAGAAGTACTGCAAATTAGAAAATCCAAGGGCAAAGTTATTACAGTCATTTCTAATTGAATATTCCCAAGACACAGCAAAGTGTAATTCTCCCTCCTTCTCCCTTCAGATGAAGGCATCCACCAACAGTGAGGCTAGGCTCTTTGCAAAGGTGACCTAAGTCACCCTCAGGTAGCTCCATTAACTATAGGGAAAGCTGACACTCCTGAGACCTTTCTTAAATGGTACAGAAACATCTGCCCTACAGCTCGGAATAACATTTCCACACTAAAGCCCCGTTGTCATTTACGGAAGCATACACGGAAGCTGTAAATCTTACTTAACACTTGGTAAATACATCTGTAAGTTAAAACAAGCGTTTGTGAAGGCATCAGTGAATTGGTAAGTAGTCTTCTGATTAACAGGTCTATGAAACTAACTTAGGAACTAACGCCCTTTCCCTTAGCCTAGATATGGCCACGTACTCCCTTAACTTTAACAACACAACATCCTGTAAAAGCAGCTTGTCCGATGCCCAACTAGAGGATCGGATTACTGTACTCCCACGCTTACAAAATCTGAAAACCTACTTTATGCATCTTTGACGCACCTAACAATGTTAGCACCATTAAATTTGACGTGCCAGAAAGTCAAGCAAGATAAAGTATCTGCTGCTCGTCTCAAGGGCTTCTTCACCTATTTACTATATAAAGAAAACGTTATTTTTCAAGCCAGTTATTTCATTGCAAGATAGAAGAGGAAAATTAGAGAAAGTCAAAGCCAACCAAAAATCACTGACCTGATAGATCACCTACTAGCTCCATGTGTAGCACTCTCAGGTTTTGCTACGGAAACATGTTACAGAAGTGATAATGCATGTGGCAGAAAATCGTACACCTGAATGGCAAGATACTTCTATAGGATTTTTTTTTTTTTTTAAAAAAAGCTAAGCAAGAGTAGAAAATATAAAAAAAAGGTAATACCAGAGGGCTATTCTCACAGGCAGGGTACACTATGCTGCAACTAAAATATCTCTAAATAATAAGAGAAGATACAGAAGCAGTCCTATCAAGATACAGAGGAAAAGTCTCAGAGCAAAGATCAAAACTTCATGGACCACCTGCTTCAAGTCTGCAGAGGCCAAGTGGCCTCCTCTAGCCAGTAACAAGGGGGAATACAATATTATGGATGGGTATTCCGTGATGTATTTAAGACTTAAAACAACCCACAAAGCGTGCAAGTCTGAGGTCTGCTTTAAGTCGCTGGCTTTCTCATGAGAAGAGTAAATATTTTGCTATTAATATAATAGAGTGCAAATTTTCACTATCAAACGAGGGAGAGTTCCAGTTCAGAAAGAGAGAGAGGGGGATGCTGCCCTGTAATTTTACTGGTAGCCATTGTCCTTTATACAGGAGTCTCTGAGCAGCACCATCTCTCTCAGAGTTATCTTTCTATTTTTTATCTCTGAATTTTCTCATACTCATCTTTTTATGCTAAAACGGAGCATAGCCTTACAAGTGTAAGCTGTGCAGCAATAAGCTTACCTTTAATTAAATATCTGATTTCTTTCACTGTCGTGGCTCACAGGATAATTTAAGCGGTTAGGTACTAACGGAGGGTATATTGTCAGTTGGCTCCATCCATCACCTGAACAACAGACTAATGCCCTGAACTCTTTTCTGCATCCCTCCTGGAGCTCGCTGGCCTACTGCTTCATTACTTTTCCTCCAAAAAACATCCTGCCCACCTCTAGCTTTTTACTTTGAGCCCTCGCAGGTTCACAGAGCAGACAGGACTCACCTGATCACTACACCACTACTCTATACTATATTATCTGCTGTTCACTTGACAGCTAATCCAATTTAAGTGTGGGCTGCAGCCAGAAAGGTGTTAGTTGCCCGCTTTCATTTTCCCAGCCACATACCTCCATCAGCTTGCTGACCTGACAGAAAACGAACACAAAAAATGTTGGTGGGTACCGCAACAGTGAGCTAAACCAGCACACCCTGAAGCCATACATACAATCAATCCAACGCAAGACATAAACAGAGCGACTTCTTTGGTAGCTAGATTGGACTAGGGAGTATGAAGTCACACATCAGTTAGAGGTGGACTTCCATGCACCCTTATTGGTGCTGAAAGCAGATATTCAGCAAAAGTGATGATCCTGTGCAGCTGCTCACGAATAAATACACTGTTGCACTCAGATCCACTAATTAACAAAAATAAAGAGTGGAACGCCAACACAGATTTCTAGTTAGCGTTTTCGGAGAAAGCTGTGCACAGCTGAAGTGGAAAATCCAATAAAACACCAGTACCTCTCGCTTTAAAACAAACTAGCCAGGTTACTGGAAGCAGTCGAACCACAGCAGCCAGTTTACCGTGCTTCTGTATGGGACCAAGATTGTGTATGGGTCAGGCCATGGTAGCCTGTGTTATTAAAGACAAATTAAACTCTGCCATTTCTGCCAGCAAAGAAAGACTAGGTGATGGGAATCTTAAACTGCCTTTGGAGGTTACTATTTCACATCAATAGTGGAGTAACTTCCCACCTGCTGATGATATACTTGTTGAAATGCTGATGCAATGTTTATTTAACGTCTCCCAAAATGACCAACCATCAGTCTATATTGAATCTGGACCTCAGAATGAACTGACAGTTTACCTAAATTGTTCTGAGACTTTGTGTGTTATGATTATCATCTTTTCTGCATCCCTCTCACATTTGACTTGCAATATTTTATCTAGCTGGATAAAGAAAATGAGAAAGGGAAAAAATCCCACAGTTTTAAATGTTGGACTGTTTCATAATGACAGTAATTTCCTGTCTCCAGCATTTTTCAGTGTTGCATTATGACAACTTGGGTTGGAAACAAGATGCCTCCCACGGTCCTTTTACATTTTTTCTTTCTTCTTTTCTTTTTTTAAGTTAGGAAGGGATGTCACTGATACGATATTGCTCAGCTCTCTTTGGTCACGCAGGTTCTCCCTTCCACCTGAAAATTCACACCTTAATCTACACTTGCTGCTACTGGACAGTAGCTTAATCCCTTCTGAAGAGAAGGCCAGTCCCTGTGCCATACCTCTTCATATTTGCAAAAAGATGGCCTGGGAGAAGCAATCCCCTCCCTACAGGTACATCGCAGATAGGCGTAGGTTTGTGCCGTCAGCTGGAGCAGTCGGAGAAGCCGCCGCACCCAGCTGCTCCTCTTTATCTGGGTGTGCAGGAATGGTGTGAGTGTTGCTGGTCCGTTTTGCAGAAAAACAAACAAATCAGACTAAACCAATTCTAAAGGCAGCTTTGGTTACTCTTGTTTCATAATTTTTACTCTGTTTTTATGTTTTTTATTACTCCGAAATAATAATCAAGGGCACTCCCAAAGTTACTGCCTCTAATTCCACACACTGGAGCACATTCATCTACCTCCTACATAAGGGGTTAAGATAAGGCGAGACAGTCGCTTGCAGTAAAGGAACCACCACATAGTGACTACGCACAATGTTTTCGCACCCTGTAGCACACATCAGTAATGGTCTGAACGGGGAAGGCAGGGGCCTGGCTAAGATTAGTCTGCGGAGTGAAGAACAGCATATCTGCCTACATGCTCTGCTTCATACACTAAACTCTCCTCTTTTTCTTCTGCAAGGCTGGTGTACTCAAAATAAAGTTGTGAAAGCAGCTTTCTAGTCCTTCCTCCTCCCTCCCACGCCGTTGCATAGGGAAGAGGAGGGAAACCCCTCGCTAGCAGCCCCGGAGAGCTCCGCCGCCTCCTTCTCTTCCTCCGTTGACCCCAGCCCTCCCACGGGAATCCTGCAGGGTTATTTCCCACAGTCAACAGCTGCACCTGCACAGATTTTTTTTTTCCCCCTCCTTTAATCTGCCACCCCCGACTCCCAGTGGTGCGGGAACGGTATGGCCAGACAGAGACAGCGAAGGCATGCAGGCCTGGCCTGCGTTTCCCCTCCCACGAGCGAGGCCGACCCGCGAGCGCGGCTGCCCACGACTGCCCACGCCGCCGACGTTCGTCGCGCCGATACCTGACTCCAGCAGCACCGAGCGCGCGAGCGGCCCCTTGTTCTCCCCAACCCTGACCCCCTTGACTGCTTCTCCCTGTGGTCGGGCAGCAAAAAGACTTCAAGAAACAACCGAGGAAAAGGGACTCAGCTGGTAGGAGCGGTTCAGGCCCTCTCCGTACCGCTGGGGGCTCGGCAGGCAGCCCCAGCCTCGGCAGCAGCGGCTCTTGCGCACCCCCCCCCCCCCCCGCCTTGGGAAATCGAGCTAGGCCAAGCACTGAAAAGACCCTAGGGAACAATCTTACATGGACTAAAGGTTTATCAGGCAACAGGCATCTCTCTCCTGTTTCTACAGCTTTATAGATCAGACCCACTCTTTGCCTGAAGGCTGGAACAGCCCTACACATTGCTTACCTGTCTCTTGCCAAAAAGAAAAGAAAGGGAAAGAAAGGAAGAGAAGAAAGGGAAAGGGAAAGAAAGGAAGAGAAGAAAGGGAAAGGGAAAGAAAGACAAAAAAACCCAAACCACCTACCAGGAGAAAGAAAGGGAGATCTGTTAAGATATTCAAGCTCTGTCCCTCTGTGACCTCCAGAGGAGACAGGGTCAGAGCCACAGCTACGCCAGCAGTGGAACGCTAAACTGACGGAAATCATGCTTGACGGGGATGCAGCTCCTGCCTCCTCACACTTTTTGCCATTAGTATTGATTAAAACAAACAAACCCACCCATGAACCCCAAACCCACGACTGAAAAAGTCTAGCAAAGAGCAGGGATAGTACCTTTAGGCTTCCAAGTCCAACCTGCTTTTCAGTCCTTGTCCTCTGCAGCTGCTATATACCAGACACTGCTCTCTCGAAAGAAGAAAAATTCCCATGGCAATCCTCTCTCTCCCTGACCCGAGTCTCTGTGACACTGCTTAAGCGGCAAAAAGCGTTATCTAAATCTACGGAGGATCGCTGCCCCACAGTCGCACCTCCAGATTTCAGAGGGGCACCAAGGCCAGGACAGGTACCCCGGCATGCAGGCAGGTGTCTTAGGGACCAGCCCCTACGTCCCCGCTCCCCTTGCTTTTCACCAGCTTCGGTCCCAACCCCGATAACCACAGCAGCATTGCAAACTTTATTGTCTGAATCACTACAGACACAGGCTCAACTGCAGCTGCAATAAGGTATTTCGGCTCCGAAGCCTGCCATCGTCAGTAAACCTTAACAAAGAACTTATATATAACAGCATCACAGTTAAGTCCAAACAAAAAGGGTGATGTACAGTTTAGCGGAGCACAGATCTGACGTACATACATCCTGTTTCCACTGTACGAGAAGTTCCTCTTGCAGCCTGCAACGCTGCTTTAAAAGACACCTCAAAGTAGTTTCCCTTCAGTACCCTTCGACTAATTAAATTATATCACCACGAGTGTGTTAAAACACAGCTTCTTCAATCCGCTGTCACCAAGGGCAGAGGAAGGAGAAGTCTTCTCCCCCTCCGCAGACACCGGAGGACACACGCGCTCCCACTTCTCCAAAGCGGTGGGAAGACAGCCTGGGCTCACATTACCAACAGCTCAGGAGCAGCCCGGAGAAAGGAAACGCTGCCATGGCAACACAAACCGGCCTGTAATTTGAGGCCGTGTACCAGGCACTTCACCGTCCTTTAACTGCACAACTTTCAGTATCAGTCCGTCCAGTTTTCAAGCTTGGGGAGCAGGGGGGGAAGACCTACCATACAGTATTTTCTCATGATCCAAACAATGTCAGTCTTCCCTCAATATAGACTGCGTTCCTGAAAGGCTGAAATCTCCCGTGACAGGCACGGCAATATAAGCGCAGACAGAACAACTATCCATGGCTATGCCTACAAGAAGATGGAGCGCAGCCCAAGACAGACAGAGCTTTAGCGCAAAAGAGTTGGTGCTGAGCAATCAGCACCCACACTACACATGTTTTGGAGGTGCACCCTGCAGCGCGAACTGAAGCGTGGTAAGTGGGCAAATTCAAGAGATTCACTTCAGAAGTGCGCTCCCAGTCCAAACCAGAACGTGAACACAGGCTAGTCATCAACTCCAACGCAGCGGGACGCTCGGCAGATCAGGAGGTCTCCAGAACCAGGGAGAACAAAATAGTGTCTCCGGCAAACGTCAGCACTCTTCTTGCTTTGCTGTCACACCTCCAGGAGATGATTTCACAGCTGATGGCTGGCTGGCAGCAATAGCCAGCTAAGCATCAAAACGCAAACCAGATCACAGGAGAGCACGCATAGGACACAGAGCCCCCTTCGGACATGGACATTCTTCCAGCATGAGAGTCGGACTTATTTGTCAAGGTTTTAAAACCCTGTTCCTTTGTCTGATGATGCAGAGTAAAACACACTTTGCTGATGCAATGTGCCACAAGCCTCCCTTCTACCTTAAGCGCTCAGGATAGAAGAGAACTGACTACTCCTTCAAGACAAAAATAAGATGTCAGTAAGAAAGAAAAAATGGAAGAAGATATAAAATTATCTTGTCATCTGCGAAAAGCACACAGAGGCATCTGTAGCACGTGGTTACAGGCAACGCCAACAGCAAAACAAGCTCGTAAGCTACAACCACTCGCTGTAAGAAGTCACATCTTCGCAGCCCAGTGGACGTCTGAGGCCTCCTAAACAAGGAGCATCAACAACGATCACTACGGCAAAACCCAGCAATGCGGCCTTCAGCCAAAGAGGCCTGAAGCATCCAAACGATCCACCACATCAGTATTTCTGTAGTCTGTGGCAGGGGCTTATTTTGCATGAAGAATCTGGAGCGGTACCTCCATTTGAACCCTTTCCAAGCAGGGCAGAGGGGAAAGATTTACCCACTGCTTGTCGGAAATGTGAGAGCTTCTCAAAAGTTTCAAGAGAGATTGCTTTTTTGTTAAATGCAGTTTCTGTTCTTAAAAACTAGAGAGCTCTGCAGTCTCTAGAGCCTAGGCAAAATGCTGACAGAGCCTATCAGCATCACCTTGCTGGTAATAGTTGCAACTCTTGCGTACTTTGTTTCTCCAGTAGAGGAGAATCAGTAAATCATCCTTTTACTTTCCTTCACCCATCCTAAACCCACTAATACTGGTAGAGTCACTAGGGTAAGAAAAGGATCACACAGTCTGAAATTCATGCTGCCCATATGCCAAGACATTAGGTTGGACTGGTAACTCTTAAACCGTAGGGGCTTCCAGACTGGAAATGACTGAATTTTAAGAGCGCTTAAGGAGTCACTGCCTTGACTCAAGCAATCCAGAGCCCCAGGCTCTCTAATCCATTTTAATGTTCCTGTTGAGGTCCCTGTGCTCTGTGGAAAGCTTTACATGGATCCGTGGGTCCCACGAGTTGTGCATCTCAGACTCACTTCATAGGGCAGGGGCGGTCATTCCTGCACAAAGACAGAACTGAAGTTGATATTCATCCAACAGCCAGGTTCAGAGGCAACAGGAATCCGATCACCTCAAGCGTTTTTAGCAGCCTCAATGAGCAGTCAAAGCAGTAACCCATACCCTGTTTTAAGAGGTTTCCCTTCCCCCATCCCCATTTCTTCTCCCGAAATTTGTAGCTTCCTTCCTTGACAAAGCTACCCGCTTCTTCCAGTGCGCATTTACCACATGTGGCCCTGTGCAATCATGCATTCAGAGACCTGTTTCATTCACACAGGTACAGCTTATAGCATTTCATTGGTAGCATCAGAGCATCTGGAATCGACCAAGAGTCAGCCCCAACATTCAGCAGGACTCTGCTACGTGGTAGCTACTAGACTTGCCACAGAGCAGTAAGAAGCTGAGCGAATAGGTGATGTTCAGTCTTTCAGCGCAACGCAGCTCTTACTGATGCCCGCTGAGCTGCCCGCTATACATCTAGGACGTCTATATCCAGAGGCTGTCAAACATACCAGACACTACATGCATTTCTGATAAGCCTGATACATGCTATTCTGATAGCCTGTTATCATTTAGGCTAACATTCAAGCACTCAGATTCAGGATTTGTTTGGTTTTTTTGGTATGTTTTTCAAGTCAGAGCTGGCTTCTTGAGAAGCAGGATGCGAAAGAAGTCACTCGGAAAATCATTTAAGTCAGTAGAAGAAATAATTTATACAGAAAAGAGTATCCTTGAGTTAAGAAGGGGATCTTTACATGCAGCTTGTGTCAGAGACTGTACCATACAGAGATACACACCCTTTCCACAAAAACAGCAACATTACAACAGAGGCTAAAGCAAAATAGACTATTAAGTGCAAGAATTAAGACAGTTATTTGAAAGCTGGAACTGCATTAAGTGTAAGGGAAGGTCACAAGTGAAAGTCAGGTTAGTGTTCAAGACAGCTTTCAGATTGAGAAGCACACCCTATCTCAGGGCCTCTAATTTTCCTGCAAGAATTCAGATGTTTTTCTTATAGCAGAGGAAAGTTCTTGTTTTCCCCCTTTTTAATGGGACAGCAGATGTCGACAGCGAATGAATGAGAAAGCTTAGGTATATGAGAGCACAAAACAGGAAAGACAGTCAAATACAATTTGAGCAGAATTTATCTCACAACGAATGGAGCCTGTAAGTAAGAATTTCTGGCATCAATGAGTTCAGCAAAGCACTGAGGAAATTAGAATATACCTGAATTAAAGGTAAGCCTACGTCATCTTAGTTTGACCTAGTTTGTCCTGACAGAACACGAATCAGGAATCTTGACGTTCTGCCGCTACGCTGCCTTGTGAATCACAACAATGCTACTAATGGGCCTTAGTGCTGGAGAATCCTGGCCTTTTTTTGTTGCAGGAGGTAAAAAGTCTTTGTTGAAGGCAGCAGAGAAAGAGGGAAAAGGATTTCCTCCTGGCTCTGTCTAGGTTATGCAAGCGAGCACAGTGAACAAATGCTCCAAACCAGCTGAGAAGGGAGCCAGTGCTACAGTTACCATATGGACTTGGGTCTAGCTGTGTAAATACAGTGTATCTTTAAGCTAATATACCCCACATGTGACTACATCTGCATCCAACTGGCCAAATCCACACGGTACTGTGCCACACCACGTTAGCTGATACCCAAGCTGGTAAGCTATTTGCTATCCCTGCAAACTATTTAATTTCACAGTATGACTGTAGTCATAGCTATGCTAAAAAAAGCAGTGAAGAAGGAACATGCCCAGAAATTTTGGCATGTAAGAATACAGAGAGCACCAGTTTAAGCCATTAAGAAGGATCAGCCCTTTCAATCCAACACACACACACACACACACACACATTATTTTGTTTGAGAACAGCCAGTGGCAGCAAAATATAATTATCCCTTTTATATAGGCCAGTCGGTATAGATGTATTTGTGCTTTCTTTTTTCCTTTAAACAGTAAGACCAGTAGAAAAGGAAGAAACTTTAAAAGTAGGAGCACTATAGCAGCACAGGCTGTAATCCAAATTCTTGCAGGCAAGGCAATGCCAGTCATTTTAGACCTCGCTCATAACTCCCGTTGGCTTCTGTGCCCTCCAGCCTGTCCTTCGCACTTTATTGCCTCCCTTAGCCCTTGTCTGCCTTCTCTTCCTCAGTCCTCTGTGTAGGCGTCATGCGTCTCACTTAATTTTTCATGTTATTCCTGTGACAGAGAATGACTCTGTGTGTGTATTCACATGCATGTGGAGGTGGAAGGAAAGGGAAGAGAAACAGAGAGTCCCCACGACCCCCAGCCTGGCATCTCGCACCACAGCGATCACAGGATGGAAAACACTCCTTCCACTATGGGGTAGAGCAACATGCTCACTGTAGATACAACTTCCAGAGTTTTAATTGCCACGTTAACAGACCTCTATTGAACACGTGCAGGACAACTATTCAAAAGCTTATGAGCAAGCCAGGTACAGCTGTATGATTACTCCAACAACAGCCCCTTGTCAGAGTTACCCTAACAATACGTCCTCCCTAGCCGTAAGGGAGCCCCATGCCAATTCCAAATCCCACAGGTGGTACAGTTTACAATTTTTTTTCTTTTTTAAACAGAAATATATTTTCTGTCCATGCTAATATTATTTTCTTCATCCTCAAATAAATGAGTTTCTCAAACTAAAAACAAAGATTCAGCAAAAAGACCTCTTAAGACAGACATCTAAAATTTCAGGCTGAATGCCACAGCCTGACAAAATTATAAATAAGTGCAAGCAAGGTCTCTTACAGTAACATGTTAGCCAGCTTTAGAAAGGATGTGTCACAGCTAACTCCACCCCAGTCAGTACTAAATAAAAACACAGGATGACAAAAATCTCTTTGTAATTTGTCAGAAGTGGCATTTCTAAATCATCTGCAGTTGCAAATGAAGCGTTGAAGTCATATGATTTCAACACACAACTGTTTCATACATAGAAAAAAAAATTCTTAAGAACAGCAGCGTCTTCCTCATCGCCCCATCAACTTCAAACTTATTAACACTTTCTTCCGCCCAAGTCTTACCTTGCCATGGCTTCTCTCCACCTTTCGGAAACATTTGTTCAAGGAAAGGTTGTGTCGGACAGAGTTCTTCCACCCTGTAGGTGCTGTGGCAAAGTAGGGGAAGCGCTCCAGAATCCAGCTGTAAATTTCTTTGACTGGTAAGCTCTTATTTGGAGAATGTTCAATAGCCATATAAATGAGAAGGCTGAAAGAGTAAGGGGGTTTGGAAGTGGCTGATTTTTTTTCTGGATTCTGGTAGCAAGAAGGTGAGAAGGATGGCACGCTATCACCCTCAATGTCATATAAAGGGCTAACAATCGGAAGACCCTCACTTCCAAGACTGAAGTTTGTTAGAAGATTAGTACTTTCATGCAGCCAGTTCAAATTTGTGAGCTCATCATCTGTCGAATCGCTGTCCACTACAGTGGCCTTCGGCCTACCAGCATCAACTGCTTCGGGCAAACTTCCCATTCTGTGAAACTGTCTTAATCCTGCAGCTCTTTCTGCTCCTGGTGTTTCAGCTTTCTTATCTGGAGTCATTCCAGTGACTGGACCCATTTAGTTTTATTGGTCTGCAATAAAGAAAACAATTAGAAATCAATGTAAACTTTAAAAATGCTATTCTGTTGCAACCCACCAAACCATCAAAACCCAATAGGAAGGCAATGCTGTACCATCCCCATACTGTACAATAATAATATTATCGCTGATTGAGAGCCAGCATCCAAGAGAGCCCTTGGGGTAACCTTATGAGCACTAGTTAACTCTCCCCAGTTTATAACTTATTACGTTAAGCACTTGGAAACTGCTACACCTATTTTTAGATTCCAATTTGGATACAAGAAGAATAGCTATTTTGATGTCACCATCTAAAAAATTTGAAAAGGAGCTTAACAGGTTGGCTCTAATCCATTCAGTCCCCACATTAGTTGTTTAATTATACTCAGTATACTGTAAATTAACCCTATCTAAAAGGGTTTGATTTAGGTCCCTAAAGAAGAAAAAACAACTTGCAGAACTTAAATCACTGTAAAAGTGAGTTTATGGCCTCAGAGCAAATTAAGTCATTACAACTCCCCCCCCCCCCCCACACACACACAAATGTCACAGTCATTCCAAAGTACTCCCTCTCTTTTCTGCCAGGGGAGGACTTGGCCAGCTGATCAGTTCAGCTAGTTCCTGCACAACTGCTCAGCTTTAAAAAGAAAGATGCAGCCCTTGCTCTCCCTCCTCTAAGCATTGTTGCTTTAAGCCAGATTCTTTTGCAGAACTGGGTAGCATCAGTCAGAGGAACACTTAAACCAGCAGAACTGAGGCTGGTGTAATCAGCCCTGAACAGGAAAGCATGATCAGCTGAGACAGCAACTCAGATTTGTCACAGCCATTATGTCTGACCACACGCTTTACATTTTTGCCTAGATTTAAAATATTAAAATATTTTATAAAAACACACACACACACACACACACACACTATATATATACAAGCATGTATGTATATCTGCCACCCAGAAGGCACAGTCTGGCAATCCATCCTATAGAAGAATTACACAAATAAAAATTATTTTCTTGCTTGCATAGTTTTAAAAGGGGTCATCTAGCAAACTGTGTTATGCTGACAACTGTTTTTTCTGCAGATGTAACCATGTTTGAGCTTCTCTGCACTTAAAGCTTTGCAAACAGTTGTATAAGAAGCACAGGCCAACAGAACCACTTTACAGATGTGGCTACATCAGCATGCTACAAATGCAAGGCACTCCTACTATGGATGCAGTTTATCGGCAAAGCTGAGGAAAAAAAGAAAACAGCTCCTTGTCCCAGTATTTGTGATATTATTACGGGAGGATGCTCCTGCTCCAATAACTCAACTGCAGAAGAGAGAACAGACTAGGATCTGATGATTGATATGATCTGTGACGTGATTTTCGTATCACATCTTACTAGACAGTTCTGTGCAACTTACTGCGTGTTTCCTTGTATGAGCTTTT
Source organism: Struthio camelus (assembly GCF_040807025.1). Classification (NCBI taxonomy): domain Eukaryota; kingdom Metazoa; phylum Chordata; class Aves; order Struthioniformes; family Struthionidae; genus Struthio; species Struthio camelus. The sequence continues at coordinate 122,947,335 of NC_090944.1, forward strand.
ATAGTACTTTCTGTAAACGCATGGTTTAGGGCACTTGTACCTTCTCCCACAAAGGAAGTGGGGGCAAGCAACTGGTCAGCTTTGCTGCAAAGGTCTTGCTCTCTCATCTGCAAAATCATATTGACATCTGGTTCCAATTTGGTAAGCCCATCATACACATATTCAGCAGTTCTTGCTACAACCGTTGCCTCAACCTGGTTGAAAGCTTGGTGAAGTTCTCCAGTAGACTCCTTTATCTAACTCCTGATTAGCAAGGGCACACAATTCTGGGCAATCACAGAAAGAAAAATATCCCCCAGCCCCAAAGAGGCGCTAGAATCTCTAAGTGCTTAACGACTTAACGGTGCCCTTTTCCTTTAGCATTACCATTTTTGGCAGTTTGCGGCTTGTCATTTCTAGTAGCTTGAGCAGTAAGGCAGACTTTGTCCTCTTTCAAGGACAAATTAGGAGATTTATTAGCCCCTCGATTTTCCTTATTCCAGAGAACTAGAGTGCCGTGAGAGGTGAAGGACTACTATGGCGACATAAAAACGTAGAACAGCTCCAGCTGAGGAATACATCCACTTTACACTCCCTAAGAGAAGTCACAAGTCAGAGCACAGCCAGCACGACGCCAGGCGCTGCTGGACACCCAGGCCTACCGCATCCACCCCGCAGGGCACGAGCAAGTCACCTCGAGACACAGCTCCTCCTCCTCCAGAAAATGGATGGTGTTTCCTATGTGCAAATTCTTCTCCTCCCTTCACCCATTCTTCCTCACCAGCTATTTTAAAGATTTGTCATCTCCAATCCCTTTTGTCAGAGGACTATTTGATCTGGAGCAAGAGAAGATCAAGATCCTACAGCAGGTGACGTGTTACCTGGTTGTGCCGAGCAAGCTGCGGAGCAATTTCTCCGTGTTTTTCAGAAAACAAAATCCCCTCAAGAAAGCCCATCGCTCCCGTTCTACCAGAGGAGTTGCTGGAGCAGGGCACAACTAGGAAGGGAAAGTTGCCCTCTTCAAATCAACCCGCCAGTGGCCACACCATGGTCTGGGCTGCAGCAGCCAGCAGAAACCCTTTCCGAGAACAAAAATGATCATTTCCCTACAGCCCTCATCCTAGGCAGGGCCGTTTTGGGCAATCTGACCTCTAATTTTAACAACAATATCTGCACCTATGCTTACTAGTGCTACTACTGCTGGAAACCATCCCCAAATTTTCTATTTATGTGCAGGGAGCGGCATGATTAACTACCAGCTCAGTCATTAAAAAATTCAAAGCAAACTAAACTGCTCAAATAGCTTGTCAAAAATAACTTTGCTCTCCCCGCAGTTTACTTCTCCCTCAAGCCATCAGAACAGATTTATATTGGCAGTCAGTGAATGCTCGCTTTAAACAGATCAATTCATACATATGTCTAAACTATTTACTTTTTGAATCCTTTCTTAAATTAAGAAAACAAGCAAACAAGAAAAAGACTAATGACATAATTCATTAAGTGAGACAAATCCAAATCCCGCTGCAATATGAATTTCACCATTTTCTTTATAACGAGGAACTTTACTTCCTTGTTCTGTTGCTCTTTAGCCAGCTATGTACTAGTTTACACTACTCAGCTGTATAGTAGTAATTTTAGCACCCAGTTCACATTACATGAAAGATCCCTTTGCGAATCTTCAGCCAGCAGAGCAGACCAAAAGCATGCGTGCGCGCGCACACACACACACACACACACAAGTTTTAGGCTGCTACATTCCCTTTGTGAACATGGGGCAATAAAGTCTAGGTTTATAACACAAATAGGGACTTGACAGTCTTAAAAGTCTTTTCAAAGATATAGAGGGAAGAAATATATTAACTTAATTAAATCGCCATTTAAAAATCAGGTAGACATTCTGGTGTCAAGGTGCTATTTGTTTATATGCTATTATGTGTTAGTAGAGAGTCATTAGAATAATTAATTCCCTGCTTCAAAGAAAAAATCATTTGGAAGCAATATACATACAGTGGAAAAAGGATGCAAAGGTGTTTCTCTAAATACGAGCACTACAAAAAGCTACATGGATGTTTCATATTATCTTCCTAGTGCCCAGTTTACCACCTCACACATCCTCCACATGGACACATCAGCAGAATTTAAAATACTTTCTAAAATGTTACAAAGGCTATCTGGCTATTACAGTCTAATAAATCAGAAAAAAAGATTAAAAACTGCAGTAGTTGTGGAACTGTAAAGGGCGTTCTTCAATGATCTAAACTGAATTCTGCATCAATGATCATTTAAATATAGAAACAGCCAAATAAGTAAAAGAAAAAGTTATTTTTAATCAAGTAATACTTCTCTCCAGAAAGACAACATCAAAGTTCTCAGTTGAGCCACCCGTTTGTGATTGTCCTTAATGTCCCACACCTCATTAGCGTTACTGCCACGGAGTTAACTGGTATTCTCAGTTAATGCACAGCCTCAGCCCCAGTGCAGTAACTTACTTTAACACACAATATTCTGCACTTGTTTTTCCTCTATCTCAAAGCAGAATATTCTAAGCTTTAATTCTGTCCATTTTACTACAGCTCGCTACTGCATCAGCCCTAAGAAATAACTGATGTTGGCAACCATCCCACTGCAAAGAATTGCAAAGCCATAAAAAGCTCACCCTTTCTCTAGGCAAAGATAATTTACAGCAGCTTCAAGGGGTACTCCACAGATGAGCTCATTCAAAGACAAACTTCGTTGCACCTCCTCAGCTCTCAAGCACCTAAGGACCATGAAGACTATAGGAATTACTTTAACTATTCAACTGACAGAGCACTGCTTTCTCCCCAACAGCACTGTCACTGGAGTGCATCTGAAGGGACACAAGTGGTCACTTCAATTCACATGCGCTTCCTAGAGCCCTCATCATTCACAGCCACTTAATGACATGTGAAATTTGCTGTATTTTTCCACATGTGCTCTGCTAGCCCGTAAGCATATGGAACTATAAAAATACAGCTTACAAGCTGTCGTTTCCAAGATTATCACTTGCAGTATTTTTGTTTTAATATTTTACCTGCAGGTCCTAGGACTGACCAAAGCAATCTTTGCTATGAGCTAAGAAGGTCTTGCAGACGGGAATAATCACGGCAGGAAGCTGACAGCACAAGCAATGAGAGGATACCATGAGAGAAGGAAAGACCACGGAACTGCTCCACCAATTTGGACATTGTGATAAAACTGTACAGGCTCGGACCTTCACGTTTTTTCTGAATGTTTCTCACCCTTAACTCCCACAGGTCAGAGGTAGCCATTAGGACACGCTCTCCACAATGTTCCCATCCAAGCTGAATTAGCAGTACTGATACAAAATAGCAAGGGGGGAGAGGGAAGTCTAGTAGAAAGGCAAGGTTAAGAACAGATATGAGTGCTGCAAGGTCACTTTGGGCAATTTATCTTCCACTCCTTTATTTTCTTACTGCCATCTTCTCTGCCTCTTAAACTACTACAGCGTTAGAAAGCCTGGCAAGAAAACCACCTCTGAACGGCAAGCACCCGCTGAACTGAAGAGAGACACTCCATTTCCTTGTCCTCCTGCTGTTCCTGAGCCCCGTCTTGCCAAAGGAGGATGACAGAGAGCAACCATTTAACCGACCCCTCTAGTTGGCATTTTGAATGCCCAGAAACTCGCTGCAATTCCCACGGTGAGGATCCCAACCCTGAAAGCAGCGCCAGAACGCAATCTCTAGCCTTCCAAATCCAAAAATAAAACAAGCAATCTGTTCACTTGCTTTAAGCACCGGCCTAAAAATGGGCAAGTTTACACTGACTCTGTCCTACTAGCTTTGCCCTATCAATAAGTACACAGTAACGCAGCATACCATGACTAATATTAACACTCGCAACTGAAAGCAGAAGTATTCAAAGCCTAAGGCATCTAAAGCCTAAGGAATTCAAGCACCCAGCTCTTGTAGACACCTTCAGAAAATAACCAGTCAAAACACCTACCCCTCAAACACAAAGTACTACAATGGACATAAACAGTATTTTGCAATATAATTACATACCGAGAACTCTGGTAAGAAGATTAAAAGTGAAGTTAATCAAGGTTGCTTGAACAAAAGTTAGGAAGCGTCAGAAATAAGGCAAGAGAGACAACCTCCTTTCTAACATCCTTGTGATTTTTTGATTTTTTTTTTTTTTTAATCACATGAGAGCTCATGGAAAAGCTAGGAATAGGTCTCAATTCTAATAAGTACAAGTCCAGCATCTGAAACCTTTGTGCCATGTCTTTGCTTTGGGCCATTCTCCAAGCCACTCACTACCCAAACAGTGAGGCAGAGTCCAAAGGGCAGGGTAAGGCTGTAGGGGTGCTCAGAGCACTCAGGTTTAGAGAGGGCTTAAGATACCAGAGGACAATATTCAATGTCACGAGACAAACAGCGCACTGCTGTTACTTAAGAAACCAATCCAGTATCGCCCAGTAATTCCTAGTTCACTGGGAATCAAAGAGTTACCAACTAATGCAAGCTCGCATTACACACTGAAGATAACATTTTAGTCATGAGAGTACGGCCCAAATGATCCAACTGCGCTTGCAGCAAAATCAGAGCCTGGGCAACAGCACCTTTAGTCCCCAATTACTGCACCTTGCACGCACATAATGAGCAGGGGCGCCTGCTTTTCTTCCTGACCAATGAATTCTTAGTCGAAAAATCCTCAACAATCCAGATAACAAGTTCAAGAAAAATCTTTCTCCTCTAAACACAGAAGATATCTCTCCGCATATCCATTTCCTGTGCATGGCCTGGAAGAAGCATGTCATTCTTGACATTCATCCTCTCCCCGTTTTCCTTCTTCCCCTGCCAAAACACAAGACAAAAACAAAACAGGCCTTCACCCTTAAAAGTTTCCCCCCACCTAGTTATGGCTGGGTGGATGTACTAACTTTATTTTAAATGAATGAAGTATTTAACCGCTTAGATTTTTACCATTTGCTTGCTTATAATTAAAAAAACAAAAACACCATACTGCAAACTGACAATCTTCCTGAGGCCTTGAGCCCTCAATTTGTTCCAATGAGCATCAAAAAAGCAGATGGGCAGAGACGTTTAAGGCCTGCTGACTTGTACACAATCAGTTATCAAACCCCCTGAAAATTATCTCTATGAGCAAGATTATTGCAAGGTGGGTGAAAAAATTAACTAAGCACAGGATTTTGTTCCCAGCATTTTAACCCAAAAATAGAAATTAGAATTATTTCTCCAATATATCCTGATTTGCATATAAAACGTGATGCATTGCTAAAGGCAAGGTGAATAAATTTTCCTCTGGTCTAATATTAGTCTATTATCTCTGTTAAATCTTCCAGAGAGGAAACGTACACATCTAGAAATGCAGCACCATCTGGCTAGGAATAGCTGCTGTTCTGAAGTAATCGGATACGAATTTCCTTCTTTCCTGTAAGAAGGAAAAAAAAGAAAAGAAATCAGCAATGCAAAAATAAATGCTTAAAGAAGTTGATCAAGTTTTTGCCATCTTGTGTCAAACTTCACAGGAAAGCTAAGTTTGAGAAAGGCTGCAGAGGCTGAGAGGTATGCAGTAGAGCGGATAAAAATCTGGAGTTAAACCAGACCAGGTTTGTGCATCCCTATATGACACTACTACAACTTCACTTTGATTAAAGATATTGAGCACTGCTATGTTCTACCACATAAATGAATCATTTGTGAGTTTTTTATGAAAACAAAGCTCCATTACTTTAAACCAACCGTTTATTAAAACTGCAATTCAGCCTGTACATGTACAGCCTTACAAGCAGTGAAATACAACACACTAGAGCTGTAAGTAAAGCCAAAGTACTGCTGTTGCAGTACTGTGTGATCCCTGGGCAAACTGAAGGGACCTGCTTCCCCTTTCCCTCCTGCTCCTCTTTCCTTTTCCAAACATATGATGATCCTACTCCCACCTTTGCACCGCTTCTGGCATGTCAAACCCTTCACTGAACACATTTAACAGAGGAAAATGTCCCGCCACACACGCACGGACACACAAACACACTCGCTCTTGGGGTAGTTTTCTGCTCCTTTACTGAGTTAGACCCCTGCGAGCCAGTCTGACAAATACCGGAGGTAGCAAAAAGTAGGCAAGAAGCATAGGGCAAGGGGAAAAGCAGGAGTGGAAATTCCCCATCTTAACCTTGGTGAGTTGCTGACACCACAAGAAGCCACACTGACACAACAAATGTTGTCAGAGGGCTATTAGCAAGTTTGTTATCTTCTGCAGGATTAGCAACAAGACATTTGCTAACAGATCTTTAGAGCTAAGAACCAGCTCCACCCTACGCCAACTTAATGGCAGTAGTTTTTGTCATTTACTCTACAAAAGTGCTAGAATTTGCAAGGTTTCTCAAGTTCAGTTAAGCTGCTGTTGTTATAATCTACAAGAAAAGAACAAGAATTTCTACAAGAAATTCATCCCTCAGTCTATAAGTGAATTGCTCGATCTCCTGGCTAGAAAGTCATCAAATCGACGCACAACATGAAGCATGATTTTGCCAGCAGGTCATTCCTGAAGAAGTCTCAGCTCTGGCAGAAGCCAGGTCCGTGGGAACAAGCTGTACTGAAGACGGCATTACTACCTTTGCCAAAACCAGCAAGGCACAGCCATCATTTCATTATGGTCACTACTCACAGTGCACAGCTGAGAGAGAGATCTGAATTCTTTTCAACTTAGAAGAGAGACTTTTCTTCCTGGTAGAGCACTGCACACAGCCTAGACCTCTTACTGCTAAAAGACGGAAGTGGTATTCCTCTGCAAGTTTCACAAGCACTGTGGAATAAACCTCCCTTGCGGTCAACATCATCAAACTGTTCTGTACGTCTGCTAACAGGCCCTGCTAAGGTCATCAGTGCCGAAACAACAGGGGAACTTCAACAACGTGAATGAGGTTCACCTATCTACCCAAAGCTGAAAGCGGGATACCTCTTACAGAGCCAGTCCTAGGAAACTAAGACCATTTTGACCACCTTCTTATTAAAGTTGTCCTAGAGCTATCAGCAAACCTGTATTCCTGGTAAGAATTTAGAGCCAGAAGCACTTTGTAAGCCATCGGGTCTCAGATGTATGCCTGATGTTCACCCAGTCGGGCCTGCTGGCTCGACTCAGGGCCTCGTCGGCTGTCACTAGCCCCTCGGCTGACCCTGGTTACCACCCAGGATCTGCCCCTCACCTGCTGCTGGGGCGCCGCGGGTGGCAAGGTCCTGCGTAGGCAGGGGTGGCCTCAGGCAGGCACCAGTGGGACTGTGGGCACCTCTGCATTGCAACAGACCACGTTGGGAAACACCGCTCACGTCACCTGTCAGTGGCAAGGGGGACCTTCACCAACCCATTTGAGGGCAGCTACTCAACGACTTTTCTGTGCATCTTGCCACTTGCGTCTCTTGCCACATCAAAGACAGGTAGTAAAGCACCACCTGCACCATGAACCAGTATGTTTTGCACACCCTTGTTTTGTGAAGTGCTAAGTGGATACACTGCACCAAGACAGCATACATTATCCACGCATTAGACTGCCAGCATAGATAGCTACACAAAAATCATTTTGCCGTGTAGTACTCTACCACTATAAAGAATCTGGTGTTTTATTAAAACAACCAATCATAAACCGAGAACATACTGCAGCTTATTTTGTGCCAAGTTATTGTGCTAACAGAGCTGACTTGACCGGTCTTTTCTTTTCACAGAAGTACACAATTGTACTTGATGCACAATGGTATCAGATTTAAAGGTGCCATACAGCACCCACACGTACACCAGTACCTCAGGTTAGGACAACCTTCTCCAGAACTAAATATACCTTTTCATTTCTGCAGGACTAGACAAGCAAGTAGGTCACCTAAACCGGTATAGTTGGGAAGACATGGAACTCGGTAACAGTGCAGCAATTCCTTGATAGACTTTTAAAAAAAAAAAAAAAAAAAAAAAAAAAAGTACTACGCATTGTTCAAGCCTGAGGAAGAGGAAATAATTCTGAGCCAGAAGAGATTTTTAACCACATCACAGCTATGGCAAATGAGAGCAGCTCTGTAACTGTGCTCTCTGCAACAAGTTCAGGGCGTGCAGCCTTAGGTACAGAACAGTAATACTGGTGTGGTCTACATGCAGGTTTTTTTACCAATATATTTAGGCTCTGTGAGAGTAAAAAAAAAAAAAAAAAAAAAAAAATCCCTCAAAAAACAGTATGTGCTTTTTGCAGGCAAGCCTTTATACCAATATTAAACTCTTCTATTGATTTTGCTTATTTCTGTGCATTTATGAGAAGTGTATCTACATCAGGGATTATACTGACTTAAATACACTGGTGTATGCACTGCGCCGTTAAAACGGCACAAGAATTACACGTATAAAGGACTGCCACTACTCACACGTGCACGTTTACAGTAAACTTTCAAGTTCACTCGAACGCAGCCTAGGACCGATTAAGGAAATCTTTGTGTATTAAAACAACAACAAAAATCTTGGTACCACAAATGAAAGGCCAGTGACAAAAAGCTGGAAGTGTTAAGAGCACTGCATCCTTTTGACCAGGAGCACTAAAAGCATGACACCAGACCATTTTTCCATTAATCCAACCTTCTAGCCTCCTGCCCACCCTCCCTCCCCTCCTTTGTCTCAGGCTCTGCTACACAATATTCCGTCCATCTCACAAGAGCGCCTTTTCAGATCGGAGGTCAGATTTAAATCCCAAAAGCGCTGCAAAAGGCCTATATTTGATTACAATGCTATATGATGTCATGTATCCAAGACAACTGAGGCATTATGGTCTCCCGGGGATAAGACTGCCTCTTGGTCATAGATTTAGGCAACCCGGCATGTGACTGATCCGTTGTCTCCAGACGAAAAATGCGTGCAGCTGCACTCCCCAGCACAACACATCACCAAAACAAAAGGGCCAAAGAGCTGTTCTCACAGGGCAGTAGCACAGCAGTGATGGTCTCCCCCACTCCTCTTGGCTTGTAAATACAGAGGAGAATCGGAAGAATAATCGGGTTTAGAAAGGTGCTTATCTCATTAAAACCAGTCTGAAAAGCAGAGAATCTGGAAACCTGTAGGCTTATAAGTTTCTTTTTAATCTTGGTAATGCGTATGGCTCAAAAGAAAAGAAATAGGGCTTCCAGGTATCTACTGGAATATTTTCAAGTTTCCCTCATTTTTAAATGACCCTTTAACGTCAATACTCTCCCAAACCCTGGGAACTAACTAGGGGAGGGGGAAAAAAGTAGTGAAAACTGATGAAAAGATCCAATATCAGGAGAAGTTAAAAATCACTCTGCAAAATTTTAAAGGGAAAGGACTAAAACCTTATCATAGCTTGGGGGAGTGGGGCAGGGGGTGAGAAGGATGGACAGATTTCACCTAATTTTCTAATTTATATAAAAGCAAGTTTTTATTTGTTATTAAATACACACACATAGAGCATGCTTTTGTGATTAAAATAAATAACTTCAATGAAAACAATACTGAGATATGACGAGACAGCAACCAGATTCTGGGCAGATGGGCCTTTCATGTTTGGTCCCAGAATCTTTCAACCAATTAGTATAGTTCTGTCCACAAAGAATTTAAAATCGTCAACTCCTTCCAAAGACATTAGTCAGCTTTGGACCCAGTTCCTTGCACCTCACAAAACATGCAGATTAAAAACAGTTTGAATATAATACAACTATTAGATTTAACAGAAAACCTGGCAAACAGCAAAACCTAAACTAATAAAAAAAAAAAAAATTTGGCATTTCGGGAATAAAAAAAAAAACTTGCTGTCATAGGAGAAAGTGTTTTTAAGAAAAATTGCCAGTAGTAGCTTTTCAAAAGGAATCTTCAAGTCCTATTTTTTTAAATTCAGTTTAGCGCTTGCTAAATGAAATTAAAAACAAAAAAGTAAATCATTGGTATGTTTACAACTGAGCCATTTCAGCAAATGCCTTGCAAAATAGTTCTGATGCTAATTTCCTTTTCAAGATAACTGACACATCTCTTCCACCCTCTTGAAACAGAAGTGAGTATTCTCATTGCTACTTTTCAGCTGGTATCAGTAACAATTTACCAACATTAGAAACCATAATATTATCTCTTTCATGCAGCCTTTCTGCCTACTTCAGCATTAAAATAGCAGAACTCCTGAGTTTCAGCTGAAAACCGACAGTTGGAAGCTTTATCTGAAGTGACCTTGTGCAAGATTTAAGAGCAACATCAAAGCCATAACACAAGGTAACTACTGCATTACCAGTACAACTTTTGTGAAATCGCATAGCTTTCATTGATTTCTATTTTCAAGCTACTACTACTGAGGTATTCCTTATAGTCTACGTGTTGATCACAGCTTTTCAAGACTCTCTGGTGCCCAGTGAGGACATACGCTTAGACTTCTGCATTGAAGTATAGCTCATTTTCTTTCAAATCCTATCCCGAAAGCTCTGTAAGCAAGACACTAAAAAGGCTAAAAACTCAACAATCAATTAGCATCCATATATACTGAGACATGCTAAATATGTAAGTAGTACCCACTCACATCCTCAGAAGCACACAGGCATTGCTCAGTAAGCTAGTATTTTTTGTTCAACAGCTACTTTGACCTGTGCGGATCAACAGCAGACGTGAAGAACCAACGGCAAAGTGAAGCAAAGCTCTTAGTTCTGATTCCCCCTCTCCGTTTTAAAAACAAAACTTGAACTCTCCCCTCCCACCTGCTCAAATTACTGGCTGTCTTTCTCTCAATTTTATGCTGCAACTGTTGAACTCTGCTTTTTATTCTGAAATTACTTTATATCAGAATAAACCCCTCTATTCATAATGACTGTGGCATAAAGTTATCTTTCCTTCTATACAGCAGCCACACAATACAATGACTGGGCCAGTCAGGTTTCTTGTTTAGCAAAATTGTCCTGTTTACCATACAGAGGCTTGTACTTTAAAGGTACACCATTTCCAATGAAATGCTACAGAAGATACGTAGTTTCTCTGAAAGGAAAAAAAAAAAAAACACTGTGTTAACAAAGCTAAACTATGAAAATACAAGATGATATTTGACACTTCTCATATAGCATGTTCAAAAATCCAGAAACATATTAGCTTGTACTTTGACTAGTCAACTTTCCTAAAACAAACTAATTTGCTGATAACTGGTCTAGCGATTTTGGCTCACAGACCAGAGGCTGAAGGTTGAGTAATTATTGCTGGTGTTTGGCAACAGGCTTCCCAGCTCCCAACTGCTCAAACAGTTTTATTCTGTGCAAGTTTTTCAGTCATTAAGTTCTCTTTGAAAGCGGTGATAATCTTTTAGGGAACTAAATAACTGCCCCAAATCTAAGCAGAACATAACGCAGCAAAAGATGGTTGAAAAGAAAGTAAACGGGACTGCATATTAACTAGGAAACTAAAAGTAGCTATAGACTGCAAGACTGGAATGCACTAAAAATAATCTGAAAAAAGAAGCAGAACTTGAGAACGGTAGCAACATAAGCTGCTATGCAGACAGGCTTTGGGAATACATCGAGTTATATACCGCGGAGCCCACAATATAAACGTAACCGCAATTCATGCAAAATATACTGGCGGGATCCCCAACTTACATAACATGCATAAGAAAACAATACAAAGATCAAGCAGCACTGCCTGCGTACCACCAACCGAACACTTAATAGATGGAAAACGCTGTCACTGCAATGAAGTCAAAGATACGTAACGATGCTGTTGAAAAGCATATGGAGCCGGGCTGAGCTACTGCTCTGACACAGACAACCAGGTTCAGCGACAGTTTCAGAGGAAGAACGGAGCTGCGCTTTACACACTCTCTCACAGACAGTGGCTGGCGTACAGACACAATCATAGAAATTGGAGTCCTTAAACCTTATCTCAACCCAACATTACAAGATTATATTTCAAAAGTGTTCCATTAATAAGTTCAAAGAAGCAGCATTAGCCAATTTAGCCTAGAATAACTGTTCTGCAAGGCAGCCAACGTACACGGGGATGGCTGTCCCAAGTATATCACACTAGGATTTCCTTCCAGCAGGAACGGGGTGAAAACATGGCTGCCCCTAGCCCAACTTACTCTACTCTTTCTACAGGATACAGAAGCAAAAAGGAGAGAAGATTTCTGCAGCAATAATAGCCGGTTTAACGATGGAGTGCCTAACACACCCTAACCTTTGAAGAAAAAAAAAAAAAAAAAAAGATAAAGGGCTCTAAAGTTTACTCTAAGTTTCGAACTTTGAGATTTTTGACGGTTTAAAATTGAACACAATAGAAAAAAAGCCAAACTCCACGTAATGATTTTTGGTATAAATCTCATGTATGCAAATTCTAAGCTTCCCTAAAATGATTCTTGTACATAAGTAATTATTCTGTACCACGGCTACTTCTATCCTAAACACAAGAGCTAGTTCTCCCAACTTACTGGCTTCACAGACCTCCAGGCACTCAGCATTAAGTAGCACTCAGCAGCTCTTTGCAAGAGGGAATACATTCTCATGTTTGCACTTCTGAAGCTGTAACGTTTTAAAGGAAGGAGACAAAATACCCAGAGGTCATAAGGATGCTATCTGGCATCAGACAGCAGTTCTGTTGTACCAAGTAATTTATTACCTAAGCATGGGCAAATTGGCTCCCCCTTGTTGACTTGAATCGTATTTTGCGAGTACCCTGAGATATCACTTCATACTTTTATCTAACACGGTAAGGAAGAGTAAGAAAGTTTTCATCCCATAACGTGCACTCAGAACGTTACGTTGGAAGATACACCTAATATGAGAGGGAAAGAATAAACACGTATATCACACACAAAGGCCCGCCTAAGAAACGTCCGAGACACTTTCTCCGTTTTTCTTGCAAATTTCTTTTCTGGGAGCCAAGGAATCTTCTGGTATCTGGGAAGAGACACACACACACACACACACTACACACAGAAATAAGGCAGCAATCAATTCTTTAATTTGCTATACTGGGATATGGACAAGGTTTACAGTCTGCAAGTGCACACTTGTTTAAAGACAAAGCAATGTGCTTATATGAGTCACTAAGTGCCAATGACAGCAGAATTTCTGCACAGGAAGTTACGCAACACCATTTTAATTTTCACGCAGTGAGGCACAAAAGGTAGATGGAGGCACTTGCTCTGTCTATCCACTTCCCTTAAAAAAATAAACAAGTTATAACTAACACAGGAACATCTCTTGTATCAGTTTATACACAACATATCTCATCACATGGGAGGGGCAACAACAACAAAAGCAAGCTCAAGGACCCAAACAGAATAAAATGGACAGAATTTACACCTGTGCTAAACAGTAATAAGCAGGCACTGCTCCAGCCATAAAGCTGGCAACCTTTACTTAAGGGGAAAGAAAGCCTGACGGGCTGCTTTTCTTTGATTTACAACCTGGAGAGGAAAGCTGTATTTCTACAGAGCTAATTTTTCACTTTGGTGCTGCCCTAAGACTATCCCATTGAACAGAATGGCATAAGAGACGCACGGCAATAGTGACCGTGGACGGACCATCAGACCCTTCTGTTCTGTGACCTTCCAAATTATAACCCAGCTATGCAGCTATCCAGCTTATCCTGACGCAATATTACTAACACAGCAACATGCATTTGGCAAAAGTCTTCAAAGCGTCTGGTGTACTTCCTCCCATAAATACCAACTCCTTTTTACCCCAACAAAGAGTAGCCAAGGAATGACGACGGGGGAGGAAGGTGGAATTATAACCCTAATGAAAGAGCATATGCAGTTCTACTGTTTTTATGGGAACCCATATTTCTACACAAGAACTGCATCTGTTTCTAACTGGTTTAAACTAAATCCGTATATGGCACCTAAACCAAATTATCTTGTCCAGCAAGAGTTTGCTTTTATTCAACATGTCAAGTTTTCAGGCCAACTCAGTTGATCAAGCAGAGCCTGCATTTAATAAAGATGGCAAAAAATGAGATTCACGTGCCTCTAAGCCACTATCTTCTTTCCCAGCCACGACACTTGTTTGTCCAGTAGTCCTTTTGCTAGTTTGACAGTTCAGTGGCACATCCCTGTATCCGTTAAGACACTTCCTGGATTGGCACATTCTTACACCAAGAGAGCTGTTAGCAATGCTGGCGCCTTCTACCGCCGCTCTCCAGAAAGACAGCTGGAGCTGTTTGTTTGGCAGCTGGAGCTACTGAATCAGTGCACTCCTTGGATGACATCCCTTTTGGATCAAAAATATTTTACTTCTGAGCTAACCAATGCCTACACAGCTACTCCAGCACAGCTTAGGCTGCAGCACTTACAGGAGTCACAACTTCATCCTCTGGTCAAGATCATGACAACAAAGACTTCAGACAACAAAGACATCAACCAGGTTTTATTCCAGCAAAACGCCTGAGAGCACTTAGAACTGCATGCCTGAAGTGGTCAGTGCCTCCAGCTTCCCGAAATCCCTCTGCTCCCGAAAGGTACTCTGCAACTAGAGCCAACTCAGCATCTTCATCACACTCTGCAAGTGTAAACATGATGGACGCTGGAGTTCAGTTTATAGCTGTATTAAAACAACAGCAAAAGCTGAAAACAAAACCAGAAAAATTCTCTATGTATTTCAGGTAGCTCAGACACGTGAAGTCAGAACTACTCCCTCCTCCCTACTTCTGTAAAACTCAAGTAGTAGCTTGACAATTGTTTTAAACCTGCATAAGCAACAACAACCGCCAGAAGAAGCATTTCTTCCCTTCTCACCACCCCGGCTGCTCATTTCCACCCTTACACAGATTCAGTGTTGGCACAGACATTGGTGTGGTGAACTGGATCAAAGGATGCAGCTGGAAAAAACTGAAGCGGGGGGCAGAGTGGTAGCTATAACCCAGACCGGTTCCTGTCTCATTTGCTGAACAGCCACACTGGGAAGAGAGCAAGGCGAGTACAGATGAGACAGAGATGCTACTCTGGTGGCACTGTGAGTTTAAAGGACAAGTCAACCTCCTGCATGAGACTCCACAGTGAGGATACTGCTCTTTCACCCTGCATGCCAGGGGTGACCGTAACCTGAATGGAATGAAAAAAAACCAAAACACACACGACTTCCTACAGTCCTGCTTGCTTCTGTCAAGTGAGAGCAATTAACTGCCAAAGCATGCAGTACTTCTCCCCAGTCCACCCCACTATACGTTCGGCCAGCTCCAAGATGTTGGTGATACTAATAGATAAGAGATACTTAATAAGAAACATGTCACCCTAGAAATCATTTGTGACAACTCACTACCTTGTTCCACAAATAGCACAAGAGAACTGGTATATCCTGTACAGCATCTTGCAGCTAGGCACATGAAAGCTTTTCCCAGCATCAGAGACAGCTGGATACACGTCAGACCTGAGCAGAAGCCATATTGCTGCAGCAGCATGATGCTGAGTTCAAAAATAATATATGCTGCCTTGCAGCTAAGTTCATTAGCTCAAGCTCTGTGCCACATTAATTGCTACTATATGGCTTTCAGTTCAGAGCTGACTTTTTCCAGCTGTCTCGGAGCTTGGGAAACACGAGTTAGCACCTGCCTAAAAAAAACACCAAATAGACAAACTGTTGAAGGTTTTCTGACATATAATAATGCCAGTTTAATTTTTCTTGCATCACATCAGATTGATAGGGGGAAAGAGACCTGGAACCAACAAAACAGAAGTTTATTTAAATGATTCACGTATCAGTATATTACAACCAAACCATTACCAAAGTCCATTTAAATGCAAGCCCATCAATAACAGGATTTTAGGGTATGTATCGTTAAAATTATCATGACTTAGTGAGTTACCATACATCAGTAGAATGAGTTTGTGAGGCTTCTAGACCATTCCAAATACTGAGAACATGTTTTGCACTAACCCCTGTGAATTTAATTTAATCTAAAGCATCTAAAGTGATTTCATCTAAAGTATTTAACTTTGCAAGTGCAATAGGCTAAGAGAATATGCACAGCTTAGTTACTCAGGGCTCCAGTGGACATGCAGAAGATTAAAATGAGACGGCAGAAACTGCTACTGTCCCCAGCTACCTACCTGAATCCTTCTGGTGGACAGTGCACGACCAAGGCAAGGAATAACAATGATTTACTTCATCACTTCACTCCTTAAAAGGTATTGTTAAGCAAACAAGACTAAAATAACACCATGCAAAATGGACACGTAAAATTATTTTGATTAGGTAACATTTACAGTCCTTCAGAGAAGGAAATTTAAGTAACAAATAGAAGACGGCAGATAATTCTAGTTGGTTAAAAAAAATAAAAAGGACAATTTCATACCTCGCACATCATTGTTTGAAGCTATGTTTTCTGCTAATTTAAATTCTCAGCACTAAACTTGTGCCAATAAATTAGTAGCTGCAAACACCGAATGATACGTTTTGCACAAAACGTTATCTCCAGCCAGTCACCAAGGTGAGGAGGCAAGTTTATTGGGCCCTGCTCCAGTTTACTCCGCATTTTCTGTTTTTCCTCTTTGTTTGGGCCTTGACCGAACCCAAAAATAAAATTCAGAGGCCAGGAGTATTTGTATGTTTGAACTAGAACATGTTATAAATCAATATTACACCGTTCCTAAGCCAGCAGGGTACTTCAGCGTTAAACTCTCCAACGCACAAGAGTAAGAAAACTCTGAATCAGAACGGGCAAACCCAACCTGCTGGTATGCATCGAACAAAAGGCTTTTTTATATATATATATAAATATATATATATACAGAGAGAGAGACAGAGAGAGAGAGAGAGAGAGAGAGAGAGAGAGAAAACCTGTATGACACTTGTAACACATCTGCCTCCCTCTGCTATTTCTCCCGTATGTTTTTTTTTTTTTTTTTCAAAAACGCAGTAGTGGTATAAACCGTTTAGACACTTGCGCTCCTGTAGAAAAACTCCCACCAGCCTCGTCCAACACAAAACGGAGGTTCATATGCACCACGCGCACCAGAATAAACTAAAACGCTTTACTGCTTGTTTGACGGAATCACCACCACACAGGCAGCTCCGGGATGTTATGCCTGTGATCTTGTCAAAACTCTTGGCGGGGGAGGGGGGGGGGGGGGACCTAGAAAAACCGAAACCGCTCGGCGCCGTGGCACCTCTTGCCGCGTCTCAGGCGCACGCTGCGCGCAGCGCACACCCGGCAAGACGCCGGCAGCTCCGGAAACTAAAAGGGGCGAGGGGGCAAAGCGCTGCCCATCGGGCACGCCGGCCTGCCCTGCCGTTAGCGGACAACGAGCCCGGCGAACCGCGGCCCACGGACACGCCGGCCCGCCCGCCCGCCCTCCCCTCCCGGCAGCCGCGCCGCACAATGGCCGCGGCGGGTACAGCTCGTGGCGCGGGCGGCGAAGGGCAGAGCCCGAAGGCGGCGAGCGGCGCCCGGTCCGGTCCGGTCCGGTCTTCGGCGGCCGCGCTGCCCCCGCCCCGAGCGCGGTGGTGGCGGCGGCGGCGGCGGCGGGGCGCCATTTCGCGGCGCGGCCGCACCAGCGCGGGGACCCTGCCCCGAGGCGCCGCGCCGGACCCGACCGGACCGGGCCGGGCGCTGCGGGGGCCCCGGCGCCGCCGGACACAGGTCGCCGCCGCCGCTCACGGCTCCCCCGCGCCCCTCCTCAGGCCGCCGCGAGGAGCGGGGCGACCCCCCCCTCCCCGGGACGGCGGGCTCGGGGCGCAGCTCGGCCTCCGCACGTTGCCGTTTAAACCACTTATAAAAACGGAAGGGGGAGGGGAGGGAAAAAACCAACCCACCACTCACACGCATTGTCCCTCGTTTGCTCGAGTGGGGCCCAACGCGCAGCGCACGCCTCTCCCTCCTCCGAGGGCCGCTTCTCTTTTGACATATTTCAAAATCCCGTTCGCCCTCCTCCTCCTCCCTCCCTCCTCTCGGCCAGCAGCAGGCGGCTCCACGCTTCGCTCCCGTTCACGAGCCCCCACGCGAGCCGCGGCCGCCCGGCGCAGCGCCCCTTCCCCGAGCGGGAAGCGCGGCACGACTTGAGCGCCACATGTTATTTCCCGGTTATAAACCGTTCAGAGTTGTTTTTTAAAAAAAAAATAAAAAATAAAATAAACAAACAAAAACGAAGACGACAGTAGCAGCAGCAGCAGCACCACCAAACCAGCCGACGGAACCGAGCGCGCCCCGCCGGGCCGGGCCGGGCCGGGCGGCCGCCCGCTCACTCACCGCGGTCATGAAGCCGTGCGGCCGGGCGGCGCACACAATATGGCAGCGGGGGGATGTGTCAGGGCGCAGCAGCTGCTGCTGCTCCCTGCGCAGCGGCGGCGGCGGCACCTCCCTCCCCGCCTTCCCCATAGCAACGAGGCGCCTAAGCCGCCAACTCCTCCTCCCCCCCCCCCGCCCGCCGCCGCCGGGACCGAGCCCGCCCGCCGCGGGGCCGGGGCGGCGGCGAGGGGGCTCCCGGCCCCTGAGTCTCGGTTTGGGGATGGGGGGGAAGGTGCCTCCCCGCTGCGCCCCGTGCGGGGAGCAGGAAGGGCCGAGCTCGCCCCTGCTGGCGGGGCGGTTTCCAGCCCGCCCGCGGAGACGGCGCCCGGCGGGGCGGCGGCCGGGCGGGAAGGGGTGACGGGGGCGCCGCCGCCCCCGCCGTGGGGCTCGGCCGCCCCGCCGTGGGGCCTGGGGCACTGCCTCGGTGTGGGGCTCGGGTGTCTCTCTGTGGGGCTAAGGCGTCCTGTCGTGGGGCCTGGGGCACTGCCCCGGTGTGGGACTCGGCCGTCCCGCCGTGGGGCCTGGGACACTGCCCCAGGGTGGGGCTAGCGCGTCCCACCGTGGGGCTTGGGTGTCCCGCCGTGGGGCTCGGCCGTCCCGCCGTGGGGCCTGGGACACTGCCCCAGTGTGGGGCTAAGGCGTCCTGCTGTGGGGCTGGGACGCTGCCCCAGGTTGGGGCTAGGCCATCCCGCCGTAGGGCCTGAGACGCTGTCCCAGCGTGGGGCTCAGCCATCCCACCGTGGGGCCTGGGTCACTGCCCCGGTGTGGGGCTAAGGCGTCCTGCTGTGGGGCTGGGACGCTGCCCCAGGGTGGGGCTAGGCCGTCCCGCCGTAGGGCCTGAGACGCCGTCCCAGCGTGGGGCTCAGCCGTCCCACCGTGGGGCCTGGGTCACTGCCCCGGTGTGGGGCTAGGGCATCCTGCCGTGGGGCTTGGGCCATCCTGCCATGTGGTCCAGGCCGTCCCGCCGTGGGGCCTGGGTCACTGCCCCAGTGTGGGGCTCGGCCGTCCCGCAGCGGGGCCCGTGACGCGATCCCTCTGCAGGGCCTGGGTTGTCCCGCTGCGGGGCCTGTCACGTTGTGCTGCCGTGGGGTTGAGGCCGTCCCAGCGTGGGGACCATCCCGCTGCGGGGCTTCAGCCATGCCAGCCCGGGGCCTGGGACGCCGCGGGAGCAGTCCCTGGAAGCGCCCCGGCGCCGCGCCATCCCGGCCGAGCCCCTTCCTGGAAAAGCCCCAGCTGATCTGGAGGAGCTGCAGCCCGCAGCTGGAGCGCGGGACGCCATGGAAATCCTGAAACCCGCAGGCAATCCGGCCGCCGCGCACAGGGTTTCTAGGCTCGCTAGAGCATCCCATGCCGTTCTGGGCTATAAACCTGCTGGAAAAAGTACGTTCAGTAAAGCTTTATATTTGCAGTTCCAAAAAAGTACAGAAACAGCAGCAAATTAAAAAATGTAAATCCTCTTCAAAGTTTTACTTCCCTTTTCCCTCCCCTCGCGGACCCGCAGTTGCCTGTGTTGGTAGTTATTGGTGTTTTGTGTTCTTTTTTCTTTTCCCCTGAAGAACACATTTTTCGCAGGATGAGACTTTCTTTCCCAAGAGACTAAATCTGCTTTATTTTGTGTGTGTGTGTCTACTTAACAAAGAGTAAGGATCCCAGCTGTAAAGACCACATGCCCCTGTGTTTGTTCTGTGTTGTACTGCATTGTATTCGCTCGTGCCTTTAGCTTTAAGCTTTTCAGGGCAAGAACTTTGCTGTTTGCTTAAGCAGAGTTTACAGCGCTGTGTACACTTACAGTTTTACGACATAATAATAGGATCTGGGAAATCATTCTCAGAAAGAGGGAAGAAATGCTGCGTTTTGCATCCCGCCTGCCACTCAGTAAAAAGTTTATCCATCCTCTGCAAGGTTTCCTTGCTTTCTGAAGGGCGCTTGCCTTTTGTCCGCTTCTGATGCATTGCAGTACTTTTATTTATAACGTAGGACAGGAATGTATTTCAAGGAAATTCTCCCACTCCACATTAGCTGAAACCAGTATCTCAATTTGAAATAATTTGCCATTCAGAGAATAACCTCTTGGGTTCTTTTCAGAGTGAGGATGAATCAGGTCCAGGATTATAACAGACAGAACGTTTTCTCTCCGGGAGAGAAGATCGCATCCAGCTGCACTGAGGCTCAGCCCATCCAGCAGCATATAGAGATTTTTTCCGCTGTGTCATAAAGCAGGACCAGATTCAGAAACACAGTTCAACTGCACAGTTTTGACCAGAATAATTGTCAAGTTTTCAGCAACTTTAGTTTTGCTCCTACCCAATTTCCACTGACTGAATACATTATGATTCATTTTACCCTTTTTTTTACAGCTTCAGAAGTTATCTGAGACCTTTCTACCCTCTTAGCAGGCAATGGAAGTGCACTTACATTAATTATGTATTACTAAATCCATCTAACATTCAAGGCACCTTTGATTCCATAAAAACCATAAAAAATAGAATCAGCACTGCTGATACCAACAAAGCTTTGCCAGTAACAGGCTCTTTTGCCTAAGCTACTGGTCCTCCTCAGTCCAAGAAATTATGCACTGCAACTTGCCTGGAGAAGCTAAAAACCTCATCTGCTTCAGATCAAGGGGTCCAAAAGGGTAGGGGTCCAAAGCAGAGGGCTGGTATAAAGCACAAGCTGTTACTGACCTGGTCATTTAAATGAAGGAGCCGTTTCTTGGGCGATTTTACTGGTGATAACTGAAGCGATCTTTACCAGCATTTCTGCAGGCTGATACATTTCTACAGTCTTATGTCGTGTGGGGTAAAATACCCATATTTTTTAGAGAGTCCTGTGAAGCACACATACTCAACCAGAAAATATGACATGTGTTTTACCGTGCTAAAAGCTACTGTCTGTACACAAGGTCATTGCATTTCTCATAGCAAACGTAGGGTTTGTGGCTCTGTTTGCAGCACAGGCAGTATTTGCACCATATTCTAACTTCCCTGCCATATAGTGTCTTTCCTTCTCGATACCGATTGCTGTTTGTCTGCTTAAATCTGGGTGCACTGATTTGCCTTTTGTCCAGCTCCTTGGCTACCTTAAAGAAAGCCATTGGAATGCACTCGCAAAACTAAATATCCATTTGCTTTCAACATATTACACGAAGGCTCCACTATGGGCCACTAACCGTGGCATCCCTTCTCGCCTCCTTGTTGCCTGATTACATTTACACCCTGGCCTTTAAAGCAGAGCTGCCCACAGACTTAACATTTACCCTTTAAAAATACAATCTAACTTCAGTAGGAACTTATCCCCTCTCACATTTTATATTTTAATTTAAAAGAAAGAAAAGCAAACAAAAACTTAAAAGAGAAAAACTGAAAGTGCCTTGAACTGAGGTGACAGTCCCCTCATGGAAACGTTCACAAAAATAAAACTTGCACGTTGAATTGCCATTTTATTAAAACAAAGGTGTAGTGTACCACTTCCAATGAAATACAGTATTTCTATACCTTCCGAAAGATGTTGTCCCCTTTCTTTTCTTTTCTTCAATTATCTCTACTCTTCAGTATGTCTACCTATGGGTTTTTTTTTGTCGTCAAACTGCACAACAGTGTTAAAAATCCAGCAGTTCTGTATTAGTGTTATCACTAAAGGCAGCAACCACGCACTTAGGTTTTCTGGAGTGCCTTCTGCCTCACCCAGCCGGTATTAACCACCAGCAACAGCCAGAGTCCTTTACTCTTTTGCTACCTGTGAATGCACAAGTGGCCGCAATGGTGGGTTTTGCGAGAGGGAGAAGGCAAAAGAAGGCCGAGGACAATCCCCGGAAAGCCTTTGGCTTTCTGCCTCCTATGATAGCCAACACAGTAATGCACCAGCATGGTATCTTCTAAAAATGCGTATTATGGTTGCATTTCTGCAACACCCGATCTGTGCAGTGCTGCGGCATCCAGAGTTGACTCAGTTCAGGCAGGGCACATACCATATTGAGTGAGCATGGCCAGATCAGCTAGGGTACAGAGCAGGCATGTGCCACGGATATGGGTTTTAGTATCCCTAGAGCTACAGTGATGGTGGAGGGTTGCTCCTCAAGGCTATTCACTTTCTGGCCGGCCACTACTCCTAGAGGCAACCTTATGAAGAAATAGCATGTTCCTGCTAGGGTACCACGTGCGTGCTGGAGCCCCAGCGGCAATGCTTCAGTGTCACTCTGCCTGCAGCAGGAGCATGGCTCTGTGCCGGGCAGCATTCACAGGAGCTGAGGCACGCAAAGACGCCGGGCTTTCCTGGTACACAGGAGAAGGGTACATACGGGGAGGAAGTTATAGCCGGCCAGCTATCCTCCGTGCTGATGACGGACACTAGCCACTCATTCTCTACTGCAGCACTTTTGATAAGAACAGGATTGCAAGTAAACAGAAAAATTTCAAAATGAGGGACATAACAGGTGTGGATATCTGTAGAGTCCAACAGTCCCTTTCTATTCATGATTCTTCACGACTAGGAAGGGATGGTTCGTCACTGCAGGCCCTTTCGGATCATCATGGGGGCACTAGCATCACTCCTGATATTTGCCTGGTCTGCCTGTCCATGCCCGTACTGGCTTCTGAAGCTATTCAGCAGCAAACTCAACAGGCACCAGGATGCCTCTAGTCTCCAGGCAGCTGCTGGATGATTGAGGAGTAAGTGTCTGTTTCTCTGTTTTGGGTCAGCACTGAGTTTGAGCTCTGCTTCCTTACGACGGTCCGGCTTGCCTGCTAAATCCTGCACACTATTTGTGAGAGCAAGAGAGAACAGATGGTGGAAGGCTGGGAGCAACAATGTCAAACAGAGCCAAGGCCACCCGTGTTGTTCTGCATCTCGGTTGCTCACCCATGAGAACCTGCAGAGCCAAGGCATAGAGGATGCCCTGCCAGACCGTTTTATGCAAAATCCCTGAAAGCTGCTTGTTCTGAAATTTTGGACTGAAGGTATTAAAGCATCGTTTCCTGCAGCTTGTCCTCTCCCATAGTCCAGGCCTGCAGCGACTGCAGGCTAAGCCTGCATGCTACCTCGCTCTCCCTCTCGTTCCCCCAGCACTGCCCCACGGGCTCCAGAACATTTCAGCCTTCTACTGCATGCAGAAAAAGTACAGGAACCGCTGGAGGAAACCCATAGCAAAACAGGATTCAAAAAAAGCAGAACGCAGACATAACAAGGACATAGTACTACTTACAGGTGCAGACCTTTAAAGCGGCCAGGACAGAGCTCAGTCATGGTACTATACCACAGGCCTTTCCACAGCTCCTCAGGATGTCCATGGAGTGCCACTTGTAAGCTCCCAAATCTCCACAAGAGGTGTTCCTGTGGGGCTGAAGGAGGTACGGAGAAGAGGGACTGCAGGGGCTGAGGAGGGTGCTGGGGAAGTGGCAGGAGGTGCCCTCCACTTTACCTCATTTGCTTGTCACCCGCTGCAGCTCCTGCTCAGGACCAACACAGCTCAGCAGAAACTGCTGATGCCTCCTGGCCCTGCTCCAGGGCTGTGCTTGAGTGTACTGCCTGCCCAAGGACAAGTCACGTTCTCCTTTGCCAGGGCCTCGCTCATCACTGCAGCTCTCCCTTCCAGGTTCCTGCACAGCTTCTGCCACAGGCGAGCTATCCTCTCAGCTTCAAGGCACAGTCATGGCTCTTGTTATCTCGGTCCCTCCACAGGTGGTGAAACTTAAGCAAAAAAAAAAAAAAAAAAAAAAAAAAGGAAGTGCTTATTGGGCGTTTTGCTCCAGACAGAAAACAGGCCTTTCCTCTCTCAAGACAGGGTCATCCTCAGACCGTCTCTCTTAACTTGATCCGAGGCATTGATGGTAGATGGTATGTGTATCCTGGGAAAAGGCTTTCCCTGGGCAGAGCAGGCTATTGTCCAGACTTATTACATGGGGAACAGGAATTAAGAGGATCCGCTGAGAAGATGAAATCTGCTTTCCAGCAATTGCAGTCTGCTTCTCCTGAGAGGAGTGGGGAAGGGCAGGAGGGGCACATAAGAGACTCTCCACAGGCTGTACTACACGAACTTGATGTAATCCACTCAAATCCATGAAAGCACCTCCTCACCCAAACCAAGGACACCAGTCAGTCATTGATCCTGCCACTACCTGTGGACGCACTGCACTCCTAAATAGGAACAGTCATCTATGCAGGGTCAGCGGAGAAACTTGCTCCCCAAGCAAACACCTAGAGGATGCTATTTTACTGTGTTGAGCTATTTATACATAGCCTCAAAGTGTTATCTGAAGTCCAGAGTATGATCAATGATTACATTTTTAGAGGGGTGCACATGTGACTTTTGTACTGAGAAAAAAACAATGACTGTATTGGCATCTGCATGTGTTTTCTCACAACTGGCACCTTATGGATGGGACAAGCCAGGAGTGTGGAGGGCAGGACTGAAAGGGGGAGAAGGTCTCCAGGTCTGTGTGCCAGGGTATGGCGCACATCTTGACTCAGGCCAGAGCCAGCAGGGTGGGTCAGGAAGGTGCGGGCCAAGGCAGAGCAGGGCATAGTACAACTAGCGCCAGGCTGATCTGCTAGCCAAGTCCAGGAGCCTGGCACGCTGCCTAGGAAAGGGTAACAAAAAAGCGAAAGCAGCAATAGGCCTGCAAAGACGGCTTTCTTACCTGGGATTGTGGCAACCTGCTCGTTGCAGGGATCCTGTGACTTTTGGCATAAAAATGGTGCTATTGATTTCACAATCCTGTGCGTTGCCAGCACGGACCTGCTGGACAGAAGCTTCTCATTAGACCCAGCAAACCTTTGCAATCTGGACCAGGGTACAGAGGAGCAGGGGCAGCTGACCACTGCACGTGGCAAAGCTGGCTCTCATTTGGGCCCGGCTTGGCTCTAGATCCAGGTCTGCGAGGCTGTCGGACTGTCAGTCAAGGTGCCAAATGTTGAGGAAAGCCACTCCCTGAGGGCTAGGGCTAATCCTGAGATTTGACAACATCCGTGTCCCGTGAAGGAGACACTGCACCTGCCAGGGGGATGTGCGTAGAAGGGAAGGGAGCAGCATACAGAAATATCTCTGACCTATGAGTATGGAGAGTGGGCAAGGGCAAGAAGGGAGCTGCTAAAAAGCACAGGTGCAAATTAATTAGAGGCCCAGTGACATGGCCATGCAGTACTAGAACCAGCACAGAGCCAGTGAGTCTAAGTTACTGTGTCAAGACTTCTGGAACAGGTTTAAGCTGTCAGTCTGGGTTTATACTGCCTCAGCACTTTGCATCATGAAACCACAGGCCCTTTGATCCACATGACCTACAACCAGGATAGAAAGCCAGCAAAAGAAGAGTTTATCAGGTTCAACTGCCTAGCAACAGTGTGGCCTCCTTCAAAGCAGCAAAGCATATTGGTATTCTCAGGATCTGGCTAACTTTGTTCCTGCCCAGGGATTTACATCCCTTCTTGCCATGAGAGAAATACTGGTCCAGCAGCGTTTGGACACCTGCTTCTTCTAGGGGTTCTTGTTGCAAGCAGCATCTTGGATTTGCATTGGTGACTTGTTTGAAGTAGTAGCTTCAAAGTGACTTCCTGTTTCTCCAGGTTGGTGCGTCTGCCTACTCAGCTCCCAAAGGGTGACTTTCTGCTTGCAGTTTTTGTCTGTGAATGTTTCCTGGTTTGCTCTCTCCTACTACCAGTCCAGCATTTCTCTGATCTCTTTTGTTGCCAAGGCAAAGCCACGAGGGATACTGTGCAATGAATGCTTCCTAGCACTGACGTCCTTCTTCCACGGTCCCGTTGCGTGCCACGCTTGCTCTTTCTCTCATCTCTAGCTATGTCCTAAATGAACTCCCTGTTTGAGTTCTTATTCAAACTTCATTGTAGCTGTGTATAGGCAGATAGGAAGGCCCTCACTTTAGCTGAATATGCTTTCTCCTATGATTGAGGATCTGCTAACCTCTCCTGAGATCCACTCTTCACCCCTGAGTATCTCAAGTGCATATCCAGAACTCAGACAATCAAGTGACTATAAGGGAAGTTCTAGAGGCAATATTCTCTGCTAAAATGAATAATTAGGTGCTTTACCAACCGCACAACCAAAGGCACCTCCCCAACTGGAAAGACACTCAGTGCTGATCTGATACTTGCAGTGCTTGTTCCTCCTGCACTGCACGTTGCATGTCCAAGAACCGAAAAACGTATGCTGAGGCACCATGAAAGCAGTAAGACATTACACCACTGGATACGTAAAACTGGTTACAGAGCTAAGTTATCTACGCTGAAAAGAGTTTGCTGTTATTGCAACACTGGGAAACACTTTTGGGTGGGAACAGAGATTATACTTGCATCTGGTTCTTTGGTATAGCTTATATTAGTTCAGCAAATGATGCAAGTCCATACCAGTTTGAGGATGGTTCTGCTAAAACAGAATAGTGAAGATTTTGCCACTTTAACTACGGCGCTTAAGGGTATGACTTTTTTCCACGTTTCTAAATGATATACCTAGAAAAGTGTTACAAATAGACCAGGCTGAAGCAGCCTAGTTTGAAAGCTTGTGTGGAAATACCTACTCAGGAACGCATAAATCCAACACGGAGTCATGGAGTAAAGCAAATGTGATCTCCGTTAGAAATGTGCTTGGATTATATATTTAACATAGTCATCTGTTTACACTTAACCAGGAGTAAGTTTATCTGTAGACATTCTATGCTCAACAATGGATGAGTAAAAGCCGCATTTTTACTACTGGAGAGAATTTTACATTTTTAAGAGATAACTTACCTCCCTCTCCTTATGGGAAATAAAAGCACTTTACAGAAAATAGTAGCAATTTCCTAAATAAGACCAAGTCAATTGTTTCTGTTGTGCGCAAACAGAAAGATTCATGCATTTTAGTAGATAGCCCACTATGTAATCTGCCAGGCTGAATTACCCAGAGATACTTTGTTTTGAAAGGAGTGCAGAAATCCTGCAGATTTAATTGCCAATAAATCAGCATGACCTCCACTCCCTGACACTTTTTTTTCACAATGATCTTTTCAAGCAGAAAATGAAGAGACTGGTTTTTACAGTGTGTGCATACTGCCTTTAGTGAGATAAGAGCAACGACACACACGCAGGTTCCTCCATTAAAAGCTATACCAGATAATGAAGGACTCAATCAATGGTGTGTTCTATTTGCTTTCTGGCTATTTTCACCTTGTATTATGGCGATATCTTTTTGTTATGATTAGGAGAGTACTTGCTTGTTTAACTATTATCTTTCCACTTGTTGTGTCCATGTATTCTGCAGGACTTGAATTTATTTGTGGTTCATTTTTATACTGGTGTTTAAAATTTTAAGGTGGATGGCAATAGTTCAAGTTCTAATCTGCAGTTAAATATCTTATGAGGGATTCTATAGTTTAAAGAGAACCTGAGCATTTTTAAAGGAAAGGGTCTTTTTTTTCAGTGCAAAGCGCTCATTATGACGCCTCTCAGTAACAATAGTTTTATGGTTCTACATTGTTATTAAAAATGAAATGTATGATTTAAAGCCCAATGAAAGCAGAAAGCTGCCCCCTAGCCTTACCGCACATAATAAGCCTTACTCCTCACATCAGCTTGTATTTAGTCTATATTTAATCTAATCATCTTCAAGTGTTTGCAAATGCTTAATATCAAAATGCTGTCTGAAGGCAGCTGGTCATTATAATCTCCTCTTATAGATGGGTAGGTTGATAGAGGGAGGGACTGAGAGGTGAACAGCATCTGGTCATCGCACAGTGCTGGGCTGGGGTTCAGCATCTCTGAACTAATTCCAGAAAGAACTAGCTTTCAATCTGCCATCACGTTTCTGGCTGAATTGGGAACAGAGCAGAAGAGCTCTGGCTCTACTGTTGGACATTTCTGGACTTGCCCTTACACAGGCCAGCAAGCCTGCAAGCCTGAAGTGATGCCATCCTGATGCTCAAGCCAAGAGCAAGAGGAATCCACCAGCCTTTCCAAGGCTGTTGCTTTAAGGGATGCTCCATGAACTGGGATCTGCACTGGAAACATCTCCTTCTTCCCAGGACATTTGTAAACTGAAGAGCGCCTAGCACAAGACAAGGGATGGCTATGATTAGCCTACCAGCTCTTTTTGCCCATGTACCTGTGTACTACGAAACGTAGTGAACAGATGCTGCCTAAATCCAGCAGGAAAAAGGACCACAGGTCTCCATATCCAGCTTTTGGGAGTGCATATGTTGGGTTTTCAGACAGATAACGGAGTAGGAATGGCACCTATGGGCACTCTGATAGCAGAAAGGGCCGAGGAGCAGTAACAGACACCAGTGCATAGACTTAAATTAGGTCTTTGCAGTCCTTGAAGTGGATAGCCTAGCGAATATCGGAAGATTATCATGGGAATTTGTTTCGGAGGTGTGCTCTGGTGAGGAATGGTGGCTGGAGCCACAGAGACGTGACCGCTGCCACCTTTGTGACTGCCATGGGGAGAACTGCAGCATATTCGCAAGCCATTTGTAGGTCGTGATGGATAAAACTGTTGCCATGGAGGGACAGAATGTGCCGTGAGGTGGTTGTGCCTCCAGCTGGGGGCAAAAAACACGCTGGCTCTCCTGGCTCCCCTTCTTAGCCCTTGACCACGTAATTCAGGGGGGTTCAACCAGGACAAAAAGATTGTGTGTGAGACTGGCCCTCCATTTGTACGAGGTCGGAAGTGTTTGCAGAAGTATATAAGGAGGAAAAGAAAAGAAACCAGGAAATATAGCGGGACAATGGATGAGGCAAACAGGATTGCCTGTTTCGGTGTATGCAGCTCTCTGTGTAACTCTGTCATGTCAGGAGATTGCTATGGAGTTACGCTCTCACTGCCATCAAAGTGTTGACCCAGACAATCCAAGTTATCCGTTCCAGTGACTTCATCATATGATAAAACCCCATAAGAAGGGCAATATTGGGCTCCTGACGCTCTCTGTCTAGGACATAC
Source organism: Struthio camelus (assembly GCF_040807025.1). NCBI lineage: Eukaryota > Metazoa > Chordata > Aves > Struthioniformes > Struthionidae > Struthio > Struthio camelus. The sequence continues at coordinate 122,976,469 of NC_090944.1, forward strand.
ACAGGGTGAGGCTCCAGGTGTATTGCTAGTCATGGTTTTGCAGCCTGGTTCTGCAAGCAAATTAATGTTTGTCTGAATTTCCCTCCATTCCTGAAGTTGCCTGATAATCTCTTCACACAAAAGGAACTCAAGACGGTCTGTGAAGTCTTTGTATGAGGCAAATGGTAACTGCTGATTTAGTACTTGCAAACCAACTCTTGATGACTTTTCAAGCAAGCTAAGAAAAGTCACCCTCCCACAGAGGATATTTTATCGCTAAGCTGGAAAACCCACATCCTCTTCCAGTCAAGGATTTTGAACAGGCTCCCTGGCTGGAAATAATATTAGAAAAATATTGGTGAAACACCATGTGTCTGGTTGCTGTACTGCCTCTGACAGCCAAAGCCACATTTTTTCTAAACTCTTTTTTTTTCAGCTAATGAACTCTGAAATCCTTATCACCATGTGTCTGGGGGCTGGCATGTTTCCTGTTAACTGTTTCTGAGTGGCTGATGTGTAGAAATGAAATAAAGGCATACCAAGCGGGTAAAAGTATCAGCCTGCGACCTTGCCATCATTCAAAGCTAAACAGCATGAGAGAAAAGGGTAATTTAAGTTGTTGTCTTTAGTATGTGGACAAAAAATAATTCACTCTTTCATTGCCTGGGCAGGTTGTGCCGGGCTGAAGGAACAACTGTTTTGAAACTCCCAGCTGTGGAATAAAACTTGTTCTCTTCAGTGCACTGTCATTGGGTGTAATCTCATGGCTGAGAGCTGGAGAAGATGGATGAGGCCCTGGAAAATACCTTGGACTCCAGTGCCCTGTTGATTACTGTGCTATTTGGAGAGAAGAAAGACTGTTCACCTCCAGCTGGTGCATTTCTCTGTAGCAATCATGAAGTTGGTGTCTTCCAACTGATTAAGGCCCAGCAAAATCCTACAGGATTTTGTTTGGTGGACATATTCATGCGCTCCTTGTGGCCAGCAAACCTCATGCCAATAATGGCCCCGATCAAGTACAGAAAGCTTTCTCTCTTGAAGCCAGTCCTTTTAGGCACATCCACAGTATCCATCACAGATCATCAAGGTTTTAATCCACTTCACTGTCAAAGTACCCACAGCCGGCTTGTCAACATTAAACACATTGATTGTGTATCTGCTGGTATCAGAGGTAGCCATGGTAATAATGACATCCTTCTGGGCTGGTAGTATAGACCTTTACACAGGCTGACATATCTGGAAGGGAAACAATACTGCAGTGCTTGAGTGGCTTCTCCAGCTTCTTCAGCTGGGTAGTTTTGGCACGTGAACCAGCTGACGCAGGGCTAGCTTCAGGGTCGCCATACAGCACCAACGCAGGCAGCACGACCACCTCTTAGACACTTATCGCCATGGTAGCCAAGCGTGAGCAGCAGACAGAAGCTCCCTAAGGATATTTCTGGATGTGAGGGAGAATTTGCAGGTTGTTAAAAATCAGCTGAAATGGTGGATGGGTTGTAGGTGTGAAGGACATGAAGAAATTCTGGGAGAGGGGGTAATATATGTCTGTGCCCACACACCTAGAAAGGGTTTTGATCCCCGTTCAAGGCTCGTTTTAGTTGAGAATGAAATAATAGGAACCCAGTAACGTTACTGAATTTCACTCTGCATATTCATTCCACTTTGAAACCCTGGTAACAAAAGAGACGTGTAAAGATTTGAACGGTGAAGTTCAAACCAGTGAAAGTGAAGTTGTCACAGTGAAGTGACACTTTGAAAGAGAGGTTCTTTGGACCCAGTAAATCAAAAGCAGGCCTTGCTTTGGCTCCAGCTGTGACACACACGCTGCTCTTCTGAATCGTACCCTTCACCCCGCTCCGCATGGTCCGTCCTCCTCCGGCCGCTCGTGCTGCCTCTGCAACTGCAGCCTCTTGCCCTCCATCAGCCTTCCCTCCGTAGCCATTTCTTCAGCCTTACGCTCTTCTCCTTTCCCCATCCAGCAACGCGGGGGCAGTTTCAGACTTTCTCATCATATTTCCCTCTCGTTCCCCCTGGTTACTATTAAAGGGCTGTTGGCTCTCTTTTTGGCCACACAAAACGTCAGTGAGAGGGCAAAGTTAGCCCTTAAACTCCGTGTTTTGTTCACTGAGCACAGTTTATATTGAATGTGCAATGGAGAAAATCAGCATAAAAATTATATGAGACTCTGTTATGAGTCTGGAACTGCTCAGAGCTGGCTCCATTGACTGGTGCAGGGATAAGACCACAGAGCTCATTAAAACATCAGAAACCAGTGATCTGTATTCCTTATATTCTGCTATTTACTTTCCACTTTTACTTTTTAAACGTGAAGTGTGTTGTCATTGGTGGGGGGTGGGGGGGGGAGAGAAGAGAGGACTGAATTACGGCGCGTTACTGCAAATGCATTTGATAAGACGAGTATGGCTGGTGAGTCACGAGAAAACAGGCTAAAGGAGCTGTGCCCAAATTCCCATGTGGGAGAAGGGATGGGATGGTAGGAGACATCAACTCTCTTACAGCGCCTAACCTGCAGGTGAGACCTCACTTTAAGAAGCTGGTTTGCACCCAGCTGTTGCAAAGGAGGGAGCCTGAACGCAGACCCACTGCAAGCCGGCTTGCTCAGTGGTGGAAAGTGGCAGTGAGGCCGCGTGCGTCTCTAATCCTGGTTCAAGACCAGCAGGGTTCACAACTGCCGCGCAGCGGGAGATCACGTCATGCAGCACCTCCAGAAACTCCTGGGGCATTATCAGGAGTCTGTGAATTTATAAAGCTTGCGGGAGCTTGATTTTGATTAAGAGTGAGACTCATTTCTCAGCTGGAAGATTTTTTTTCTGTCGTATCTCTAAGATCTTCAGAAAAAACAGTTTCACAATAAATGTTGCACCTGCGTCTTCTGGGAGAAGCTAGGGTTTTCACGGCCAGAATTTTATGAGCCCTTTTTGAGTGTAAAACTAGAGTTCAGGCAACATAGCTCCTTTCAGAGTTTCAAAGAGCTAAAGGTAGGTCCTCAGTACCTGTTCCTACCAGCTAGCATCTGCACTCTGGCTTTTACAGACTTCAATAGCATAGGCAATGTTTTATCTTTCCGATTTCAGAGACTGTTCACAAGAAACCCCTCGTTTCCCTGCCATCAGACCCTCCATGGTAAGCCCACTCTTGCTAAAGCTCTTTGTATATTTATGTAAATACAAACTACCCATAGTGTCCCCCTGCTCCCAACATTAAGTAGACAGCGCGAATGGTGTCAACCCTTCCTTTCCATACTACAGACATTTTGGCCCCATTTCCGTTCTAGGATATACCAGGTTTTTCCCAGCATTTTGTCAGTGGAAGTGGCTTTTGTAAACCCTTCTTCTTATGCGGGGTAGGTAGCTGAAACGTAACTGACCCCACATGTACTTTTTAATTAATAAAGTACATAGGGCAGTCAGTGGTTCTTTTTAACTTTCATTGGTGCTAATGGCTGTGCGTGGGCACATCAAAAAAGGGTGACAAATTAATGCCTCACAAACAAGATTTCCTGATCCTTCACCTGTAAAAAAAAAAAAAAATTAATTCAGGATTCTCTAAAACTTAAAGGTATTCAAGAGAGAGGTTCTCTCTATCTCCCACCAGAGTCAAGGGTTGAAAAGATCTAAGATGGAACTGACATAAATTCCTTTAATCTTCTTGCTCTTGCTGTATATCAGAATTCCCTAAAATGAGGTTAATCAAAACACTTATCACAGGATATTATACTCAACAAGCCATTTCTGCATTTGCATGAAGCATTGGTTACCACTCAGTAACAGTTTACTTCTCTTTAATCACTGCAAGACATTTTCTCTATATGCCACTCAAAGTATCAAAGCTGATATTACTGAGCTGGACTGTCCTACATATTCAGGGACATCCTCATGTAAGGCTTTCAAAAATGGTATAAATGACTGATTTTATTCCACCTCCAAAGGTGTTTTCTTCTTTTGAAGGTTTAGATCATTGCATACATGTGTGTGTGTGTGTGCGCGCGCACGCACGAATGTTTTTGTGAATATATATATGAAAATGTGTTATATATACATAAAATTTAAATGTAAAGTTATGTAAATATTGTATATAAAATCCACTTCATTGTGGGTGTGCACAGTTCCCAGCAAAAAGGGGAGTTAGGTTCAGGTTAGAGTGTCTGGAGTTACAGCAAGATGAAGAAGAATAGAGAGAAACTGCTGGGCTCAATTACAGTAATTCTCGTTTGAATAAGCTTTCTAGGATTTTGTGGGCACCTTGCTTGGTTCGGGATGACAGAATTTGCCCCAGAGTAGTTTATCCCTTTCTGTAGTCTGTGAGAATGTCTCTGGTTGGGCGCACAAAGTCAAAAGTACCTTCTGCACAATTATTTACGGTGCGTGGCAGGGACTGCCTCTGCCAGAGCTGAAGCGGGCAGGAGCTTTCTCTGCCCCTTCCAAGGATGCAGAAGGGAGTTCAGGCTGCAGCACCTTTTCTCCCAGCCCATTTGAGCCCGGGGTCCCGGGATGACTACTGGAAAACTTTTCAAAGGTCTGTATCCCCTGGCACGGGAGCAGTTGCTACAAAACCCGCCAGAAGTCATCTGCAGAGAGGTGATCACCCCGGGGATCCCTTCGACTTCCGGTGCCTTAGTAAAGCACACAGGTGCTCTGCCAGCAAACCTTATCGCAAAATTGTGAGCTCTGCCTATTCAGTGCGTTGCTTCCCGCATCCTTCTGCTATCATCTCTCTCGTATTCTTTCAAAGTTACTCCAGCTTTACAGCAGCAGAGCTTAGATCAAAATCAGACTCTGAGGTACGCACCAGCTACTCTGTTCCGTACATCATCACACTTTGTCATCAGAAATACTCTACGTTTATTATTTGGAGAGTGAGTTAGACATCGACAGCATCTGATAAAGGAGCTCCAGTGTCAGGTGTAACCATTCTGGTTCAAAGGCAACGCACTTCTTTATTATTGTACATTAGTCTAGTTTAGTGGCCCTCCTGGAGAGATCAGTCATTTAAGTGTGTTGTGTCGGGAAAAAGGGAACAATGAAGAGCGCTGACTGTGGCGTACCTTTCGACTGACAGAAGATGAACAAAGTTGCTTTTCTTCCCCGGAGACCAGCGCAGGTTGTGTTTTCACAAGGCTTTTCTACGCTTCAGGAAAAAATAAACAAATTAGTTCAAGCGCCATCAAAGCTTTGAAAGCAAAGGTAAACGTGCTAACAGTGACGTTGCAGAGTTTTGTACGAAGCCCACTAGAGGGGCTGTACACTAGGCAAACAGACAAGGAATTTCTTACGTGGTGCTTGCTGAGTCTCCCTATCTGTCAGCGCTTCCGACAGCAACATCTGTGCAACAGCTGACGGGACTCGCCGCCTGGAAGAAATTCCAGCTCTCCGAGGAACGCATACATTCAGGCATCTGTACGCCAAAAACTTGTTCCATAGCTGAGAAGCCATTTATTCTTATTTCACACATATACAAAGTATGTTGCGTTGGCAGAAGCACGTTTCTGGTCTTCCTTGGAGACCCTGAGGACTCCAGCCACCGCGGCTGCACTGGGCGATGCTGGGGCCACATCCGCAGGGGGACGACAGAAAGCCCCAAAGCTGTGCAGCGGGAAGGCGCTCGCCCAAAACCAGAGGGGAGACGGGAACACGGAGCGTAACCAACCTGGGGATCTCGCCGGTCCGCCTCGGGTGCTCTCAGGAGAGCCACGCCAGTCTCTCTGCCCCACGTGGAAGTCACCCGTCCGCCAAAACTGTCCTGGGGACCTCTCCAAGCTCAGCCTTTGACCAGGGCCAGCGCCATCAACGTGCATCCGGGCGCAGAAGGGTTGCGTAGGTGCGGCGGTGTACGGAGGGAGGAGGCTGCCCTGGCCCTGCGCTTCCCCCTGCTTCGCTGCCAGCGCTTGCTTCTCTTTGCCCACGTAAACAGGAACTTGAGGCTTGCAGGCCGTGGGTCAATTTTCTTCAGCAAAATGAAGCGACAAGAAAGATGAAATCAAATGCAAATCATTGTTAGTGTTCCAGGTTCCCTCGACATCAATTCCACCTCCGGAGCCCTCAGCACACCAGAGCGAAAAATCTTACACAAACTCAGATAACTGAGAGAAATGAAGTTTTTAATGAATTTGTCATCACGATGAACAAAAACTGCATTTAATTCCCTCTGAACTGGCTTCTTGCTCAAATCAGATTTGATCCAGAAACTTTGAACCGTATTATCAAGTGGAGCAAACTAAAACTATTCCACTGGCATCTATGGGGTTATGTGAAACCAAACTCTTGTTTTTCCTCCCACAAGTGAAATTCGGATTTCGGAGTTCCGATGAATTGTGATAAAGCAGAGAAACCTTAGGTCCTTGCCTAGAGATTCGTTTGCTTGTTTTAGGAAACCTTGAAAGGCAAGCTAAATAAACAAAGTTTATTTTGTATAACTACTAACCTAAGATAATATTGCACACTAGTAAAATTATGATGAAAGCTTTTGTGGATTAGGCTTTTGCGTAGACCTTTATTCATAGATCTATTGACATACCCGCTAACAACGAGTAGTTTTGCTGTGTTAGTTACTTTGAAAAATCACTTCTAGTTAAGCAAGATAATGGATTTACTTATTGTTTAAACAAAAAACTCAGATGAAGAAAGTTAAAATTTAGTTTTGTTAATATGCATTGTTCCTATACCCAGATCTTTGAGTTGCTGAGAAGGAAACCCATCCGAATCAATTGCCAATAAACCACCTCGCCTTGCTGCAAATTCTCCCATGAGAATTCGAATCTGTCTGAGGAGGCAGCGTCGTTGACCAAACCCCACTGTTTTGAAGACTAAATCATTAAGCAAGGAACTGAAATAGCTTCTCCTCTGGCAGACAGGACTTAGGAGAGGTGTAACTTCTGCCCATGTATGAGGCTGTGTCCCTGCTCCCAAAAAAACACTGATGAGACGACGAGGCAGCTGCTGCTGCCGACCAAGGACCCATCTGGCCCTTTACTGTGCAGCCAGCAGCCACCATAGATGGACACCAAGGGAAGAGTCAGAGCAGTGCAAGCATATAGGATCCTTCTGCCTCCTAATATTCTTCCAGCCTCCACATATTTTCAGCTCAGGCAGCTTCCTCAGCCCGGTGCAGTTTGTCTGTGAGAGACCAAACGGTCTCTCCTTCAAGCACTCATCCATTCTCCCACTGAAGTCATAAAAACTTCTTGCTTCCACGCACCGTCCTTTAGCAAGGACTACTCTATTGCTTCTTTCATGAAGCATCACCTCCTTTCGTTTTGAACCTGGCTTTATTTGTTTACCTATTCACAATTTGGTAGCATTTGAGCGAGGGTCACGCTGTTCACTGTACAAACCTCCAACATCTCTCTTCTTTGTAAAGATTATTTTTGCGCAATAGATGCTAGCCAGCTCCCGAGTTCTACTGAAAGGAGAGTGCTCCAAAGGATCTCACCAACGTTTTTGTTTCTAGACAAAGGGAGCAGCAGCAGGACAAAAGCCAGAGAGTTGGGGTGAATTTTCCAAAAGAAGAAAGCGGGTGACCACGTTGGGAAGCAGCAAGGCCAGGCCACGCCAGGAGGGGTGAGGGCAGCCCAGGGCAGCCGGGCACTGCTCAACGCCCAGGCAACATCGCACAGGACCTGAACCCGCGAGCAGGTCCCGGCAGGGGCCACCAGCAAGCCTGTTTCTGACGGAAACTTCCCAGGATGTTTCCCAGGGTGTGCAAGATCTGCATTCCTCTTCCCAACACCAGTAGCTATACACTGGCTTCAAGTATGATATTGAATGTTCTTTTCAATGTTGTTTTCACTTGGTTTAGCAACAACAACAGTAACTGGATATTCTTGATAGTGCCCTCTCCCTTTTGGAAACCAGCGGCAATAATACTGCCTGAAACAGGAAAGCGGAACCGGAAATGATTCATGTGACTGAAATCTGCAGAATAAAGGTGAATTGTTTGCTGAGCCAGTGCTCTCACACACAAGTTCACGCAAATAACTCTTATGGGTAGGAAAAGCTGTTGGTCCGGAAAGCTGAAAGACCCCCAAAACACTTTGCCGACCCTTTTAAAACTGCCAGATCACATAGCTTTGCACCATCAGCGTTATTTATTGGCTGGGTACTTTACAAGTGGTTGCTTTGAAGTATGCTAATTCAAGATGGCAGTAAATTTCAGGAGGAGAAGCAATACTTTTTTTCAATTAATATTATTTGTAGCTTTACCGAGACTTGGTGACCTACCTAGCGATTCATACAGTAAATAATTTACTTGTTGCATACAGTTCCTTGATTTTTTCAAATGTATAAAAGAAATCTTTCTGTTCATTTTTCTACTCAGTCAGAATACTTTTTTCCCTCTCCTCGGTGACTTTTCCGAGTCTTGAAGAGAAATTGTTACAGGTTAAGCAGAAAAGCCAATGTGCTTAGAGAAGAAATGCAGATAAAATAAGGCTCACATTCACATCAGCCATTCTTTTCAAAACAGGGTTCAAAATGAGGCCGAATAAGAAATGTTTCTCCTCTCCTTCAAAGGAGATTTCGTAAATGAAATGACTTTAATAAACACAGGGAATGGCTGGAAAGGAAAGGGAGTTTCTCGTACTAAATATTTACCCCTTCATCTGAATTGCTGTAAAAGGTAATCAACAGTATCACACTTTCATATGCTACTTGGCTCTCTGATTTCTGTGTCAGCTTTATATGAGGAAGGAAGGGAATAATACTGCTCTCTCCGACCTCCCAGCCAATTTCCAAAGAAGTGTATAGATACCTCTCAGTGAGAGCAAAACCAATTAGCTATTAAGCTGGCTGCTATTAAAGCATCCTATCAAAACCATTTTCGTTACCATACCAAATGTTTCTGACTCTCAGGTCAGTTGCAGCTGTACTGTTTTTCGCAGCTTCCCAAAAGCAAATGCCACAGCAGTCAGCTTTGGAAGCTGCTGGGAGCCACCAACTGTTTAAGGATGGCTCCAATTAGGGGAAAGAGGAGATAAATCTGCTACTCAGATGGCCAAGGTTACAGAGGTTTTGGAAGCACGTGCAAAGCCCTGTCCATCCTGCATCACCACCCCAAAATGAGATGCAGTTTTTATGGAATGAACTGATAGGAGCACAGGAAAATCAATCCATGGTATACCATAAAAACATATTGGCTTGTGTGAAGCCACGAATGGTATTTTACAAAATTGGAGCTATGCATGACCGTAGATTTCACTGAGTTATGTAATTATTGTATTGGCATTTGCTGCAACCTACTTGCAAGAGAGTATTTTGAATTTTCAGTATGTTCAACCTGCACAGCTAAGCTAGCAGGAATTTTATGAGTCACTGCTGAGCTGCGAAATTGCATGTGAGTGATGGTATTATGGAATGACGTTAAAAAAATTCAAGTCTTAAATATACTTTAATTAAAATTAATTACGGTAATGATGTTAAACTGGATGCCATCAACAGCTAGTGATTTTTTTTTTTTTTTAATGAGGTAAAAGTTCAAAGTCAGCCCTGAGTTTTTAAACTACCGGAGTTGCCCTTTTGCTTTTTTCTACAATTGGGTTTTTCCATTTTTAGGAAATACCTGAACTACATTATTGATGCTGATACATAAATATACATATATACATATAGATAGATTGTATTTATATAAAACTTTGCGTAAATAACAAGGGAAGTGTCTGTTAAGGGGGGAGCTGATGAGATGCAAGGGATTACATCTATCCAGGGTTGTGCTAGCTAATACTGTGACACCCTTTCTTGTTACCGATGCCAAGCAGAATATCACGGTACCATCAAGGATCGCGATAGCAATAAGCCTTTCAGTCAAAAATCAGTTAGGCTTCAGGAGGCGCTGAGGCTGGGTGTGGGCACGCCAAGCTGCACGTATAATTTCCCGTACTGAGTCAAAAGGGAAATTTTTTGCTTATTTTAACTCCACTGAGGTCATCAGAAGGATTTATGTTTGTGTCAGCCACATAGCTCTCTCCCAGCTTCCTTTGTCCACTTCTGCCATCGGCTATGAAATTAAATAACGAGATCAGAACAATTAGTGTGATAAACCACTGTGATGTGAGGATGGGAGAGGAGAGGACAGAATTATTTGCACGTGACAAATAAGGCGTAACGTCAACAATACCGATGTACGTCAGGCCTGATTTCAACCCACGCTACGGCGGTGTATTATAGCTTCGCTATCCCAACATAATTAACCAATATCACCAGCATTTTAAGTGCAATACCGAAAGGTCAGGGTGCTTTCTAAAGAAAAATAAAGCTTACCTTGATATAAGTTAGCTGGCTCCCCCACTTTCGATGAATATTGCGTTTATGAATCCAAGACGCTGAATCTGAGGGCAAACGGAAACTTTGCAATTGGACTCAGTGAAACAGAACTTAGTCCTTGAATAACCAGAGAATACCAAGCTGATGCGAGTCACAGGAATTTGCCACTTTTATCTGCTGTCTGGTTACCGTGGAGGACACGTCCTTAGTTACGTTCCTTCTGAATTTTCCTGCTGTCTTTTCTCATGTCTTGTGCAACATCATGCTGGCTGTCAGCGTTTAACAAGCTACAGGAAACAGAAAGGGTAAGCTTTTCCCATGAGAATTAAAACACAACAAAATAAAGAATCATATGAGAACTTTATCAAGTACAACGGAGGCCAGCAGGAGTCCTAAAACACCTCTGTAGCAGTGTTTCATTAAGTGTCATAATTAAAACAAAGCTCAACTCTTAATCACGCTTAAAATAACGTTTCAGACTTCAGGAAGCCAAATTTTCCTCTCTGTTACGTGAACATAAAACCACTCGGTCCAAGTCAACTTCAAACTGCTCAGTTGAAAAAGTCCGTCAAGTGTCAAAGCAGGACTTTGAAACCAATCTTCAGCGGACCACGTGCACGAAGTAAGAGGGCTCAATGGGAACCTGCTTGTTGGTGGCTTCTCCGCCTTTTCAGGTTTCTTAGAAATCAATGCAATGAAGAGCTTAACAGCACACCCAGCAGAACTGAGGCTCTCCGCTAGGATATCTTTGATCTAGCTTAGTTCTCAGACAGACTTTACCACGCAACCGCTGCGAAACATGGGCTAGAAGAGCGCGTAGGCAAGAGGGAGACGGGGCTGCCGGCTCCGCTGGATGAAAATATCGGCGAAGCTATGGGCCAAGAACTTGTATTTCCCATCACTAGGCAGCATTGCAGGGTAAAAGGCTATAAAGCCTGCCCCCGCGATCGCGCGAAGAACAAACGGGTGCCGTAGCGCCTGCTGCAAACCCCACGAGTGCGAGCTGGGATCCCGCAGCGCTCCTCCGGGCATGGCTCCGCGTCTCGCACCTGACTGGCCCCCACCACGTGTCTGCAAAACTCTGCCACCGAGGCTCGGTATTATCCGGCAGCTCTTAGTGCTGGGTCCCTGCTTTAAGATGGGGATGCAAATGTGCTGCTTGTATTAACTGAAGCAACCTGGTCTTTCTGCTCACGGCAGTATTAAAAAACTCCTCGCCAATCCTCTTGTTTATATTAATTTCCCCCCAGTTTCAAATGTGTTTTCACAGCTGCTAAGCCAAATCTTACTCACATTTATGACAATACGGGCTGAAAATCTCTATCAATCAACAGCAGTGGATTCAGATTTTCATTTGGAAAGCAGAATTTAAACCACGACCAGAGAAACAAGAACACTTCTTTATCACCATTGTGGTTATCAGTTACACTGCAGTCGCTTGAAAAATACAAGTCTTTTAAGTAAATTCTTCTGGCATTTGGTAAGTTATGTGTTAACGTAGATAGCGCATTTTCAACAACCACAGCCATGTCTTCTCAATAATGACTGTAACAAGTTAAACTATTTTTCATGTTTTTACTGATGAGATAATTGGTTTGAACATTGCAGAGTACAGGACACGAGAAATTGCTGCTGTTACATTACAAAAAAGCTCTTATTTCTGTTTCCACAACACAAGAGAAAGTCATAATTAATGTAATTTGCAAAGACGTTATTGCATTAGTTATGCCACGCAAATCAAACAAGCAAACAATTGGTTTGAAGCATTCTTGATATTCATCACACATTTTGAGTAATGAAAGTGATACTTCTCTAGCTGCCTGTTAAAAACCTTAATCGCCTTCTGTAATGGCGTTCTGTAATAAAACCAGAGGAAGGAGTTCAATTTGATTCCCCGTGAGAAAGGTGACCAAGAATTGTGATAAAATCGATTCCTTTTTAACAAACAGCCGCTTTGGGGAGATAGAATTGGAATAAGAGTATCACAACATTTAATTTAGTACCGAGATTTATAACAGTCTTGATGGCAAGGTGAACGTTTTAAACAAAAGAGCCAGCTTCATCCGTGCCATAACTCCACAGAGGTGCAATGAAGTCACCGAGTATCTTTATGGTGGGAACGTAGTCCACTGACTTTATTTTTCAAGAGTCATGTCTCGCAGGCCTCGAGCTAGGTGGATTTGTATTTCGAGCTGCCGTGCTCGATCCCCAGCTGGCACACCCAACGCAGGGCTGCCGGCCGTGGCCACGCGGCGCCAGCTAGCTCGGGGACCGCTGCACAGCTCACGCAGCTCCAGCACAGGCTTCCCCACGCCACCCTCTCTCCTGTTTTGGCTGTGAGGTTGGTTTGATACTGGGTTTTTTCTTCCGATGGTAACTTGCTCCCTTTAACGTTGAAGGCAGAGCTCACAGCGATGCCTGCAGACCGTAGCTTAGAGCCCAGCTGGTGGAAAATGACAAGCCATCACTACTGACAGCACTGCCAGGTTGGTTTACCACTCTTTGCTTCTATTTTTTTCCAAATCCCTCAAAAGACAGGGTTAGGACTACCCTAAACCAACAAGGAGCTTGACTCTTCTCTCAAAGTGATGGAGCAGAAGAGCAAGTCACTGTAGTTTGATGGTGGCAGGGGGGGAAGGCCGCTGCGTGAGCTGCACCAGCTCCAGCAGAGCCTGTGGAGGGCCTGCCTGGTCCGCACGCTAGCAACACTGTCCCCAGGACTTGTATTTCCAGTGGTTGCTGGGTGGTAGCTTACAAATAAAGGTACTACCTGACCAGCGACTGTTTGCCGTTACCAGGTCCAAGGAGCCGGATGAGCTCCTACTGCATCTTCACGTCGCAACGGCTGTAAGAGCCCGTCTGTTAAAAGTCCCTGGCATCCACCAGGCAGGGCCCGGGATGCAAGAACGTCCAGCCAGGTGGAAACTCCCCTCAGGAGAAGTTAAAGTGTGAGACGAGGGTAACCGGCCTCGGAAAGTCAGCAGAGCGGTACGAGCACAGGATGGCCCGCAGGGGCTGAGGCTGCGCTGCCCCGAGCGGGAGGTTTCCGCCCTCTCCCTAAGTCCAGCCACGCGGTTCCACTGATGGCCCCCGGACCCCGGCTGTCCCCGGGAAAACGTGCGGCAGCCGAGGGAAGGAAAGTCGTTTAACGATCAGTAAGCAGAGAGACGTGAAACGCCCCAGGAAGAAGCAAACCAAGCGTCTTCACTGTCAAAAAAGGCAGTGGCAGGGGTTGCTTCAGGAATCTTTTGCCAATGCCCGTTTCCTAGACGGAGCACAAACGCGTTACTGGGACGGGGTTAGGCAAGTCCAGCCTTTCACCCACCTGCGTGACAGTAAAGGTACTGTTGTGTTTTCTCCACTAAATGAGACAAAGTCTGTAAGAAGGGATTGTATCTATTATTAAATCAACTGCTTATATCATCATACGCGGTTCTGGGTGCGCAAGTCCTTTCCTAGGTCATGAGGAAGGCTTTACAGCAAGATACTTCAAGTACAGCCATATTTTAGCTATGAAACCAAAATAGTTGCATTTGGCAACAGGGCAGCGGTGCCCGACCTGCGGGTCCGGCACAAAGGAGCTGTCTGCCCGCCCTGTACCGTCGCCCCAGTTTATAACACACCGCTCCAGCAGCAAATCCGACTGCGCTTTATCAATCGCTGCTGCTAAGGGAAAGGCACCTCCAAGGTTTCAGTGACTCAAGAAAGGGTAGCTTTGCTGTCGCCTCTAAATTAACAGCCCTGAAAGAAGAAACAGAACGCACCAATAACACACCCAAACTGGAATTCAAGACCTGGGAATTTTCCTTGCAGATGCACCGATTGGATGCTGGACACGTATCAGTCGTTCCCCTTTATGAACTCAAACAGTACATGCTGGGAAAAGACCTCAGGGAGATCGTCAGTGGTGTGTGCTTTGCTCGTGTAGAGAAATATTATCATTAACAGATCTCTAAAATATCTGAAAATGCACTGCACCTCATTACCGAGGCACTAACCCCCAAGCTTAAAGTTGTGATGCATTTTTAAGTTAAAAATGCTTGTTCAAATATTTCAAGAAATTGAGCATCTAATGCTCTTGATACTGAATATAAAATATTCACCAAGACCTGACTAAAAACATGGCTCTGAAAGAGGCTCTTTATCCATTTCTTTGAACTTGTAAAGCTGCATGAATGTTTTATCAGTACAAGAGAAGCGTGACTGGCCAGGCAGAGGATGTGCCTCTGTGATCTTTCCTTGGCCACTGTTCACCCATGTGATAGAGGATGTCGATACACTGGTCAGAGATAACCTTGGCTGAATGATCTTCACTGAAAATATTTGAATGTCTGAATATTCTACCTGTCAGTTCTCTCTCTCTCTAGGCACAGGATGATTCTTGCACTGAGTCAGTCCTAAGCTTGTAGCCAAGTACCCACCACTGGCAGGATTTCACAGCGGACATTTTAGCAGCAGGCACCAGAAACCCTAAAATGGGCAATGACGAAACGTCCTGTCCCAAAGAAGCTTTCTTCTAAATGCTGACTGTTGGCAATCGCCTCATGCCTAGTTTACAGCTCATCTGATGTAATTGGGGATATTCTCATTGTTTGTATAAGTGATCCAACATCTGCTGAGCTCCTGCATGCACGAAGTCTCACAGCAGTGAGCGCTACTGCCCTTTGTGCAGAAATATTTCTTTCTGTGCATCTCATCTGTACCCTTTAACATTTCATTTTATGCCCAGTTGTGGAGGTGAGTAAATGAAAGGAAACCCAGAGCGCTTTTGACCTACGTGTCGTTCTGGTCAGAGCGTGCGCGTGTATGCACAGGTACTGCGTGTGCACAGTCTTACCGAAAACCCTACGCGGGTCCCAGCACCTCCGACCACTACTGGGCCGTCGCGGGGCCGGCACCCGCAGGGCAGCACCAAGCAACGCTGAGGAGCAAAGGACTTGGACCTGCCTCTTACATCTGCGACGCAAGCGAGCGTTGGCTGACACATCACGGAAAGCAGAGCCCGTTTCTCTCGCTGTTGCTGTGACTGGAATGAGCAAACGCTGCCAGAGGGCAGAGCAAAACGTTGGGAAGCCAGGGCCGCGTACAGACGTTCGCCTCTGGCACGTCAAGGCGAAGCACGCTAGTCTACGCTGCCTGCAAAGGCAGAATGGCTGAGACATCTAGGAAAGCTCTCTCTGCTCCATAGCAATAAACAGCATTTTGTTTCACTTTATTTTTAGCTTGGTTCCTCCTCTTCCTCCCCACATCTGAGCTCTGCAGTTCAAGGCAGAGATCCAAGAACAATAGCGTTTCCAGCCAAGGACTAAGCTCACGGTCGGAAAACCAGAGCCTAGACACGGACGGGCTACGCTATTTACTAACACAGAGCACATCAAACCAAACCAAACCAAAACAGCCTACAGTATTTTTGCTTCTTGCAGCAAGGAAAGCAGCCCCCCTTGCACTCAGCTCTGATCCGTGGCGATCAGGAGCACCCTGAGAAATCAGATGACATTTCCATAAAACACTGAAACCCTTTTGTGCATGTTCTTTCTATAAATTTGAACCTCAAATGGGAATGTGATTTGAATTTAAACACTTAAAGCTGTGGCCTTAACAGTAGGCACTTTTGTATATTCATGCTTCTGCCACTGTCCTTAGTCTCCCGTGGTCCTGAATGACCTGTTGTTTTTGGACAATTAGCTTCTTGTGCCCAGAAGAGCAATTTGGCCCTCTCCATTCCATTGTCTTTTATGTCCAGCAGGGAAGAGGAGAAAAAAGGAAAGAGAGAGACAGATTTCAATCAAAGGCACTACATTGATAAGGGATTAATAACAGCCTGTCCCGTGATCAGATGGAACCTGATAGCGAGCCCGAATGTGCTCTATTTGATTAGCGAAAACGATCACTTCAAAGCGTTGCGCGCAGAGATTGCTGCCTACCCTACTTCAAACAGCAGCAGCTCATAGCAGTGCCTGCCGCCCGTGGCTTGCCCAACAACGGCCCCTGCCACGGCCATGCCATTTTAAGGACAGGAGTTTGTTGAGCGAATCCAGAGCAACGGTGTGCAACAGCCACCACTAGCAGCTCTGATGCAGAAGACATCAGCACTTCTTTGCTAAAGGCACGCGAAGGGGGCTGACGGAGATCTACCTCGGGTTGGCCGGTGACTACCGCCTCCACGACACCTCACGGGCGTGGGACGGACTGGAGAAGAGCCAGGATGGGCCGAGAGGGCCATATCCCGCAGTGGCCCGGTGCTGGGCTCGGGGTGCTTGTGAGGCAGGGAGGAAGCAAAGCCTTGCAGCTCCTCCGGCCGCCTGAGCGGCCCCTGCTGAAGTCCCACCAGCAGTGGCACCAGCTGTGCCCTGGGAAGGCCAACCCCGTGCTGCGTCCGAAACAGTCAGTGAAGGTTTATCCTCTTTTTTCGGTGAGGTAACTGAGCTCTTCAGTTACTTCCACCATGTGCTCTCGGGTTTCTTGTCATGCCTACTTTTACAGTCACATTTACGTTTGTTCGGGGCCAGTGCCAGGGAGCCACCGAAGGGAAGGACAACTTGCTGGGCCATCTTGGGTGTTTCTGTCGACTTCCCTGCACGTCACCAGCTTGCTGGGATGAAACGCACAGAGGTGCGGCGCAGATAATGACGGGTGAATGCGGACTTCCCGAGTGATGGAGCAACCAGCCACACACACACAGGAACAGGATCACACGACTGGAAAACCAGCGCAGGCTCACAGAGCTCTAGGAGAAGCACAAAGTCCCTAAACGCAAGGCCACGCCCCAATCTGCTGTCCCTGGTCTGTGAGGACCCACCAGGGCAGGCAACTAGCGCACAGCTTGCTTTCTCTCACTTTGCTTGTTCCCCCCACCAGCCCAGCAACGTGAGGCCCTCCTACACAGACGAAAACTTCCCACAGCTTTCAGTCTTTTCCCCAGAAGCCTGTTGAAATACCCCTTTTGTCACTTCTCTTGCTGTGCGTTTCCCCTCTCTCTCCTAGCCCCGTCCCTTCAGAGGCGGGGAGAAAGCACCAGCTCCTGCCTCAGGCAGCTCCGCCACCGTTTGTCCTGGCGAGCCGCGATGCAGCCGAGACCCAGCTCGGCGAGCCCGTGGACTGGCACAGACAAGGCTGTGACTGCTACAGCACTTCCCGCAGCAACAGTTTCATAGCCTTGCAGGAAAGGCAGGGGATGTACAGACAAATTCCCCAAGTCATGCCAGGATGTCACCTGTTGGCTGCTTAAACATTCATGTCTTCACCTCCCACCTCTGAAAAATGGAGAACTACTAACACATCTGATTTTGCAGCCAGTTAGAATTTGTCAAACACAGAGTTAAATACAAAGCAATAGGTTAAAAGGACTCAGAAGAATGGCTACACTTTTGACAGCCGCGAGTTTGGCAGCTCGATGTTTGCAATTGTCCCGCAGTCAGCGAGCGACTCACGCACGCAGCATGTTGCCCAGGTCCATCCCACAGACCCTCTGTGACCACTGTATTTTGTGCAATTTATTTTCTCTTGAATAATCCAGTCGTGCAGAATGCCAGAGCCCACATTGCATTATAGGAGATGAAAGTTATTTTCAGCTGTACTCTTCAGGATCAAGTAGTTGGAGTATATATGAAAAAAAAAAAAAAAATGAAGCACTGTAGGCTACTCTTTCTTGGCAACTTTTATTGAGCTAAAACTTATAAAGTGGGAGCTCAGTCACTAATGAATTTTCAATATCCTTGCAGCAAGCTAAGATTCCAAAATAGAAACCTTGAAAAGAAAAGCATTTTGCTACGGTGGTGTGCCAAGCTTTTCTTTGTTGAAGAAAAAAAGTTAAAAACCAAAAGGAAAATCCTACATACTGCTCATAGATTTACTTGCATGCTAAGTTTGAGAAGTTGTAAAGCAACACTGACCGCTTCTTATATGGAAGCGGGGTCCCATTTCCCTTTCAAACTCCCCTTTCTCCCCCCTCCACACTTACTCCATGCTTAGCAAGCGGCTCACCTTTTGAACTAGGAGAAACAGCGATATCACGAACTAGACTACAGCACAAACCCACTAAGAGCCCGGCACAACTTTTCAAAAACGACCCCACAGCTGTTTCACCACACTCCTGCTCACCATCTGCTCAAAACGACACCGCCAGTTTTCCTTTGGAAAGGTCAAAATTAGTGTACAGCGGAAGACGAATGCTGCTTTCACGTGCTTAGCTACAGCTGCGCTCTGCTTGGTTACGCCGTGATACGCACACAACAGGCTCGCTCCTGTTTATGGTAATCGGCCATCTGCCATAAGCCAGCCCTTGCACAAGGCAGCCGAGCCGAGCCAGCCCTGGGAAACAGCGCAAAATAAAGGTGCGAGCTCCTGGTCAGCAGGAGGGCGCCCAGCTTCCTGCCGTGCTCTAAACAGAGCCCCAGCTCTTTGAAGGTGCGTGATGCCCGGGCTTGCACAAATACAGCTGTTGCAGATAACACACATGTGGATTCTACATGGAAAACGTACGTGCAGTTCTCCAAAGAGGCATAAAGAGCATTATGATTTGTATGGAATGGGAGAAATATAACTGACGCGTTGCAAAACACCACCTTTTTGTCCCTCGGGACCATATCGCAGTATTTATTCTGACGGTAACTAGTCTTATCACACAAGTTTAACTCTATGGAGGTCCATATAAATATATCCATGTCATGAGTGTGCCTATTGGCAGCCTGCCCCATTATTAAGGCTAATTCCTACGTCTTCGAAATCCATGGACTTCAGTGATTCTTAAGCATGGACAAAATAATTCTGCTTAGACAGCAATTTTTTATACTTAAGCTCATTTCAGAAGCAGGAGGGTTTTTTTTTTCGCCCAAAACTACAAAAACGCGGAAGAAGCATTGCTATGTAAGCACAGAGTAACTTTGTTCTAAGCAACGGCTTCTGCTCACTGTAGAATAAGCAGTATGTTTAAGTCTGATATCATGATTTATTGTATTTTTATATAGTTCATAATTGTAAAAACTGAAGGAACAGAAAGCTAGAAGCAGTCCGAAACGAACACGTCAGCACGGACGCCTTCAGACTCAGTACAGGGAATTTCAACTAACACAGGTCCTGGGGACGGGGCACAGAGGGGACTCTGAATACTGCTCAGTACTGTAATAGTAGTCATTACATGCTCCTGTAAGAGTTGCCGTCAGCCAGCCCTTGCTATGTTGCTAACCACAATAAGCTCTAGCTGCCCGAGTACTTCAGCGCTGCTATCGCTATAGTTAAGAAGGCAACTGAATGACAAACTTCACTTTGGCTTTCATTTATAACTTTAATGAAGTTTTTCAAGATAAAGAAGCTTCAGCTGAGAAGTGAACTGGTGAATGCCTGGAGGAAGCTCAGACACCTCAATTTTTATTATTTTGTCCTCTTGAACGCATCTCCTTTAGAGCACACAGCTCCTTTCAAACCAACCTCGCCAATGACTCCCAAAGCACCACATTTTCTTCTGCTCTTCAAAAGCATGTTGCTTTTGAATAAATTCTGAAAAAAAAATAATTGCTATATCTTAAAAGGAGATATATGTGAGCTTCAGTAGAAATGAGTGTATGATTTGACCAAGTTTCAGAAGAAGCCTAAGGAAATTGTAATGAAGCCAGTACGAACATCTTCACTTAATTCAGTGGGAAGAACATTAAAGCCTGCTGAACTCTAAACCTAGGAAGGTAAGACAGTTTGCACGGGCTGATATCTTTAGTAGGGACAGTATGGCATTACGTCTCTGCTGTCCTCACGCCACTTGCCACAGTACCGTGCTCAGTTAATTCAGGTTCTTGCTCATGGACTGAGGCTGCTGTGGAACTTCATGCAGAGGGATGACTGCAAGGCCAAGGAGACCCACCCAGATGTTTCAGGATGCTCCTTTACTTCTGTGTTTAAGGGTATTTGTACGGTCTGCCACTGCCATGTTTCCCGAGACCCTCCATTTTTAAGCTATTGCAACAGTGAAACATTGCATTCTCATCTTACGTTTCAGTGTCTGAGGAGCAGAGAGACCAGGTCCAAATTTCTTTTGGCACTTAACTCCCCTGAAGGCAGAGCAGAGGATTAAGGCCACTATAAGCTAGAAGGTACCAAGAAAGATCAGTCTAAATAAACTTAAACAAACAAACCAAACACAACAGAAAACAGTCCCCCAAAACGTAGTGAGTAATATTTTCGTCTACACATTTTTCCAGCTCTGGAACTGGTTGAGGATTTACTACCCCACTTTGGGATATGGACTGCATAGATCAAACGAAGCAAAAAAATGCAGCATTAACAGAATTAGCGCACTGAAAGCACTTCACATGCTGGAGTGGGACATTTTCACTGGGAGCGATGGGATGGCTTTCCTACGGTAATTAGCGGAGCAGCTGACATTAACTCCATGAGTGACCTGCTTGCTACCACCACTGTGAAGCAAAATTAGATTAGCAGCCCCCCTACAGGTGTGGGGTGTAACATGTAGGTTAAAAGCACACAGAATGCTTTGCCGATTCAAAATGAAGCAAACTGCATCAAAAGGATTACACAGCATTTGGATCAGCCGCATGCGGCGAGGGTTTGGGAGAGATCACGTAGCCTTGGGGAAGGGAGGCGAAGCATAGATGCAACAAACTCATTTCTTGGTCAATATGGAACTATTTATTAACAGCTCCTCATTAAGTTCACACTGATCAGAGGTTGCACACATGTGCTGGCTTTTCAAAAGCAACAGACTAAAATAAAGATTGGTTTGTAGGAATCGAGAACCACCTCAGCGCAGGGAGGGGGGTCCACTGTAAGAAACTACTTTTAGAAGACCAGAAGAGCTAATGCCTCTCCCAATTTTACTGCAGTTTTTCGCAAGTAAAAGGCGAGGACCGCAAATTCCAGTTTTGTTCTAAAAAGATAACTTTTTAGCCCCCACGGTTGCAGAATAAAGCCTGAAAACGTGACTCAAATGTATGCAAAGGCCTTATGAAAAAAATCCAGGAACAAAACAAAAAAGAGCCCTAATCTTTTAAAAACAGCCTCGTGATTTCTGAGCCAGTCTCAAGATTTTATGGGGACCGGGCAAAATTTTTAACACTTGCTTTGCCAGTTCTGCACAGGCACAAGATCCAAAGCATAGCAGGGGAGGAAAAAGATAAATAAAAGAAGTTAAAAAGCCAAGTACCACGTTGCAGGGCTGAATCCCTTAACTTTCTTCACAACCAAGCCTCCATCAAAACCAAGTTGACGGGGGGAAGGAAAAATGGAGCCAGGTAGACAATATATATGATTTTTAAGCTAGGAGCAGTTCTGCCCTCCCAGGCAGCGGACGGAGGTCCTGCGTCACCCCGGAGGCGAGGGCACCGGCAGGAGCGGCGGCACCTTAGCAGAGGCTGGCAGCTGCCGGGGGAAAGCCTGCAGGACAAAGCCCTCCGTAAAGGGCTCAAAGAATATGATGGAAAGTGTGAAGACATACGAGGAAACGAGAGGCGCAAAATAGCAGTCCAAGTGGGAGCAAATACATAGAAAACTTAACAGCCGCCAGGCCAAAGAAAAATAAAAATAGTGATTAAGCAACAACAAAAAAATCATTTATTTGGACCATCTCTGAGAGAACTGACCAGGGAAACCTAGAAAACTGTCGCATAGCATAGACTCCCGATCTTATAATTAAAGGAATATGTATTGACCATTAACAGATTTTCATAAATCCTAAGTGGCTCTACAGAAGCCGTAAGATTTCAAGCACATAAATCTCAAGCTGTGGTTCTCTGCATTTGGATTTATTAGATGATTTCCGGATGGCTTAGGACATCAAAAGATGCATTGCCACAGGGAAAGAAAAGAACCTGCTCAGATTTTCTAGTATCAGGAAAAAAAAAAAACACAGAGCACTAATTGAGCTGCAGACTGAATTAAGCCATGTTTAAGTTGTGCCCAGCATATCAAGCTGTTCCAGTATGCGCAGACAAATTGATGTGGTTATTGGAAGCGGTTCTTTTCGTTCCTCTTGTGCCCCAGGATAAAACAAACAGCAATTCATAAAGGTCCCCACGACCCTGTTGCACCTTACAGAATGAGATTGCTTCCAAAAAGCCCGCAACGGTCGCGCCTGCCGACTCTCCTGCTTCCCAGCCGCGGCGGGTACGGAGGAGCGCCAGCGCGGACCCAGCTGGGTGCAAGCGCCAGCGCTGCCCCGGACGCGGGGCCTCGCCGCTCCCCCGAATCCCCCCCGGACCGCGATAACTACTAGCGGACTGGCAAGCGAAGCGAGACAGCTCGCTTCCAACGCCCCCGAAGACCCCCAAGGTTGCGAAGAGCTTCCACCGCAGGGCTTCGCTCGCTGCCGGCCGGCACGTGCTGATCACTCGCGCCCACCCTGGTAACCCGGTCACAAAACCCAAGGGAAGCTGGAACCTCGGGGTACCACCTGTGATGGCGTTTATGTTAGTAAACGGTGGCAAAAAATTAAATAATATTCTAAGCGAGACTCTTTTTCCTCGAGTTTCTGAGTAGCAACTTGATAGTACTGCAGGGAAAGGACGCCCGAGTTAACACGGCTGATCCTCTTTCCCCAGACCGCAGCCATAAACGGCGGCGTTCAAAGTAACAGCAATCCCTGCTGCTACCCATCTACCTTTAAGACGGGAGGACTGCAGCACACACCTTGGGTCTGTATCTGAGCAAAAGCCCCCGCAAAGGCTCGGTGGCTGACCAGCAGCCAGCGTGTCCTTTCAACTGCGTGAGCTTCTGTTGAAGTTTCACGCGTAACGCTGAGCAGATGGCAACCGTTAGCCAACCCTGTCTGCCAGGAGACAGACAACATCCTGACTTTCCTAATGAAAGCAGCTGAGGCACAGCCAGGATCATTCCTCCCAGTAGGTACCGTATACAGAGATAGAGGTTCACATCACAGCAGTAAGATACGGGCAGGCGCGTACTTTAAGAAAATACGCTCGTCTACGTTAAGAGTTAACATTGCTGACGAGAACAACGGCAGCACAACCGGCAAACAGTCCGTCATTCGCAGCTGCCTGCCGCTGTGCGGATTTCGCAACAGAAGCAAGCGAACGACGGTATCCTGCCACTGCTTCAGATTACGGAAAGAGATCCAAAGTCTCAGCCTTAAATACGTTTTTATTGCCAAAGATGACAAGCGGGACACCATGGAGAACTGACTTCAAAATATTAGCTACCAGTGGCTTGCAGTGCCTGGGTTTGGTGCCACGGATTTTTCGGGGCCCCGTTTAAGTTGCATACCAGTTGACGACCACAAGAGCAGTCCAGAGGCAAAGCGTTAGACTTGATTTTAATTACAGTTACTCTAGCAACGGCTTTCTCCCCAAATGGGGGGAGGAGGGAGGAGGACACCAAAAAAAAGTGAAGCCATAGGTCTGTCAGCACAACTTTGGAGACAGTCCAGACCCTCTATCTTGATGCAACTACCTCTAGTGTAAAGATCCGGAAGGATGGAAAAAAAAAAGACCGCAATACAATCTCCAGGCAAAACTATTGCTAAGTACCACAGGTTTGAAATTCTTGAACTCTGAGGTCACTTGTAGTCCTCAAGGATGCTCAGTCATCTGATAGCACTTTTTCTAGTATTTAGACAGGCAAACATTACACGCTTGCCTAGTGTAGTTCCTACAAAGTAAGTCATTTCTGTAACTGCCAAAAATATAGCACGTGACTGTAAATGAGAGCAAAGTCTAAGAAATTTGCCAATAGATTGCAAGTTGCACTGTCAAGAGGTTCTCCTCAACACACAAAACCTAGACATTCTCCCCCCCGCCCCCCCACAGACCCCCAAGTGAAAGCATGGGAAAATGGGAGATTTGGGCTTGCCTCTCACCACTGAAGGCAAAACATCCACTGATTTCTTGGAAATCAAGATCAGATACTTGTTGATACGGTGCCTGGGATATCAGTTGCTCATCTGCAACATCTATCTCTAACACACAGGGCGAACAATAAAAAATTAAGGCCATGTTTAGACTGTTTGTTCTAAATGCTGAAGTAACCAGCCTGCCCAGACTGTTTGCATCTGAAAAATAGCTGCTGAAAACCTCAAAATACTGTATCTGGGGAAATAAGAGGTCATCATAAGCATTAATATTTTTTAAAATAGGGATTATGATTGTTATTCATATCCTGGCACTAGCGCATAATGGTGGCATGTTCAGAGAACACCACTGCTCGTATCAGGTTAAGAAAACACTGCAGTTCTGGGACTTTTGAACTCAGCCACTTCTGCATGTGAGAAGCTGACTGGCAACTGTTTTTTCGTGAGCCCTATATGACAACACAAGCACTCCGAGGTGATCTTAAGCTGTGTTAGTAGCCTAGGATGTTGCCGGTCATCTGTCTACAAAGTCCCAAATGAACAATTCACTGTTGTGTTTAGGCTTATCGTTTTGTGGATTGTTTTGTGTTGTCTCCTTTAAGGAAACTACACGACAAGTCAGGCCCTAAGCTGATATATCACTGTATATTGCAGTATTGGAAAAAGCGATGATAAGCCAAAACATAGAAGCCGAAAAACCTTAACGTATAGAACTGTTTCACTTTTATTTAAAATAGCAATTTATAAAATGTGGCTGAGGGTGGGAATCATTATCACATATATGAGCCAGAACAAACAAGATAACAAAAAATGTGCCTTTAGATTTAAATTGCTTTTTAAATGAGCTATCAGCAAGTTAAGAGACCACAGTAGTAAGTGTCATTCAGCTGAACGCATTGATTTTTTGCTTTACCTTTCATGACTTCCACCTACTATTTACTGGAACAGAGAACATTGTAGATGATCTATAAGGACTCTTGGCTCAACGACTCCCTCTTACAGGGACACGCATGGACAGGACTTCACAGGAGGACAGGAAAAAAGTCTGCCAAACCTCAGAGAGGCATAAATGGGACATTTCTTCATTCAAACCGTCTAACAGGTAGTAGCTGGTTTCAGAGTTTGTGCTCCCTCCTAAACTAAGTTGCTTTCCCCCCCCCCCCCCACCTCCCCTAGTACCCAGGGGAGGAAACATCTGTGCAGAGACACAGTCCATTTGCATTACAAAGTCCTCTATGCCACTACCTTTGCCAACCCCACCATAGCAAGGCTCCAGCAGAAGCTACATTGCCATTTGCAGCCGCATCCTCTTTCACTGCAGTTGCACAGTACCTGCTGTAGAAGCAATCCAAGAAGAAGTAACCAAAACAGCAGCTGTAGTCCTCTTCACCTACACCTTTGGGTGGGGAAAACAAATCAAAAGAAGGCATGGAAATGGCTTGTTACCTTTCTTTAGCACCAGCCCTCAAAATCCCCAAGCCTCTATGCACACCAAGCTGTGCAAGAGGGTCAGTCAGTCAGCTGATGCAAAGCTGCTCAGCTGCCCTGAAGGAGAGAGATTTTAAGCCAACACACAGCAGCTGATACTCTGGGAGGATACAAAGGATGATGGCAGAAAGGGAAAAGGGCTGATGCTCGTTTCTTTTATATGCGATGTGGGTATTGGTTCCATGTGTGATTCCTTCTCAGATAATTAATGCAGATATCATACGGCAAAAAAAGGAGAGGGAATGAGTAAAAATTAAGATACAGATAATTCACAGGTTCCTGAATGCATACTGCAAAACCATGTTTGAAAGTCTGGAAGTGAACTTCACACGGGTTCTTGCAATTTTCAGAAACTCTTAAGCATATCTCAACGCAATGTTCTTGCAATATTCACATATAATTGGCAAAAAATTCAACTTAGGGAAAAATCCTCAGTATGAAATTTTGTGCTATGCCTTAGAATTACAATAAGTCGAGGAATTTTGCCTTTGCGGGATTAGAGTTGCTAATATTTCTTGCTCTATTAACCAAGGTCTCTTAGCTGTTCCCAGGCCTTGTCCAGGACTCCCCTGCTAAAGATAGAAAAAAGGCATTTTGGACCAGTTCATCCTCTTCACCGAAAAAGCAGAATCCAATCTGCGGGTGCAGAATGAAAGGAAAGAAATGCTAACGCTGCTTTAGAAGCCATGGGCACAGGAGCATTACAGCAGTTGAACAAGATGTAGTTTAGCAATGTATACAGAATAAAGCAAGGTTCCCAATGTGTGCATGTGTCTGCCTCATGGCTAAGAAGTGTCTGCGTAAGGCCTATAAATGCACTTTTGAATCACTAAATTTGAATCACTAATCGCTAAATGTAATTATTGAGACCATTTTCCTGCTGTGAAAGGATGGGTAGGAGTGTCTAGTCACTAAGAGGCCAAACCTATTGATGCCCTATTGGGATCTACCCCCATGGAGCCATCAGCTCCGTGCACATTCAGTTCAGTGCGTTCAGTACGTTCCAGGTCTCCAGCTGTGCTGCAGGAGACTGCTGGTAGTCCTACCCGAAAGAAAGCAGAACTACTATACGATAATGAAAAATAAGCTTTTTTGGAGTCATCTCTTCAGAAATCTGGCACGATCCAGTAGATCTTCTCCAAAAGCCTCTTAGACAGTGTATTCAAAAACCTAGGGATGAAAAAAATTTACATTAAGCAACCTTTAATCAAGTCCCAATTTGCACGTACATGGAAGTACATATAAGGCAGAGGAGAACCTGCTTCTGCGCATAGTTGGGGGGGGGGGTTGGAAATGATGTGCACCCCGAGCATATGCATTATCACTGATAATGAGAAGCATTTATGCCAAGACGAACGGAGTCACACTTACTATACCCGCCAGATAGGTGAAGACACGTCATGTTTGTCTTGTTTCCAAACTGTTGCTCTTACAGAAGAGTAGAACTGTAACTGTCGTTTGGAGATGAGTCTACATAGGTGGGACCATCAAAAGGCAAAGATTGGGACAGCTGTATGAAAACCCTGCAGTCTGTTTTCGGAGAAAGCCGTTTAACCACAGTGAATTTATTAAGACTGCAGGTTAAACACCGTAAACATTTCAAACCCAGCAAGAAGGTTGCTTTTGGTCAGTTGGACTTGCCTAAGACACAGTGCCATGTAGAAAACACCTCCAAGAGTGGCTTCAGGAGCATATGGGGAAGTTTGTTGCATTGTACAGAGCGCTAGAAGGGAGTCACGACACTGACACATGACTCTGTTCCTCATTGCTGTCTGCGGCATAAGGGAATAATCTCAAGCTGCTGAAGAGCTATTTGCTCTTAAGGGTTTCAAACCCCAGAGCAAAGCTGCTGTTTCTTTGTGTCATATGTTTGATGAAAACAACAAAGCAGCTGTAACTTCTAGCTGGCGTTTGGCAGGTGGTACGCTTCCTATAATGAGAAGAAAAATGAGAGATTGCAGCTCTCATGACCAAGGGAATTCATGAATCTGTTGAGTCGCTACTAGGTCTGGGTGTGCAGGGCTTGTTCATTATCACTGTATTTTTCACCAGAAAGCTGTTATCGCAGACATCTCCAAACAGAACGAGCACCGTCGGGAACTCTGTAAACATCCTTGAATTCAGAAGAATAAGCCACTACCAGCAGGAGACTTTTCTGGTAAAACTCAGACTTGGAGATGTCTATTTCAACAGCATTTTGATGGCTAAGCAGACGGCAGGCTACAGTGATATTTCATGTTGTTGAAAGAAACTGATGAAATTATGGATCAAAAAGAGCAAGGCTTAGCTTGGCCAAGCTATACTGAGTGATTATTTAATTTGGCTTTCTCAGATACTGTTGCTCAGGTGATGCTTCATCAGTTTACTTAAGCTGAAGGTCAAGGCCAAAGAAAATTTGCATTTGATCTATCTACAGCTGAGAGAAAACTGAAACTATTGAAGAAGAATGCAAAGAGTCAGCAGAGGGAAAAAAACCCTAAGGAAAACAGCTGAACTCCTGCACTTGAGCAAATACTTTAAGATCACAGAATATTTATAAGTAGAATTCTGTTAGTGTTTCTCAGATTTCAGGTCCCAAGAGCAAGCATTTGCTATTTTTCAAGGTCCTTGTACTTGTGACTCAGAAAGTCCTCCAGTATATAAACTGTTAGAGCTTACTGACTTCAAGTGAGGACGGAGGCAAAGGTTTGAATGAAGTACAGCGGGTTTCTGTAAAAGGTTGCTATTATCAGCTATGCAGTGTTTATTCAGCTCTACCATTGTTGAATCTCTACAGAAAAATGAGAAAATCTTTTCCGCTGTGAGTATATGTTAAGAAATCTAAATTCTGATCACCATTTACCGATGGCCACCTTCACTAAAACCCTTGCACTGTGACCTGTATAAATCCTACTCACACACGAGCTGAGTAATGAGGCCCCTGTTGCAAACTCCGCATAGGTAGGCACGGCACGGCTGCTTAACATAAAGATGCTAGATTGGAGGTGATGTGCTTCAGTGGCTGTTGGCCAAATGTCCTACACCTTAAATGACAAAACATGAACCAAATTTCAGGAATCAGAGTGTTAAAGAATTATTCACCGTCATCTCTGCTGACGGAGCGGAGGAGGCCATGAAACGCTCCATCTTCCATCAGCTGAAGTTGGTGCCACTGCCTACAACAGGAGCAGGATTGTGCCAGCTCTTGCTGGTATGGCAATAAACTGTGATGCGTCAGTATCAAAAAGAAAACAAAGACTAGCCATTTCAACCTATTCCTATCATTTTACCTATTTTCCTACATTTTTACATTAGGTGCTATGTAGAGGGTAATTCCCCAAAAGGACACCACAATCAAGCAGCAAATTAATTTGCTGCTTACGTTCACTAGCTCTTCCAGCTGGCTTAATTCTCATCAGCCACCATAATTTATTAACAGTGAGGTGAGAAAAGACATGAATCAGCTTAATGTGCTATAAGTAGGGCATTGTC
This sequence comes from Struthio camelus, assembly GCF_040807025.1. Classification (NCBI taxonomy): domain Eukaryota; kingdom Metazoa; phylum Chordata; class Aves; order Struthioniformes; family Struthionidae; genus Struthio; species Struthio camelus. The sequence continues at coordinate 123,005,491 of NC_090944.1, forward strand.
ATGGCAACAAGATGCGGACTGTTTTCCGCTATTTATGTACGGTTTGTTTTGTACTGAACCTTAAGATATGGCTTGGAACAACTAGAATTAGAAACATTTTGTTTTCAACTTTTTTTTTGCTCCAGTGTATTTTTAAAAAATGGTTAAAATAAGCAAGTGAAAGGCTCTGAAGCGACTCTCCAGGAAAATTAGCTAGCTACTATATCCTGCTTAATGAGTCTTCCTAGAAACAGAAGCCTTTATTCTGATCTCACAACCATTTTCTCTCGTTGTCACACAACTGATTCTGCGGATTAACTCCTGGTTCGTGCCAGTCTGAGATCAGGACCAGACCTCCCCTGTCCCATGCTCTACATACGAGTATTGACTGGTGGAAAAATTGAACGGTGTTGTTGAAAAAATAAAACGTCTCTTTTTGGAAAAGCTATGCTTTGTGCTTAGTACAAGACATGGGAAAGCAATATAAGGATGTTACATTTTATAGTCTTGTGACAGGCACGTGTTAAACTAAAAATTCAAAATGAATTGCAAAGGCTTTTTATTGCCTTCCAGAGTAAGCCCACATTCCATGCACCTTTTGCACCCTTAACTAATGATTTTCATAAAACCAATTCTTCATTCAAAGCTCATTTTGTTTGCTACCCCACTGCATAAAGAGAACGGTTTGAATACTAACACATTTTGAAAAACTATTACCGATGTTACTGCTTTGATTTATTTTTTTGCACTGCCTCAGGAATCTGATATTAAATAGTTAATGAAAATCAAAGTGTTTCCAGGATCTGTCAGGGAGAACACATGGAAAAATGGAATTTCTATTTCACGAAAGATTTTGCAGCCTTAAAATATTGTTTTGTTCTGAGCAAGGACAAAAGCCCCCTTTGAAAAACTCACACGACGATTCCCTTTTTCTCTATCCAGTATCCATTAGCTTTTTTGTAATACATTTGGTTTTACATTACCCTAGCTATGTGTTTGCATAATATCTAGTGCAGTAGGCAACGGGGCTATAGCATAACACAAAGCAAAATTGTTCTTATTTAGCATCCTGGGAAAAAATAACATACAATATAATTTTGAACTCAAAACTTCTGTCAAGCTGCACTTGCAAATGTTCAGCTGAGTACTACTAAATGATACCTGCTGAGGTCAACCACGGAAGTTAATTAAGAAATGAAAGATCTGGACAACCTTACGTGCAGGTTCAATGGATCAGTTCAGTCAACGTCGCTAATGGCCCTGCATACACAAAAGCGGATAGCTGTAAATTAAAAATGCTTACAGAGGCCAAGTCGGGGAATGCCAGTCGTGTTTTCAACAGTTCTTTATCCCACGTCAAGTTCCGTGAGAAGTGGGTCTGAGCTGCAAAGTTTGGCTGTGGGCCTGGATCTAATATGACATATGACAAGCAGGTATGCCAAAAGTATTTGGTGGGCAGCGTTAACAAAGGCGTGCGCCTTGTACAGCAGGCTGGCAGCACGCTGCAGCGGTGGATGCCATAGGAGCGACTGCGTTGCTCTACCGCTCAGAGGCCTCAGCGAACACCAGCACCCTGCTGCGAGCGATGCTGTTAGAAATGCAAGGCAAAAGACGTAGTTATTTCCTAAATCCTAGAGCTAAATAGAGAGAAGTATACGAGATAGTCATTGCATTTGCGTGTATGGCCACGCTCTGGTTGGTGTAACGTCTACCTCCAGAGACCACCAAATAGGGCAGCCCGGGCACACCGCAGGCTAAATACGTTCTTCCATGAGCCTCAGCGTAAGATGGTGGAACCACCGTTACCAGGGAGAACCAGAGTAATCGTCAGGCCGTGCTTGCCTTTGGCTCACACTTCGCTCTTTGCCGTTGGTGGCAGATTTTGCCTCCTAGACATTTATCCCCTGGGAAGGAGTCTGAGATTGGTACGCTCGACACAAGCTATCAAATCACTGAGAAACAGTGATGAGTTTCACTGGCTGCCAGTCTGGGCAGCATCGCTAATCCCATGGGCTCCTCTGTCTCTCAAAACAAACACCTTTCCGCAATAATGAGCGAGCTGCCATAGATCCAACTACTTATATGATGTGGTCCCGTCCCACCCTGGATGTTTTTTCACTGCTTGAGCTTTGCCTTGCGTTCTTTAAGGCTGCAGTGTCTAAGGGACAGATTACATTTCAGCTGTTTTCTCCTTGAACAGAGGATGATAGCAGTTAACTTGGAAAGGTAAGGATATTTTCAGAAGTGGCTCGTGACCTTTTTTCCTTCCATATATGTAAGAAGACAGCCCGAACAGTTTCCGCCTCTCTGATGTTTTCTGACTGCTCGGCACCACAGGGAATGTCCATTGTGTGCTGGTAAGATCCTGACGGAGCAGGTGGGAGCGCTCACCCCTTACCTGAGGCTTCTCTTCCTCATACAGTGAATAGTTTTTGATGTTACAGAAGGTTAACAACAACCACATGATTTTTTTCCAGTGTCAAAAGGTATGCGCATTCAGGCCCCGGCTTTCCGGGTTGCTACAGGTCATGGACCCCTGCAAGCAGCCTTTGGGACTCCTTTGCACTCATCCTGACTACAGATAAGAGCGTTGAACGAGAGCCCAATAAAATGAAACAGAACAAAACCCTGCCCTTGTGCAAGTACCAGATGCTTTCCTCACACTGAAAACAAAGGGTATACAGCCTCACCCTTCCCAAAGCCAGCCCTCCTCTACTAAAAACAAATACACATTCTGACACCAAATCTTTGTGGTTTTCACTCTGTCGGAAATTAATAAACAATAATGTATTACTTACTTGTTGTTTGACCCTAAATGAGTCTTTTTGCCTCCCTGTAATTCTTGTTACTGAAAGGTATTGAAGCAAGAGTGCAGCAGAGAAGCAAGACTTTGGAAAATCCTGGATTCCTTGCCTTAACTTTGGGCGGGTTATTTCAAGTGGAATTTTCACCTTTGTAAGAAATATCACTGGAAAGCTGCCCAGGCCTGACAAAATGGCAGAGAAAGCGAGAAAAAATCCACGACGGAGACCAAAGTTGCCAACCTTCCTTAGAAAGGAGCGGGGGAGGGAGAGGGAGGTATCCGGGCTTAGTTTGTCTCTGTTATCAGCCATCGGACATTTAAATCAAATCCTGGAAAACATTAGTCTGGACAGCTTTTTGCAGAAGTGCATAGAGGAACTAAGTATCCCAATCTCATAGAAAGCAAAGAGGAGGTAGGAGCCTACGCCTGAATTTGCCAGACCAACCCATGCCTCATGGAAAGGGCTTCACCAGGAGGTCTGGAGACAGAAGTCCTTTACCCAGCCCCAGAGTATTTTGAACTCCTCGTCTTTCCGGGGCACTGCAATTCCAATCAAGAAACACTGCTTCTGTTGGTAAAGACTTGTTTGAGGAAATTACTTTGAACTGAGGTGATTAATCGCACTCTGTGGAGCCAGTGGAAACTCTTGCCCACTGAGCAGGTGGGGCTTCAAAATAGGGACTCTGAAGACTGTGGAGCTCAGCTGGTGAAGAGCTGGCTCTTCGTCAGCTGTAAGGAATCTGATTTTGCTTTCAGGTGATGACACGGACTCTAGGACTGAGCAACCAGAAAAGAATTAAAATCTAGAAGTACATTAACATGAAAAATGTATTTTCTCTCATGTCATTCATTGCATATAATTCAAAAGGCAACAAATAGTAAATGCAGGCACTGTTTTGCTCAACATGCACAATTCTGCAAGCGAATTAGTGCACAGAGGATGACTGTTTAATAAATTACCTGATAAGTAAGACTTTTTTTAAAAAGCTAAATAATCACCATGAATGAGAATTGCAACTGGATGGAAAAAAAAAAAAAACCCTTCAAGGCATATGAGTTGTCATGCTTGAGGACACAAAAACATCATCTGCTGAGGTGAAGAAACATGCTCCCTGGTAATGCTACACAGAACAGTTAACTATATTTGTGGAGGAGATGTGATCTATCCCACTGAAGCATCTTGTGGTAGCCACTTTAGAAGCAGTGTCCCACATAAAACTGACTTGGTCTAATACAGAAACCTGTGGTTATGAAACATGATCTCACAATTCATTTCTATGTAGAGAAGCATACATCTTGGAGGTGAGTTTTCTTGTACTGCTCACAACGAAATAAATTTACTGATTAAAATAAGACAACGCACATGGCTGACAGGGAGGATGAATAATCCCATAAGTTCATAAGCACGTGAAGATCGATTTAGGCAATACTATCAGTTTCCTGAAATACCTTGAAAACTTTAGGTGAAAATAGTACTTCTCAAAATATTTTCAGCATCAGGAAGATCTGAGCAGCTGCATTGCTGACAACACTTTAATTTACAGTTTGTGCCCAGTTCCTTGGGGAGTGATAAGAATCTGGAGAAGATCACGTTCATTAGAATCACTTTCTTAACTTACCTCTTACTGGTTTTCAAGATAACCATCAGGGAGAGAAGAGCAAAAAAGAGATTTTTTCCCACCCTATAACACGCTCTGAGCCTTGAAAAGCCGTTCTGTTCTACGGTGCCAAGCCGGTGACGAAGACCGACAGACCAAGATTGACGGGAGGAAGGCGACAGTCCTGGGGGAGCAGCTGAGTGTTATCCAGCAGCTGCGAGCCCTGGCGCCTGCCTCCCACCTGGGACAGCCCGCTTCCAGTCCTCACCTCACCGATCCTCACTCACGGCTTGAACCTTGGTCACCCGTGCCCTCGCTCAGGAATTTCCATGCAGATAAAAACTGCAGGAGAGCTACTGGTCCTGTTGGGGTGGTGTACTTTGGGAAAACTGGCAGTGATGGGCCTAAAAAAGTGTACCATGACTATTTTGTGTGTGCAAGTAAATGACATGTTGCCAGCAAAATCTTCAGGGTAGACAACTGTCATTTTCCAAGAAGGAACTATTCTGATGGCAATTCCCAGCCCCCCAGCCAGCAGGTGGGAAGGGAAAGAGGAGCATCCCTCTGCAGTGACCAGCACATGCCGAGGCCCCTCTTTGTGCTCTTGACCCTACTCGGACAAGTTGGGCACCAACAGAGAGTCTCCACAAATCCTTTGGAAGGGAGTTTCAGAAGTTTCAGAATTTAAAAATTAAAGTTTGCCATCTAGTGGCAGGCCTCAGGAGAGGCTTTTGGGTGCGACTACCTAAAGAACATGCTTTTTATGCAACCAGTTTATGGTTTCTGAACTACACGGTATATGCATTTTTGTTAAAACTTGCTGGCATAGCCCGCTTTTAAGTCTGTATTCCAAAATCACAACAGGGGGATTTTTAATCTGGGTAAATTGCATGTTCACTTGCTTTAAAATTATACAAGGTATGACACCTCACTTTCTGTAACTCTTCAGTTCAGGTGAGGATTGCCTGACCTGTCCAGGCTGAAGGAGGGCAGGACTTGAGCTGGCTCTAGCTGACGGGGGAGCCATGCTACACACCTTGGTGAGATCGGCTTGGATCCTAAGTCTAGGATTTAAACAATGGGAAAGCAATCCAGGTTAGTGGCACAGCTCTGGGTTAGCTCCCATGTTCATTACACAACGGGAGGGAGATTCTGTATATTAAATCACAGAGAATGAAAAGAATTCTCCAAAAATTCCACCCTGATATAAAAATGAGGCAATAAAATATAGTCACTGCCCACCACTTGCTTCCATTGCCTGGGACAGCGGTAATTCTCAGAGGTTTGCTTCCTTCTCTCTCTCTCTTTTTTTTTTTTTTTTAATATTGATTTCCCCCCCTTTGAGCTCAACTCTGTCTGCAAGTGACAAATTTGGGCTGAGTTTGTGTGATCCTCCCTTGCTTCCGAACAAAACTGCCAGGAGCTAGAGCAGCTGCAGAAGCCCATGTGCCCCTTGCAGAGGTCCTGGTGAACTGTCCCAAAGCGGAGCATGCTGCCACAATTAGGAGATGTGTGCATGCAGAGGATCTGTAGGGACACCTCCTCCTCTGGCATCACCAACCATTTATTTCCATGAGAGGGAAGGTTGTGAGGCAGCAGGAGTGTGGGCCATGTTTTCTGAAGAGAAGATGAGGTCTAAAATCCATCACGGAGGAAGACAGTGAAGAGTGGTTGTGGCTCAGGACAGGGCCCAGGGAGGGGGGACAGGGAAGGTCAGGAAGGTGATGGGGAGTGTGATCTCCTTCAGCTCCCAGGCTGTAATTAAAGAACGGCAGGCATCTAATGCCTACGCAACCTCTTGTTTGTCACATACAACATTTCTATTAACAGAACTCCAGGTGGGATTTGGCGGTTTTTGCAACATAATCACACTGTTGAGTCATATTTAATTTATGAACCACTATACGCACAAGACCATTTTCTATCACGTTGATGCTGAGCTCATTATTTCCTATTCTGTATTTATGCATTTGATATCTCCCTCTCCAGTGTAGCACTTCACACTTGTCATTACTGAACTTCATCTTGTTGCTCTGAGACCATCTCTCCAATTTATCATCAAGACCATTTTGCACTGTGATCCTGCCTGCCAGATTGAGCGAATTCTGTAAGGGCACTCTATATTTATCCTTCAAGTCGCTAATAAAAATATTGATGAAAACCAGTCCTAAACATCTCTGCACATCTGCTTGGAGTACTCTCTTGAAATTTACTTCCAATTTCACGCTGAGTCATTGGCAATAGTTCTTTGAGGGGCTTTTCAACTATTTGTGTACACAATGATAATCATCGTTGTTTTGTATAAATCGTATTTTGCTAGCTTACATGTAAGAATTCAGGTTACTAGTGTCAAAAGTCTTGTTAAATACAATGTTTTTACTGTTTGTAAACTGTTTGTACCAGTCACCAGTATCTAGAATTCAGATATTTATGTCCTGCTACAAAATTATGTCAATACAGCTCTGTCAAACAGGAACAATGTTTTCCCCCCACCTCTTTTAAATGTACGAATTTCACTAAATGAGAATTAAGTGTGAGCACTGACGAGGAATAAGCCACTATATTTATCCTGAAAGGCCAGCAAAGAAAAGCACTATACCTTTGAGTTTGAATTTGTGGGCTGTTTCAGCACAACAAGAATATTTTCTGATCATTTAGATGCTCCTTAACACAGCGTATAGGACAGAAATGATGCAACAGTCTGTTAGTCCTAAGACAGGATTTCTACACGTCTATTACACTTCTGGGGAAAAGCAGAAAAACAAAAAAAAAAACCAAACAAAAAAAAGGTAATAGCCATACTGTGTCGGCTCTACAGCTAGCACAGATTTAGAGGAGAAGAGGAGGATGTCGGCACGTCCAGAGCACAACTGCTTCCTGCTCTGTAGGCAATCTGTTTCTGATTCAGAAGCTGCAGCTCATCTAAAATTGTTATATATAAGAACCTCTTACATATAACCACCTCAGTGTCTGCTCCCCCACAGCGGGTGGTCCTTCCCAGCCTCCCGCTTTTGTAGTTTACGGAGGAAAAGCATTCACCCTAACAACCAAACAAAGACATTCTCCTAAAAGGCTTTTCCCCTGCACGAGTCGTCTCACGTGGAAGGTGTCTCTGCTCCTGGCACGGAGCGGAGGATTTCCGGGGACACCCTCAATCTGGGACCTACCATCCGCGGAGCAGCCCCCTCGGGCAGCTGGTTGGGAAGAGGCCGGGAAAAAGTTGTCCACAGCCCCAGGATGGAAGCAAAGAAGTTAGTCGACAGGTTCCTCCCATAAAAACCCGAGTTAGGGGCGCGCGATCAAGCAGCCAAGGTGGCAACCAGCGTGGGCGAGCGGGCCTGCGGGCCTGCCGACGCAGCGCCCGGCCGGCGCTGGGTCCGGACCTGCCGCCGAAACCCCGCCACCACCCATTCAGATCTCACCTATAGCCAGTGTAGCTGTTATTATCACTACAACAGGCTTTAAAAGCATAAATCGAGCAAAAGCTAGGCTGATGGTGTTTTCCCGCTAACTGTAGAGTCGATCCCCTTCCCAAGCTGCAGCCACATTCCCTGGAAGGAGGTTAGGCTGTTGCAGAATCACAGAATCACAGAACGGTTGAGGTTGGAAGGGACCCCTGGAGATCATCTAGTCCTGCCTCCCTGCTCAAGCAGGGTCACCTAGAGCATATTGCCCAGGATCACATCCAGACGGGTTTTGAATATCTCCAGCGAAGGAGACTCCACCACCTCTCTGGGCAACCTGTTCCAATGCTCTGTCACCCTCACAGTGAAAAAGTTTTTCCTCATCTTCAGATGGAACTTCCTGTGGTTCAGTTTCTGCCCATTGCCTCTTGTCCTGTTGCTGGGCACCACGGGGAAGAGGCTGGCCTCATCCTCTTGACACTCCCCCTTCAGATACTTGTACACGTTGATGAGATCGCCTCTCAGTCTTCTCTTCTCCAGGCTGAACAGGCCCAGCTCTTGCACTCTTTCTTCAGAGGAGAGGTGCTCCAGCCCTCTAATCATCTCGGTAGCCCTCTGCTGGACTCTCTCCAGGAGTGCCATGTCTCTCTTGTCCTGGGGAGCCCAGAACTGGACACAGTACTCCAGGTGAGGCCTCCCCAGGGCTGAGGAGAGGGGCAGCATCACCTCCCTCCACCTGCTGGCAACACTCTGCCTAATGCAGCCCAGGGGATCCCATTGGCCTTCTTGGCCACAAGGGCACACTGCTGGCTCATGGTTAACTTGTTGTCCACCAACACTCCCAGGTCCTTCTCGGCAGAGCTACTTTCCAGCAGGTCAACCCCCAACCTGTACTGGTGCAGGGGATTATTCCTCCCCAGGTGCAGGACCTTGCACTTGCCTTTGCTGAACTTCAGGAGGTTCCTCTCTGCCCAGCTCTCCAGCCTCTCCAGGTCCCTCTGAATGGCAGCAGAGCCTTCTGGTGTGTCAGCCTCTCCCCCCGGTTTAGTATCATCAGCAAACTTGCTGAGGGTGCACCCTGTGCCTTCCTCCAGGTCATCGATGAATGCATTGAACAAGACTGGGCCCAGGACTGACCCCTGGGGGACACCGCTAGCCACAGGCCTCCAACTTGACTCTGCGCCATTCACCACAACCCTCTGAGCTCGGCCATCCAGCCAGTTCTCAATCCACCTCACTGTCCACTCGTCTAGCCCACACTTCCTGAGCTTACCTCGGAGGATGTGATGGGAGACAGTGTCCAAAGCCTTGCTGAAGTCCAGGTAGACAACATCCACTGCTCTGCCCTCATCTCCCCAGCCAGTCATTCCATCAGAGAAGGCTATCAGACGGGTCAAGCATGATTTCCCTTTGGTGAATCCATGCTGACTACTCCTGATCCCCTTCTTGTCCTCCACATGCTTAGCGAGGACCTTCAGGAGGAGCTGTTCCATCACCTTTCCCGGGATGGAGGTGAGGCTGACAGGCCTGTAGTTTCCTGGCTCCTCCTTCTTACCCTTTTTGAAGACTGGCGTGACATTGGCTTTCTTCCAGTCCTCAGGCACCTCTCCTGATCTCCAGGACCTTTCCAAGATGATGGAGAGTGGCCTAGCGATAACATCCGCCAGCTCCCTCAGCACTTGTGGGTGCATCCCATCGGGGCCCATGGATTTATGGATGTCAAGTTTGGACAAAAGATCTCTAACCCGATCCTCCTCAACCAAGGGAGAGTCTTCCTTTCTCCAGACTTCCTCTCCTGTCCCCAAGGTCTGGAATTCCTGAGGGCTGGCCTTAGCAGTGAAGACTGAAACAAAGGCAGCATTCAGTAACTCTGCCTTCTCTGTATCCTTCGTCACCAGGGCACCCGCCCCATTCAGCAGCGGGCCCACGTTTTCCCTAGTCTTCCTCTTGCTATTGATGTATTTGAAGAACCCCTTCTTGTTGTCCTTGACATCCCTTGCCAGATTTAATTCCAACTGGGCCTTAGCCTTCCTTGTCGCATCCCTGCACGCTCTGACAACGTCCCTGTATTCCTCCCAAGTGGCCTGTCCCCTTTTCCACATTCTGACCACTTCCTTCTTCTGCTGGAGTTTGGCCAGGAGTTCCTTGCTCATCCATGCAGGTCTCCTGCCCGCTTTGCTCGACTTCTTCCTCAGAGGGATGCACCCATCTTGAGCCTGGAGGAGGTGACGCTTGAATATTAACCAGCTTTCTTGGACCCCTCTTCCCTCCAGGGCCCTACCCCATGAGATTCCTCTAAGTAGGTCCCTGAAGGTAGGTCCCTGTTAACGCCTACCAGCTCGGTACGGCAATAGCGTTAGTGTAAATCCTGCATAGGCACGACGCAAGGCAAAATCCTGCTCTCGGGAAGTCAGGGAAGCCTGTTTTTTTCCTGCCTTTACCGATATACGTTACCCTGCCCACTAGGTGTCCCTGTGAATTAGGAAAACAGCCCACGGGAGCCATGGCTACATTCACTTCATGTTTTTGGCTTCAGCTGAAAAATATTAAAAAAAAAAAACAAACCCAACAACAGCCAGGAAGTACGCCTGAAATAACTTTTTTTTTAAAGCTTCCTTTTTGAAGCAGCTCCAAATAACGCACAACACGCAGAACAGAAACGAGAGCTCTCCATCTTTCGGTGCACATTGACGGGAAGATTTTGGCCCAAAGGAATCGGGCTGCCCTCCCAGTTAGGCGATGACGTAAAGGGCTGCTCAGGACCGAGGCCCGGGAGCGGCATCCCGCCCGGTTTACTTCTGAGTTCTGTAATTCAGGGGCCAGACAAATGATATTATAATCCCTTACCTCAGTTTGCTCATCTTTAAAATAGACACTACTCTCATCTGTCTCCTCCACTGCGGAGCTGCGAGGTTAAATGAAGGGTGATAATTTTCCTTTTGATTCCTAGTTAGAAGCATTTTACTGCATGCAAAAAAAAAAAAAAATCTGATTGCTGACTACCAGTAGATGTTCAAGTCATAAAAAAAAGGCACATTTTGTGGGTAAATAGGGCTAGATGGATGCAGGTTTCTATAACCTCAGGATAGGTTAGGCATTACAGGCATGTTCAGGCTGCCGCTGTAAAGTAAGGACCTTTTTGCTTGGTTAAGATTTGCTCCAGTAATCCCTGGAGAGTTTCCAGAGGTCAGGAGAGAAGCCGGGCAGAGAAGACATGAAAGGAAGCACATACTTGCAGATGCGGTGGCTTCTGCCAGCTCTTGGAGAGGGAGAGGAAGCAGAAGGTAAAACCTGAAGATATGCTGGGAATTTTTTTGTTTTTCAAAATGTTTTCTATCTGTTTCTGAGTTGGGAGAGGCAAAAAAGACAAAAAAAAAAAAAAAGCTGCTCGCTGCATGAGCTGGAGAAACTCATTCCACATTTCTGTACTTCTGTTTCCTGATCTGTCAAATAAGGGCAACAGCACTTCCTTATCTCATGTTGATGCTCACTTATGTATAGCCTGAGATCCTCAGAGAGAAAGGAAAACACGTGGCAGAACAGAGTCTTGTGAAGCCACCGTACAGGACAATTTTTGTATTAGGATTTCGGAGCCATCAATTGAGATCGAGGCCTATTGTGTCACGCACTGTACAGATACACTCCGAGAGACAATCCCTGCCACAGAGGACCTACTCTCCGAATAGACACGGCATAGAAAAAATAGGAGAGGAATTAGAAATGAGTTGCCTGGCTCAGGGCTGCACAGTTTGGTCACGAAGCCAGCGGCAGAAGTCTGGTGCTCTGATTTCTAGCCTAGCGATCTGCTCATTCTCACGGATAACACTCCTGAACCGACTCTTGCTGTTCTAATGCTTATGGAGTGTTAATGGCACTAAAAATAATTAACTGTGACTTGATATTTTTAAGCAGTATGAACTTTACATGTAACCACACTGCTGCACACACGGCAGCGAACTCGGTAGCCCCAAGGGGACAGTCCCAGCTGAGGGAGCTCCAGGTCCTCACGCAGTCTGGAGGGCATACAGCTAGTGACTATAAGGTGACCTTCACAGCAGAAAGGCGATAAAATTAAAAGGAAAGGAGGAGGGCCCAACTCTTGTGAAACGTGGCTTTTGAAACACCTTCACATTTTGCAACACCTCGTCAAAAACTCTTTGTCTTAAAGACTTGAGAAAAGGCATAGGAAGAACCGTATTTATCTAATGTTAATCACCTAGGCAACTGGGAAAGCACAACTGAGCTTCACTTTCTAGTCTGTTTTATAATCTGTGAGTTCATTCAGACATCTTTTTAGGCATATCAAAAATGCGTGTGGTCCGGCTGCAAATTTGCATTTTTTAGAAGAGAAATTGTATCGATAAACACTCAGCTTGGTTTTGGAGCCTTTGCTTTATTCCAGGCATGGTGCGCCTACATGCACAGATAGTTCTTTAACAGCCTCCTGTCTGCATTAGTATTAGAGCGTCTCTCCTCATTTTAATTTCTTCTCCTGAGGATGCCTCCTCTGCGGAGCTCCAGGTGCAGCAGCAAGGACTGGAAAGACACCAGAGCCACAGGACGGTCTGGGAACGGCCCTTTCCTTTCCCAGTCCATAGGGGAGAGCTGAAAGCCTTTCCCTCAAGGCTGAAGGGTGTTGTGAAGGCTCTATCCTAAAAATGAAATAACGCTGTGCATATGCAGACCTGAAGCTTATGTTATAACCACACAAAACAGCTTTCAGTAAGCTAAAAACAAGCCAGCCTGCGGTAGGGTCTTTAGGGTTCAAGTCTCAACTTTGACATATACCTTTGTCATGGGCTGGGTCAAGAAGGAGGCAGGAAGGCTGTATCTCTTAACAAGGGAGAAGAGCAAGGTCTTATTTTTGCAAGTGCTTCATTTGAATCTACAGTTATTTTTGTAAATAAGAGACACGTTAGTGTTAGCATCTGCTATTTTGCACAATTACAAAAATACAAAAGAAATACACAAGGATTTAAAATACGAAAGAATTCACAGACAGCTCCTGCCTTCCTAAAAATAAGAAGAAAAGGTAAATTTTTCATTAGATTATGTGTCTCCTGTCCATATTGCTCTGTTTTTTGATAGATTTGCTTGTTTTTTCATGTTCTTTTTTTTTCCTAAATGGAAAAAAAACCCATCATACCAGACGGTCCATCCATAGCGAAAAAACATGGTTCTTTGGTAATGTCTTTGTTTACATTGTTTCAAAACCTGTTTTCCTTGAAAGGAAATGTTTATGAGGTTTGGCTTTTCTCCCTACGTTTCCTAGGCAGAGTTGCTGGTAATTTGCTCTGCCTTCCTACGGCCAGTATGAACTCCAAATCATTAATTTTGTTCTATTCCGTGCAACAGATTTTCTGGATTTTCTAGCTCATACAATCATTTACAACTACGCAGAGGGGGTGTGAAATCCTAATATTCCGCTTGGGCAACACTTACAAAAACTTTCCCCTGACTTTGCAAAGACATAAATAATTACACAAAAGGTGCAAAGCTTTGGAGAAACAAGCCAAGTTTATGAGGCCTAGAAACTGAGGGAATTAGGAATTTTTCCACTCACTCGGATGAATTTTAATTTGAACACTAGAACGTCAGAACACACTGAGCAAATGGGAAAACTGTGGAGCTATGGACACGTGACACTCTTTACTCCAAGGAGGCTATCAAAGAAGGCAAAGAGTAGAACGGGAACTAAATTAGATTCACTGCCGATCTCTTTTGGAAAAAAATATAAACCAAGAAGGAACAGGAAGAAATCCACAACGACCAACCAAGCACCCTTTTATAGGGGATAAATTCATGGGGAAGGTGAGAGGAAAGTGATGTCTGGCCCAGCACAGATTACAGAGGCAAGCACGAGCTGCAGAAGGCACCACTGTTGGGGTGCGGACGGGAGCAGGATCTGGCTCAATATACAGGGACAAAAAGCAAAAGCCTTTGTAGATCCAACATGCAGGCTGCAACCTTTTTTTCTAAAGTCATACAACAGGAAGCAGGAAAGACCTGAAGGCCTGGGAAGTTTAGAAAGTGATAGGAAGTGATTTTGATATTCTTTCTTAAATTTAAAATTAATAGAGATCAGATATATTGTTTATACACTAAGATGGAATGAAAAATGAAACACTCGAGGGTGAATCTCTGTTATTTTCCTAATTATAATTAATAAATGAAATTCCTAATCACGCTGCATCTGCTTTTAAATTATAACGAGGACAATGACACTTACATAATGTAGCCAACTTTCAACACATGTGACGGCTCCAGGAAGTATTGGAATGCAATTATTCGCCAGTGGAAGCATTTGTTAACGTTTTAAAGCAGGTAAATAAGGATGCCATTTAATCATTAAGATGGATGTGCTCTCATGAGCCAGGCCCACCGATATAAAAGGAAGTTCTGTGTGCACAGCAACCATCATCTCCAAACAGACTTGTTGAACTTGGGCCCAGAAATTACGAATAATTGAGCAGTCGTACGTGCAAAGACAGAAAGTGACATTAGCAGACAGAATGCGTTAAGATGGTGGAATAAAGGAGGGGAGCCTTGAACTAAAAGGGGGGAATTTGGGAGGGAGAAGGGCTTTGTGGCATTTGGGAGTAAGCTACACCAGAAGATCTCTCAGGCAAACGCTTTGCAGGAAAAAGAAAGAAAGCTAAAGCTGTGAGTTACAACCTGGTGTAATTTGAGACAGAAGCCATATGTGGTCATTTCTACTCCCTTGGCAAAAAACATCCTCCCTTAAGTCTTGATCAAGGAAGGGGTTGTAAATCACAGGAGAGGCAGGATGTGAAATTCAGGAATTTTCATTAACTAAAACCATAATTGGTAAAAAATGGTTTAGGACAGCCTATTAGCTTCTGCTTTGCTGTTCATCATTCTCAGAAGTTCTTAACAGAGTACAAGTCAGTAAGATGTCCAGCTGTCTATTAATAATTGATTTAATGTAACACATGATGTGTGGGTAATCTGTTTCCTTGTTCCTCAGTTTAATATAATCCATGAATCACCGGCGACCAGTAAGAGGTTGACTGACCACATGATGATAACCCTTCCCCTAACTCCAGCTGCTGACTTGCATTAAAGAGAGCTAGATGCCTACTAAATATTTTGTGGTTATAACAGCGATGCTGTGAGTAAAGGAGACGATTAGTGGAGTAAGACAAAGTTCATCCTTGGATAAAAGCTTATAGCTCAGCCTTCTACTACTTCCAGTACTCCCAGATCTGCCCAACAGTAGATACTAAAATAACTGCTGTCAAACGTAGCTCTCTCTCCTTTTGTCCCAGTATCTGTCTGTCTCAGACCTAAAGAAAGTTTAAATTACAAGCAGAGAAGTTGCTATTATTCCCAACATACTGCAATAGGTATGAGTACCATAATATCTAGCCACCCATAATCACAAAAGATTTCCTATTCTCAGCACCCTTTTAAGGTGGGGAGCTGCTACTCTTTCTATTTTACTGATAGGGAAATAAAGCATGGAGAAGGTTTTGAGAATCTGGCTTTGCTAGGGCTTTTAATTGTACTATTTCAGGCTCTTCTTTTTGTGAGCATATGTGTGTTTTTCACCAACGCCAAGATTTTCACTCAGTGTGTGTCACTTCCTTTGTTAGCTCCAAATGTGCAGAGGTTGAAAGGGCATCTTTGCTAGTGAAAACTCTTTCAAGGACTTTTATAAATCATTCAAACTTCTAGTTTAAAATGAGTTCCCTAAAATGTTTCCTTTCACACACTTCTTAGTGCCAAATACAAGCCCATCTGGAATCATTATTAATTCTGTTGAACTGTTTAATTCCAAGTACTATTGCAAGTGTTTTTTTTTTTTTTTTCAAGAAGAAAGACTTGATTCAGTATTTTATAACCATAATTGGAATAGCGCATTAAGACTCAGCAGCTCATTTTTTTACTCCGGGAAATGGCAAGCCACACATCTTGTACTCTGTTACATTAGTCGAGCAACGATGAAAAATTTGGTACCGTGTAGCTATCCACCAAGTTTAATTCTTCCTAGGCATTTATTTTCCACATACCCAGGAGTTAAAATGCTTTTTCTTGGGCTTCTTAAGCAGTTTGGAAGAGTTTTCTATGCATCTCCATAGAGTAGATCAGACAGAGAATTAGAAGCATAGATTCACTGAAATGTCCAAACAAAGTGCCAAGCATACTTTCCCATATACAAACTCATATCAAAATGTTAGTTTCTAGTTCATCATCAGAAATGAACCATTAAATTCAGTTTGCAAACAACCTCCACGTTCGCATATTTCAAAAAAGAAAAAGGCAAAACTTGTGAACAATCAGCGTTATTATTGTACAAATCTACTAAATCAGCTTATTCTTGCATGAAACCTTGCTTTTAAACTTGTGAATTATGTAGATTTATCTAGAATTTTGTATGCATGTGTGTTAGGGAAGGGAACTGTGAAATCTTGCTGTCATTGATATCAATGGCACATTTCCCACTGACTTAAACGCGGAAAGATTTTCACTCGGGTCAGTTTAGAACCTCCCTGCATACTCCTCCATACCCAAGTGATGTGGGACACGCTTGGTTTATGTACACGCTTGGCTCTTTGATAGCGGTGTGGGGTTGCAGAGCCAGCTCAGTGCAGTTAGGCAGGCTGGAAACAAAGAGTCAAGAGTGTATGGTCCCCCTGCGGAGGGCAGAGGTTGCATCCGCTGCCTCTTGTAAATGAAAGCAGCAGAAACTCTCATCCCTGGAAGAGGGTGGTCAGCATTCAGATACTGAATTCTGTAGGTATGGAACCGGACCGTTTTGGAGAGATATAACTATAAATTCATAGCCATACTGTCCTGGCACAAATTAGCCTCGGCACTCATTTCTTTGGCAAAGGTGCCACTCTTTGCTTTCCTTTCTGGTGGAAGGTACTGTGAGATGAAAGATATCTAAAATAAAGATATGAAGAGTGCTTTTCCAAGTGAATAAAACTCACTACAAGTATTTGCCACAGAATCAGCCAAGAGTAGGTTGGAAGGGGCCTCTGGACCTCTGGAGTCAGTTCTGAAGTTAGATGAGGTTGCTCAGGGCCTTATGCAGATGAGTTTTGAGTATATCCAAGCATGGAGAGCTTACAATGTCTCTGAGCACCTGCTCTAGTGCTTGATCACCCTCATTGTGAAGAATTGTTTCCTTATATCTAACTGGGATTTCCTTTGCTGCAGCTCATGTCCTTTGCCCCTTGCTCTTTTGCTGTGCACCTCCACAAAGAGCCTGGCTCCATCTTCTCTATAACCACCCATTAGGTAGTTATAGACAGCAGTAAGATCCCCCCTAAGTCATCACTTCTCGAGGCTGAACAAACCAGCTCCCTCAGCCTCTCCTTGTACACCACACACCGTCCAACCCCCCGATCATCCTGCTGGCCGCCGCTGAACTTGCTCCAGTATGTCCATGTCTTCCTTGTACTGGGGAGCCCCAAACTGGACATAGTACTCCAGATGTGATCTCCCAGGCGCTGAACAGAGCGGAATAATTGCTTCCCTCAACCTGCTGCCTACACTCGTGCTAAAACAGCCCAATACGTGGCTGGCTGCCTTCACCCCAAGGGTACACTGCTGATTCCTGTTCCACTTGTTGCTTGCCGGGACCCCAGCTTCTTTCCTTCGAAGCCGCTTTCTAGCCCTGCCAGCCCGTGCTGTTGCAGGGCATTATTCTGCGCCAGGTGTAGGACTTTGCATTTACTTTTTGTTGAATTTCATGACGTTTCTGTCGACCCATTTCTCCAGTCTGCTGAGATCCCTCCGAATGGCAGCCCTGCCCTTTGGTGTACTGACTGTTCCCCCAGTTTTGTGTCATCAGTGACCTTGCTGAAGGTCCATCCCATTCCATTGTCCTGGTTATTAATGAAGACATTAAACAGTATCGGATGCAGTAGTCACTCCTGAGGAACAAGGCTAGTAGCCAATCACCAACTAGACTTTGACCCGCCGTGCACTGCTCTTCGAGTCTGTGGTCCAGCTAGTTTTCCGTCCACCTTGTTGTCCTACCACTCAGTCCTTATCTCTCCAGCTTAACTCCAGGGATACTGTGGGAGACTGTGTCAACAGCCTTGTTAACGTTCAGGTAAACGTCATTCACAGCTACCCCCTTGTCCACTGAGCCAGTCATCTCAGCATTGCCGGTAGTGTTGTCCACAGTGTTCCTCACAGAGGTCAAGTGAAAGGAGGCTAATTAAATTGGTTTCCTGATATAGCTAATGTAGGCATGAAGACTTGATTGAATACCTCTGCCAAGAGACAACTGCAAAATAAATTATGTTTGAAAATATTGCTACATAGCCATAATATCCATAAAGAAGGTTTTGGTGTATTAGTAATTAACTTCCCTGGAATACTCCCGTAATATTTGTGGTTCTTTAGACATAAGGAAATAATTTTCTGGATTTGGATCACTGTGTTAGTTAGTCTGACAAGCCCAAAATAAAACAAATTTTCACACATCAATCATTAGCATATTTGCCTAAGAAACAGTGTGCAGAATTCAAGCAAAATCAACAGCTTATTCAAGTAAATACGTATTCATAATTATTCTATGTGAAATATTGCTTTCTGAGTTTATGCACTGAATACTAACTACATTCCTAACAAATATACCAAAATACAGTTCTCCTGTTACTATGGAGAGGGAGAGGAGAAAGTACTGAGCTTGAGGACTGATTGTAAAATCTCTGGAGTAAGAACAACATAGTGCGATTCCCTCATATACAAAGATAATAATTCAGCAGCCAAAGGCTTTACCTTCAAGGTTCTGGAGAGACAAATGGAAAGCTGCTGATGGGTTGGTCTAGAGAAATACTGAAGGGTTGTTTCATGGGAGAGACACATTCCATCATAGTAGGGGACACAAGGAGAAGGAAAGCGTGATTCTTAGCTGAGGTGAAACAAACATGGGGACAGCTTTGGCGTTAGCAAATATGCTACATCTTAAATTGATTCTAGCCCACTGTTCACAGTCGTCCCTATCAAAGCCAATCCTTTCCACATCTCCAGCAGCTCAGCTAGCAAAACCAAGCAAGCATATATATCCTTGAAGGAATCAGTATGCACGTGGGTGCACACACACACCTGCAGACACACAGCGATTTGATTTCTAATCTTCGTAATACGATTTTCTTGTAGCAAGCAGAATGCAGTTGCTCCACTTCACTCCTCCGATGCATTGCAAGGAACTAGCATTACATGCCTTATTACCACGGGTGTAGAAAAACACAATGTGACCGCAAGTCACATTGATCAGAGAGCCAATAAGGCGAAGCACGCTCCCTGCAATATGGAGCCTGCAGAAGCATCGCCAAGGAGTGACTACAGCACTGCCAAGTGTCGCCGCAGTGAGGCACACAGAGACTCAAGACTGTGTTAAATACAGGATGGGGCATGCCGCATTTCATAATACTGCTAAAAATAATATTTTACACTTTATCACCTTTTTGCCAAGGATTGCTAAGCACTTTACACAAATTAATGATGTTCAGGTTCCAAGCACTCGTTATGTGCTAGTTTTCCATACGGCAGAGGGCTTTTTCATCCCTAATAGCACGTTGCCCTCATTATTATGCAGTAGGTCTTTTGTTTTTGTACACCAGGCCGGGGTTCTTACAAGGAAGTGATTATACTTGCCTAAATGGAGAGTCTGGTGACAAGATAATTTACAACGCTCTGTTGCATAATCATTGAGCCAAGGTCAGGGAAACCATTGAAGTAGCCTAGTCAGGGCAGTTGTAAATAAAACACACGTCCTGAAAGGGTTTGTTCTCGGTGGGAACAGACAGTCAAGAAAGAACGCCCAGCGCTCTTGCGGTGGTAAGGGGCTTATTCCCTCCTTGTCTCCACAGAGCCTGTGGTTGGCTAATTAAAGCAGAAGGTATAACTATCGATCCAATCTCACTTGTTCTCAAATTTACCGTAATTTCTACGTTTGAGAGGCCGGTGAGATGAAACAGCACTAGTATAGTTTTCCATTCACCAGCAGGAAGCAGAACAACTCGGGGAATCGGGCTAAAAGTAGTTAAGAAGCAGGATGGGCGTTCTGCGCGTGCACCTGTGGCTGCAGGTGGGCCCGTACCCGAGGTACCAGCGGTGGCCCAGGGGGAGACGAATACCACCAGTATTTTTATCTCGACTGATGAATGCTTGCAAGTGGACTCAAATCATACTTGTTAGAAGGCAAACACGCCTAAGAAAACTAGCATGGAATGATACTACAAACAGAATCCGATTTTGAAACGAGTACAGTAACCAGAAAGATGCTATCGGCAGTGCTACGGGCGTCGCTCTGGGCGTCACTCTGGGTGTCACGCCAGCGTTGGACCTCCTGTCGCTCCCGGACGCGCGCGGGGAGCAGCCGGAGCCTCCCCGGGCACGGCAGCCCTCCCCGCGCGCCCACCACAGGGGCAGTCCTCCTGCCAAAGACAGGGTGGTCACACACACAGAGATCCCGGATCATCAGCGCTGTTCCTCAAAATCGGCTCAGATGAGATCCATGGGAGAAGGAGGAGCGCGAGCCCGAGGGGCAGGCCTAGGGAGGAGAGTTGATCTAAATAACTAGCCCTAAGTGAGGGATCAGCTCTCCGGAAGGACAGCGTCTGGGAAAGACCCCCCAGCGGTATTACTAGCCAGCCTATACAACCTCTTGAAACAACCACGTTTCAGGAAAAGCCTTAACCATGTAGTGTGCAGCTCCTCTATAAATAAGCGACAATGGGCCAAATCCTCACACCACTGTAACTCAACGTTATTTGCTTGCCTACATTGGAACACCCCCTCTTTATTTCCGTTAAAAAGCGAACACAGACTATCTTAAAGTGCATTTATGTTAATATTTGCAGTTGCAGAGATAGGTGGATTGTGTAGCTGGCACACGTCAAGCTAGATGTCACTTCCAAAAGCTAAGGGACCTTACTGGAAACTGCAGTTCAAAATGACTAACTGACAACATGTGGAACCTCTCCGGAAGAGCCTTCCCACCTAGAGCACCTCCTTGTGATTAATCTTTCAGGGAGACAACACACCTTTCTGTTTTAAAGGGCAGGGTTTTTAAGGACGGAATATGTTACTGAACTGAGAAAATGTGAACACGTTAGCGACCTGTACCTACAGGATCCAGTCGCCTTCGGAGCCCACAGCTGTAGCCCCTCTCTCCAGCATTGCCTCCTGGCAGCTGGGTTGGATCCAGCCCCAGGACCCAGGCCCAGTGCCAGCCCCTCCAGAGCACTATTAACATGCGCGGCGCTAGGGCAGAACTCAAATCCGTGTTTCTTTCCTGCACATTGGTGCGGGCCAGGTAGCAAAGGCTGACATGAAAAGCGAGCGAGCTACCCAGTGATGACGGGTTTTTATATCATGTAAGCTTAAAAGATAGTTCTGAATAAAAAATGTACACATTATTTCCTTTCACACTGTGTCTGATCTTGCACCTCGACACAGTTTAAACTATGGGTGTGTGTGTGTATATACACACACACACACACACACACACACACACACACACACACATATATGTATGTATATATGTATATATGAGCACTGAAATCTGGCAGAATTCAAGATCAGTTCACAAAGACTTGTCATCCTCCTTTGCCAGATAGCTCTCTGTAAGACATGATGGAGGGGGAGTTGGCACCCATCATATTAGAATGAATATAAATGGTAATGATCATATTCTTCCACAAGACTTCTGCTCTAAGGAATCAGTTAATTAACCCTGAATCGAGCAGACTTGCCGGTCAGGAACACTGCCGTTGAATTAATAAAAGCTTCCCGACCCTTAGTTCTCAAGGACAACATTCTGCAGCCCTTATTTATGTTAAACATTAGCTTACTCCGCGAGGAACCTGCAGAAATCAATAGGGATTGCGCTACATGAGTTAGACTGGCAGAATCTGATACCAATTATAAACTGAGACTGGCCTTGAGCTGGGTATTTCTGTCTGCTGCTTTTCTTTTTTTTTTTTAATTCTGTCTTTCCATATTCCTCCTCCCCTATGTCTGCACCCAAGAAAACACAGAAGCTTATCTCTTACCGAAACCATTCAAATGGTTTCTTCTTTCCTCTTTAATCCAAAAAGTATGAATATTTCTTGCAAAATGAAGGTAATGTTTGACAAAACTTGGCAGATTTGAGTGTGCTTCTAAACCTGGAAGGAGCCCAGCCCTTTTGACAAAATGGAAGCAACAATTTGTGGCTTTTAAATGTGAAGTGGTTTGTTTCTTCTTGAACAGAAAGTGTAGCTGAAATCACTAGACAAAGCATTGAGAAAAGCAGTCCGGGCTTAAAGAAAAGGAGGTAGGAGGTCAGTGAATTTTCTTTCTACCAAAGCGTGTGGGGGAAGAGATGGATAAAAACAAGGGGGCTTGTTTTCCATTTGCAGTTCCTTTCCCCTAGTTTTTCTAGAAACAGAACAGACTGTAGTTTAGTAGAGGAACTGAAAATCTGAAGATATTGGTAAAGAAAAGAATATCAGTGTGAAGTAAAAGGAAGAGAGGAGAAAAAAAAAAAATCCTTCAGCCTTTTGCTTTGAGACAGTTCACAATTAAGGTACGTTTTGCTAAGCAGGGGAACACTGTCCCCTGAGAGCTGCCACTTGGGATTCTGCATCTTCACCAAGCTCTGGCCTCCCTGGTTGGACTTCTCCTAAAATGTCACTGCCACGTGCCTCTTACAGCGCACGTCTCGCCTCAGCCCAGCCAGGGAGAAAGTCACATTTCACTGCGGGAACAGCAGTGGGGACGGGGAATCAGTAGGGCAGAGGCAGGGGTTTGCCAGACACGCCAGCTGCAGCTCCCAGCCAGCCTCACTGAGAAGCAACTCAGCCTTCAACCTCCTGGGTTATTTCGGCACACGGAAAGGTAGTAAACGTAGGCTAAGCAACCCTAAAAGCAAGCAATTTCTTTTACTTCTCCTAATGAAAGAATTGCTTGATTCTATACTGAAAATGTCTAGTCTGGCAGAAACTGCATTTTCGATCAAAACCTGCATTTTAATGGAAAATTTAGAAGCAGGCCTATTCCTATCGAAGAGGAAGAGCCCAGAAAAACCCACTGGGATCTCAGTAATGAACTCACGCAGAAATTGTCCTTCCGGTATTAACGCGTACGCACAATAGGTGCCCATGTTTTACGCTGCCAATTGACTATTGTTCCCTCTGCCTTTTCCACAGTCACGTGGCAGATTGTCCTGGAATCGGAGGGGAGGCATCACCACCTTCAAGCTATATAACTGTCTGCAACTTTGCAAAAGCTGCTAGTTCTAAGTCTCCATTTCTCCCCAAGTTAGTAGATACTTTTCTGTATGAATTGGGCGCTTTGAGATTGTTTGAGCTCGTTTATCGAATCTGACGCTGCCTGAAACTATTCGAAACCAGCAAGCAAAAAAGGGCTGTGTCCGGCTGGTGTTGTTTTCTGCTCATGTCCAAAAGCCATGTCAGGCAGCATCCCTCCCACCTTCCTTCTTCTTCTACTGCGTCCCGGTTTCCATGGAAAAGAAAACCAGGAGCATAGGCTGAAAGGGAACAGTAGCCTGCTCGTATAGGTCCCTGATACAGACGGCTGGGGAATCAGGTCTGCGGGGCACCTGCCTGGCAGTAGAGCAGAAGCTAGCAAGTCAGGGGAGCGTCTTATTCTTTCTGTAGAGGCAGACAAGAAGATTTACTGCTCAGTGTAGTATTGCCTCAGGGTTTGGAACCGGATTTCTCCCCAAACTCTTACTTCATTTCACATTCCTTTCAAGCGCCTCTTCTGTGCAGAAAATTTCAGAAGGCAATGCCACTGGGTTACACAGCTGCTGTCTGCCTGGGCTTTAAATATGCCAGTTTGCATCAGTCTGTAGGCAGTATTGAGAACAGGCTGGAAGTGACTGCAGCCTTCCTACGTTAGTAGGTGCGTCTTACTTGCAAAACGGAAACAATTGAAGGGAAAAGGTGCAGAAGAACTAGAGAGAGCTAGTTCTGAGCTACAGAAAAAAAAAAAAATTTTCTCTTCCTCTGAGTAAAATATGTGTGTGAAATACAATACTCTTGAGGGAAGGCCTACAAGACGTTAGCATGAATCTACAGTAATTGACATAGGAAAGATGAGGTCCATGAAATAAAAATGTCCTAGATTGTGCAACTGATCAGTCTGGAAATGAAAATTCTTGAGAACAAGCCTATTAGTAAACACACTAAAAAATTTTAAAAAGATAAATGGAAACAGTATCAGTGTAGAGAAAGCTGATTCCCTTCCTGGTTTCGCGGACACAGCTAATTTGGATAAGAACCCAACTGCAGCAATGCTAGTGAAAGGTGCAGCTCACCTAGACCTTTGCAGTTAACTTTTTTGTCAACTGCCAGGCAGGCGTATCGCTATGGGAAGCATCACCAGGTAGCATCACTACAAAATCTTCTAATGTTGTCTTTGTAGTGTGCAAGCAGGTTTTCATCTCTCGGGGAAACCGCCAATCTTACTGTTCAGTCTTTGGGTTATGCAAGGACTTTGTGCCTTGGCAGACTCAGAAGAAGAGGAGGCAATGTGCACAGCCTGAAAATTGGCTGTCTGCCTTGACTCTTGTTAAAATCAATTCTGGTGTGAGAGTTGTCTCTGGGGAACCAGACAGAAATGTTGGGCTAGGATTCCTAAATGAAGGGACTGCCTTGCATGTTGGCTGCACATCCTCAGTTTGGGACTGGTATATATGTGCAAATAAAGTGATTCAAATTTAGAATACCCTCAGACTTCTTTTTATGTCCAAAAGGAAAGCATAAGCATCTGCTAGTGATGGATAGAGCACACGGATATTAGAAGACAAGGCAACAAAACTTTAATTTACAGTCATTTGCCCTTCTTTGTATGAGAGACTTTGAAAGGGTAGAGTACAGGAAAAAAGCTGTGTGTACTCAGCAATTCTGTAGAGCAAGGTTGTAAACCCTTAAGACATGCTCTCTTCCGTGTAGTAAAGTATAAGACTGCTTAACAGCCACCATTCTGCAGGTGCCAACTTTTGCTGAATGGTAACTAATGTTATTTTAAGACATTTCTGGATATTTGCATCAATCATTTTATGACTGCAATATTCTCTAATCAGGAGCGCCTTGCCCCTCAAAATTATGCACTTCATTTCGGTCGGAGCGTTTGAGGAGGCGAGCGTTCAGCACCACAGTCTCACCTTTAGGTGAACACTGCTGAGGCCTTACCTGGCAAATTAACACTCCTGTTTTCAAATGGATCTGCGAGAGGAAGAGGCAGACTCTGGAGCTGGTGCTTAAAAACTTAAGTAATGATCATATAGAATTATTTATAGAAACTAACTTAGACAGCTGCTGCTCTGATTATCTTGTGGGACTCATTAAGGTCCTGTTTGACATTCAAATAAATTCTTCTATCTGGTGGCAAGAAGGAAAGAGAATATGTACTTTAAAGAAATTAGAGGATTTAAAAACGAAGATGAAAGATCCAGATCTATCTCGTAGTTACTTTCTGCTCCCTCTGCTCTCTTATAACCTGGAAATATTATGACAAGAAGTACGGTGGCCTCTGATGTACTGCACAGAAATAAATGAGAAAGTTAATTGGGGAAGCACCAAATTACACACCTGAAAGAAGGGGAGTAAAAGAGGAATAAGAGAATACTGTATCGCTTTGGAGTCCAGCTCTACCAATCAGAAGTCAGCACAGTATTATAAAGTCAAACCTCAGCTGTATTTCAGGTGCAATTTTATTTCATGTGCAACATTAAGCAAATGACTTAAGAGGGCTGCTGCTTTCACAGGCACGCGCAGCCTGTTAAGACAGTAGGATGCCTTCACTGCAGAACTTCCACGGAAATAACACACACGGCCTAAAAATTATTCCATGAGCAACGGAACTTCCCATGGATTTGTACTTTGCATCTCTAAGCCACTGGCCACCCCCTCCTCCTAAAAGGAAATGCCTTTTGCTTCTAGCCCATTCTGGTTTCTCTTTCTAAGCTAAGCGAGTGGGATCGAGCAGAACCCCACGCTCACTGCTGAGCGTCCTAACAGCTGCTTCGCAGGCATTTCTGCAGCCACGGCACAGATGCTCCTCGTGCTTACTTTAGTCAACACATAACTGAATGGAGTTTGGATCGTATAATCTGCCCTTATTCCCTCCCAACTCTCCTCCCAGTCATCCCATGGTAGCGTGTGAGATCAGTCAGAACTTTCCACTCTAGCTGCAGGAGAACTAAAAACGTTCGGCATTTTGTTCCTCGTTTATCACTCAGCAACGCTCGTGCTTAAGGCGTGGACCTCACTGACGCTAGAGGACCAAAACTCGATGCATCTTCAGCAAACGCTTGCGTTTGTTAAAGACGTCATTAGTCACTCAGGCTTATTCCCGTCAGACTCTCATTTCTTCATGAGTACCTACCAGCCATATACAAGAGTATTCCTTCCCATCTGTGGTAGCGGGCAGAAATGCTCAGATACTATGACGACGAAGATAATATAAAAATATATACAAAACCTGAGTATATTAGACTAAAATAAACACAGAAAAGGATGTCCTGGGAGACGATCCTTTTACTCTGAAACCTGGCCTTCCCCTTAGCGTGGCAGGGATTGAGACTTCTGTCTCTCTTGGCATGTTACAAATCCTGTGTATTTTTCTAGGCAAAAAAAAAAAAAAAAAAAAATGTATTGAGAACAGCACAAGTGGGTGAAAAAACATAAAAACTGGCAGATTGAAGGCTCAGGGAAGAGGTTCTACTTTTTCTCAGCTTATTATGTCAATTTTATATTTGTTTTTGTGCTGGTTGTATGCCCAAGAAAGATATATTTCATAAATAATGAGGAAAAACAGCACATTACAGTATCTTCCTCTGCGATATGTAGGCAAATTCTTCTTAGGAGCAGGCTCTCCCTTTCTGGGTGTGTATTAAGGTGTTGGCTTTGACCAATAAAAACAATTTCAGTTGTACTGATGTTTGACGATAAATGCATTAAAGACGGAGATGCTCAAGACACTGTAGTAACTGGGCTGACTAGTACTGACACATAGCTATCAGAAACCAGCAGAAATTTCCTCATTAGTTTCATGTGATACAGGTCTGCATTGCCTGGCATCTTGCTTTGAAATTCAACTGCAAAAGAAGCTCGGTCAAAAATCACTCTTACCAGAGTGAATTCCAAACGGTTTGGAAGATGACTTTTGCACCCAAGCGCCTTCATTCCTTCAAGCGCTCCCTTCTAGAAACAAGAGACTGAGTCTTAAGTTAATTAAAAACGCTAGGCAAGATTCCAATTGGTCCCATTTCCTTACACAAGACTTGATCTGTACTTCATAATTTCTACCACATCCCCCTAATTAAGTAATATGTCATATCCATGTTGCCATGCTGCACTTGCTGGACGGAAAAAGTAATGCCTTTTAGCTACAGAGTAATACTCAGCCTGTGCCACTAATTTCTACTTCTACCTATGTGCTTCTACTGGATTTCCCAAAGGCCACTCCCTTACACATCTGCTTAATCTCTGTCTGAACTGGCTCCCTGGAAACGAACGTAGTTCTTGGCATAAGTATTAGAAAAAAGTGAAAGCAAGCAGGCAGCAAAATGGAGGGTAAACGAGGAGAGAAAAGGCAAAAAACAATTAACTGCTCTACACCGGTTAATCTCCGAGAGCTTTCTCTTATCTTACATTTTGTCACCGCATGCCTCTCCCAACTACTCCAAAATTGTTTTTTCTTTGGTTGTTATTGCAGAAGCTGTGCAAATTGATCTGCAGGATCTCTTTTTTTGGATAATATTAGGTAAGTGTTATCTGCTCATTCTGACAGCTGATCTACGACAAGAAATCGGTTGTTATCATTCTTCCCTATTTCTCTGGGGCTCGAAAGGAAACATTTCACCTGAAATATTCTCATACAGATTCCAGAATTCTTCTTTTTATCTGACACTGTCTTATGCATTCTGGCCCTCTGAAAAATCACAGGATTTTTTTTTTTTTTTTTTTTTGCAGCTTTTATACAGTCTATTATTGAATAAATATGAAATGCTTATGTCTTCAGCTTTTTTGTCTAGAATACTTCTGCAGTTACATCTGCAATAACTGCAAAATGCAGTTACAGAGGTGCTTCAGCAAGGAGGTTACATGTCTACAGACATGTCATGCCATGAAGATTGATTGAGTTTGGTCAAGGAATCTGATACTTCCTTTTTATGTGAGGATGCTCCTAGAGGAACGTCTTTCGCTTTGGGAACACCCTTATCTGCTGTGTAAGGTGAATCAATCCTCTCTTATACCACATTCTCTAATTCGCCTTTCCATACCTATTTCTTCTGCTGAAAAAGCTTCTCAGAGGATCACAGTAAGACTTGCTTCTTTGCGGCCCATTGGGGACACTGTCTCTCTTGGAGTCAGAATATCACCGTGGAAACTACAGGCTTATAGCGGAAGACTTCTCTTTCCCTTAGATCCATGTGGGCATCGATTTTCAAAAATAAAAATCCCTTTCCCCATCAAAGCTTGTTTCCTACCCCCTGCAACGATACTAGGAAATCATACTGCCTAGCATAGCACCTTAGCTTCTCCCCAGTTTTCAGCTACGTTTTACAAATAAAGGGGATCTAGAGTAGACACTTCTACGCACAGCCATACTCTTTCCCATCATTAGCCCTGTGCAACAAGCCCACCCCATCAGGTCCTCATTCAGTTCGGAGTCACATCCGTTCCAGGACGTTTTGATACATCAGGCTTCATCCTTATTGTCAACGTATTGCACGACTATTAGGGAAGACTTCAAAGTGATGGTGGAAACGGAGTTCAGATCCTTCTCTGGAAAAAGAAAAGAAGATTTTAACTGTAGTTTACGAGCATCGATTCAAAGCAACTGATTGCATTTTGTAAAGGAGAATAAACTGTGCATCTGCTGTCCAACAAACACACTATTTTCAACAATTTGCAAGCGATACTGACTTCACATTCCTCTTGGAAGGGCCATGAAGGACTTTAAAGAGCTTTAGAGCTCTTCAGAGGACTTTAGAGAAGCTGTACCCACCAGAAAGCAAGGCATTGACTGTTATACCAAAAAAAAAATACCAGAGAAATCCAAGCAATTTCATATACCGGAGGAAGGAATTTTCTTCCTCTTTTTGAAATACAGAAATTTCAAAGTAGACAGTGATTTCTAAAGTGCAAATGAAAAAACTGGTAGGATAGCCTAATTCAGGAACTCAGGATTTGCAGACTGAATCTATCAGAGAAGTAGGTATTCTCATGCAAAACAGCAGGAAAGAGAGAAAGAAAGAAAAACCTTGCAAAAAGGAAAAGCAGCACACCTTAAACTGAACACTAGTCATATACATTAATCTATTGATTCTATACGAGTTACAATAATTAGCTCACAGCAACACCAGACGTGAGTATTAATCTATCATCACTTCTGAGAACACGAGGAGGGCTGACCAAGTTCCTAGGTAATGACCACAGACCACATAATCATCTCCTGTATCTGGATGAGATGCAGCAAGAGGAGTATAAAGTATCCTGAAGGATGTTAAAAGTATCCACTTAGTATAATGGAAAACAGCATAGGAAAAAGAACCGGAGATACAGTCGGGAACCGAGATAGCTAGGAAGAAAGTCTGGTGCGGGTAAATTTCTCAACGACCCTTCTGATACCAGGTGCTTATGAAAATAAGGAAAGGCATCCTGAATTCCTTCGACAAAATCCTGCCCTTGATTTCATGTCAATCTGCTCTAATGACATTAAATCTTGTTTTGAAACTGCTGAGGTTACACAGCGTATAAGTAAGGGCAGAAACTGAATCCCTATTGAGGGATATGCATATGGTCCTCCAGAGGATGACAGGTAATGAAAACACAAACAGAGCTTGTCAGGTATTTTCTTCTTTAAACTTGACATTAATGATGCCAAGCTATTCCCCTTTCTGCGCTCTATTACAACTAGTTGTTTTTCCTATTAATAGCAACTGTTATTGGGAGCGGAGAGGTGCCTGGAGATCTCAACCGAGATCAGTCCTGTCACGCCACATACTTTGCAAACACCTCCTAAGAGGAGGCTTGCAGACCTGCTCCCCCAGGAGCATAAGTCTAGAAAGACAAAGCAATTACATGGTGGGAGGAGAGCGGAGAGGTGGGAAGGGGATCATCCAAACAGCACATCTCAAAGTCAGAAGGGAAAGCGCAGCGAGGCACTGGGCTGGATGGCTGCCAGCCCAATGCCCAGTTCACAGTGCCGACGTGTGCTAGCAGCAGTCTCTCAAGGCCTGATGGAGTTGCACTGCTAACCGGGTGATACTTTTCCATAAACCCGAATCTGATGAGGCTGGCTCTTTCAAAACAAAACCTGCACAAAATCCCCAATCAGATTTCTTCATCTCTGTTTTCATTTTGTGAGACAGTTGTTTACGGCCCTCTAATAGGTAGTGTAGGTTACCTACACCACCTGATTATTTTTTTTTTTATCTGCACCTGGTAAAACATAACTGAGAAAACTGAGCCCTTGGTACTGTTAACTTAAACGATTTGACCCTTTCTGACTCGTGCATGCTTCGTTCTCTCCCGTTACACCTAGTTACTTGACACAGTCCAACAATGGTTGGTCTCATCAGCTTCAGCTGACAGCAACAAACGTCCAGCGAGAAATACAAAAACTTGTTTGACAAGAGCGACTAGAGCCTGAACAGGAACCTTTCATGTGAAAGGATCACAAAGCACTTTCCAAGCTAGAATTAAAAGATTCATCGAGCTGCGCTAGGCTGGAAGATGGCAGCCAGGCTGGCAACCAGCACAGAGTCAGTGCAGAAGGACAGGGAGGTGGAAATTTTCATCAAGGATGTGAGCACAAATCCTGGTTGCTAAATAAGACTCATAAAATCTGTAATAACCAATCAGGGGAGAACAAACAGGTTTTGTGTTTTTTTTCCTCCCCTAAGAGAATTTCAGCTGCTTCTTACCTATGAGATACATGGAAATAAACTTAACCTCCCAGGGACAAAGGAAAACAGATATATCTCAGAGAATCAAAAAGCTACAATGTTGCTAATCCCAAACAACTAAAAAACCATGAACTTTAAAGAAGAATCAGTTGGGGGTTTTTTTTTGGCTTTTGCATTGCACTCGCATTTTCCAGCTTCTCAATTAACTGCACATAGTAGAACTTTTTTTTTTTTTTTTCTCACAGAAAGATGGTATCTTAACATTACTGAATTGTCAGAGTGGGAGATTAGTAGAAAATAGCAACACTGAGACAAATGTCAATGCTGGCAGTGTAGCAGTGATGCAAAAACCGCTAAGCCATTTCGTTTGATTAAAAAGTGTAAAAAGCCTCTGAATGGCTAACAAGTTAAATCACAAATTGTAGGTTTTAGTATTAAGTACCGAATACCACAATAAATTTTACTACAAACGATTAGAACTGGCATTAATTTGTGCTTGGATTCCACTGTGGAAAGCCAAGTACACCCCTGAGAAGGGAAATCCTTCTTGTGCCTGTGGAAAATAACCGTGAACTTTGCTCTACGGTAAGTTTGCAAGAGGCTGAAGCAGGGAGGAAAAAAAAAAAAAAAGTGAGTGGAAAGGATCTGACTCAAAACACAATGGCAGACCCAAAAGGAACTCTTAAATGAAAAGGCATTGCAAGATCAGGGTCTCATTCAAAAAAATAACATTTACATTTGCTGGTATGTGGCTGAAAATAGATTCCATATGAAAATGCTTAATAGCGCTTAGCAATATTTTTCATTCTCGGCCTTCTTTGAATAAATGCAGCATTTTCCAAAATTAAAATGGCATTTTAGAAAAACTTCCTGGAATTCAGATGGGGAAGCTACACAAATTAATGTTTTCATTTTTCAAACCAATACTGCAATTTGGAAGATTTTGATATTGCAATTCCTTCGCACCTTTTTCCATCTGTCTGATCTTGTCCTCACTTCTCATCAAAATACTACAAGCGAGGAAGAACAAAACAACTTTCCTTGCCTGAAAACTGAAGTGACTTGGAGTTTTTGTTTATCTAATTCAAATGTCCCAGAAGCTTTTTGGAAAATTGAGAGAAAGCACTGAGAAATGTTTGCCATTTTCAGACCATCTCTCGTACTCAATGAATCTCTTTTATCAGGATATAGCTAAGATTGTGAACTCTGAAAAGGCCTGTTGCAGACAGAATTTGTTTTTATAAGAAAAACTGATAGAATGAAACTGAAACGCAATTTTCAAATGGCAATGCAAACGAAAGAAGCTACAGTTCTTTAACTATATTTGCAACGTGCAAGTTTTTTCACCTTGTCCAACATCAGTTATTGGTATAGCATATAGAAATATACGCAACAAATTCCGCTGTTTAACAGTAAAAACACATATGGAAAACAAGTCATTATTATCTCAACAACATTAGATATTAAAGCCTTGCAACACAGAATCAAACAGCTTTTAAGTACAGGCTTAGCCCTACCACAGTTTCTTACAGAGCACATGAACCTGGGAGCAGAAATGGTCATAAGTGGCACACAGACAACCTTCAGAAATCTTTCAGGCAATCAGGAATCTTTCAAGACCATCTTTCAGGAAACTCATCCAACAAATAATACCTAGGTTCCCTAGAGCAATTCCGCTCTAAAAATTCACTCTAGCCCAAACGAGCAGGAGCTTTTTCTCTCTAGCTTAGTAACTCCCATACTTCCCTTCCAAAATAAACTCCAGCTGAAAACTACAGTTCAGGCTACTCACACCCTGAAAAAAAGGAACGTAGCAGACTATGTATGACAGCACCACCTAGTGACTAATACCACAGTAATATGACTGGTGAAAACCACAATAAAAACAAATATAAAACTTTTATTAGGAGCCTGCTACGTCCACTTTACTTCTGCATTTTTGATTCTTTACCCTTGGAGAGATCTTATTTTGAAAAAATACAATTGCAATTCAGGACGTAATTTAGTTTAAATTCAAAACATTGATTTTGATAAAACACCTCTTTTGTGCTTTAAAATAGGTAGGCTTTCTATTAGAATTTGCACTGCAAACACCAAACACGTTCAATGTAAGAATGTGGGACTCCAAAACACCCAAAAAATTACTTCTGCAACCATGACTCAAGTGAACAATCATGAGACATCTGTGGGACTACTTCCAGGAATAGGGAAAGCAGCCTATGTCTCTGAAAGTGCTTAGAGCAGTGCAATTCTGCCAGTTTTTATCAGGAATGTCTTATCTGCTGGTTTAAGCCGCAGCTTCTGGAGTCAAGTGCTTCCATGAGAATCTGAGGTTTTACCTAAAAACAAAAAAACACACTTGTAACTCTTAAGTTCAGAAAAAAGCTTGGGGAAACAGCAGACACACAAATCTCCAAAACAGGAAACCAAAATGAGCGACGAAGCAGCGCATTTTAAAATCTGTTTGAAAGCCGCTAAGAGGGTGTGGGCACGGGCATCTGGCTCAGACACGGTTAACGTCTGACGCCGACAGTCCTGACCCGACTCTCTGAACCTCGCTCTTGGGTACGACAGCTCAGGTCAGCCTTTCCTGAAAGGCCACTGCATCCCAGTTTCTATAGTCTTGCTCTACTGCTGCCATCTGCTATTTCTAAGCGACACTATGAAAGAGACTGGAAGACAATTCTGCGTTGCTTGGGGGAGGAAGGAGGAGCAGAGGGGATACTGACAAATCTTATTTATTTTCCCAGCTCAAACGTGGCAACGGCAGGTAACTGCAGTTGTATTAACTTGTGTGACTTGTAACTACCAGTGCATCTTTTCCAGCAGTGAGGTAGCCTGAACACAGCCAGCCACAAGATTACCACACGTCATCTCACTTACATGTTGTATTGCTCTTCATAGCGCTTGTATTAAAAATGTAAAATTACAAATCTATTTTATGATTTTGTTTCTTCCCATTTCCACAATGATTCCAGGCTTTCTGGGAGAGTAGAATAAAGCAAACTGATATAGCACAAGTATCCTCTTCATCACCTACAGTCCAGCAGGTAGCACGCTTCTAACACGCCACAGGAAACTTATGTTTCTACGCTTCTGTTGGTGTTCTCAACATCAAGTGAATTTTTGGTTGCTGTTCATGCCAGTGTGAAGCCTTTAGCTGGACATCAGTGTTAGCACCTAGGCTACATCATCAGGCAAAAGGCTTTTTGCAAGCGGATGCCCACAGTGGCTTTCAGGCTTGCTCTTGTGCGGGGAACAGGCAGGTCCTCCTCAATCCTTCTGGTTGCTTCTGAAAGCGCCTTTCTTCCCTGCACTTTCGATCTACTCGGCCTTCTCTTTTGTCTGCCATTAAGGTCACGTCTCTGTGTGTGGTTTTCCCACGCAGCATTAGCGGCACTCGAAGTGAGACTTTCTCTGCATGGGAAACGTTTGGTGAATTTTCAAACGCCATTATTGATTTCACACTAATTCTCTTTACGAAGCTGGAGAAGCTCTTATGCAAAGTTGTAATAGGCAGGAAGTACATGACAAGTTATTTAAAAACGACTGCCTGGAAGCAGTCTGATAAGTAAACTAATTTATATTCTGTATTTTTAAACGTATTCCTTAAACATACTGTATCTTTATTATCCATTCTGAATTACATAGCATAAAAGTGATTGCATTCACCCCGCACCAGACGACGCGACTACCTCTCGGACTTCTGCTACAACAGGTACGGATATTTTGCCAAGATCTCCCCCACCCACCTCTCCTTCAATGGCACATGGTTGGAACATAATGATTTTGCCTCTGCATCAGTCAACAACACTTCTGTATCTTCTCTTTTAGGACACTGAATCCATAAACGGGCAGGAGATTCTTTTATACAAGCAAAGTTTTTGCCTGTTACATCAGTTTATTTCATTTCTCATAGGTCTCCTTTCAGACTCAGATTACTGACTGCCCTTTAGTGAATAACTTTCTAGTCATTCTTTGGTCTTTAAAATTACCTTTGAAATGTTTTATACAAGAGTACTCATTATGAACGAGTAATGTACTGAAAACGTCAGCACCTCAAGAAGGCATTATATAAAAGATGAGTAAATTTATGTACATTCATCATTCAAACTTGTCGCATTTTTCATTCTTCTAAAATGTGCATCTTGCGCTGTAGTACAATAGCTTATATGAATTTAACGACATGAAAGGAATAATGTCAGAACTGGCTTACAGTATATTTTAGAAAAGAAAAGCAATCAATTAAGAGTTTTCCTCCCTCTACCAACTTAATAAGTTACTCAAAGTATTTACGCGGGAACATCCCCCTGCATTGTTTTTAGTCAGAAGCACAAAAAAAAAAAAAAAAAAAAAAAAGGTGTTGGGGGAGCTACAGTCTACACCTTCATGTAAAGTGAAAGACGACTTTGGTATCAATTGGGAGTGGAAGGGTTACTCACACACTTTTCTGATATTTAAGGAGTTTTTAAATGTAGAAGGATCTTAATTTAGATTTCTTAAACTTTTCCCCTTCATATGAGGAAGGAGCTCAGATTGTTTTGCTTCATTTAGTAAAGCTTAACCCTTAAAAATCAGGCACGCTCCACTTTCCAGTGAAAATGCTCCAGAAGGTATTCATTCTAAGGATACTGGGGGCTAACTAAACAAATCCAGGAGCAGCAGATTCTACTCTAATTTACAGTAACGTGTGTAGTAACAGCATCGGTCACTTACGCTCGTTTGCAAAGCTGGAAGCGAGGAGAGCGCCCAGGTCACTTTACACGACTAACAACAGTCAAGGTAGCACACACCTCTCTTATCATATCAGAGCACCACATCTATGAGCAGACAAGCAGTAAATTTTGGGGCTGGTTACTCCTCGGCAAGAGGGCAGGAAAAAAAACACACCCCAAAACAGAAGAACCTTCAGCCTCGAGCTCCCCAAGTTGTCCACGTCCTTCTGTGGTTTAAAACACTCTCTCTTACAAGCCACAGTGTAGGTCCTATCTTTTTACTTTGGTTTTTTTTTTTTTTTTTTTTTTTTGTAAGATACAAGAAGGCTCGGGGCTTGTTTTGGTTTTTGGCTGACAAAGAAATAAATGCTAGCTTTAATTCTGAATTGGCAATATTATGAATTTCAGACAAAGGTCATTAGAGAGATTACAGATGAATAAAATGCCACGTGCGTATATCTCATACACTACAATAAGGGAAATACACCTACTGTTGGAGTGAAGAGAAGGCTTCTATTGCTATTCAATTCTATTTGGCAGGTTAATTAAAATTGCTCAATACTACAAATATTTTCTCTTTGTATATATGCTATAGTAATGGATAGTTTTCCCTTTTTATCTCATGATTTGGGTGATAAACAGAATGGTTCTAATCAAAAGCAAGCCGAAACATTCTCCCATCGTCTTTTTATGTTTCTTCATTAGCTACTCTTCCACACCTCCAAAAATCTGACTATATTATAGAGCGTTAGCTTCTTCCTCCCACACTGTGTAAGGTTGAGTTGGAAAAAAAAGCTGAAGGCGTGTATTACGATCCACTACAGTGTCTCGCAAAAGAACGTGGCTAACCGTCAAGATGTTCCTGCAGGCTGCGGACACTGTGACTGTGCTTACTGGACCCCTGACTATCCACCCAAGCACATTCGGAGTAACGCAAGATAGCTCTGTGTATTCCACTGCACAGCACTGCCCAACAGCGACTATTACAGGTAACGTCATATTGGAACACAGCTTATTTAAAGAGTATTTGATTTGATGCTTTTTCTTCTCATGCGTTCTGTGCATCAGATCGTATCGTTGAAAAAGTAAAATAAAATGATCAACTCAGCTTTCTGTTGTGAATATATACAACGCTAGTTCAGATTGAAAGTGGCTCTCAGAAGTAATGCTGTCTACATAAATGTAAAGCTAAAAAAATACATCCAGACGTGCCTAGCTTTTCCTAAGCAACATTACAAGACAAAGTCATCCATTCAATCACACGTAATAATAGGATCACCAGTACGATAAAAAGGCAAGCAAGATAACGATCAGATTTTAGGACATGGAAATTACAAAAAGAAACAACAAAGGTTGAACACTGATAAATTTATAGCATGACAGGTAGTCTACCCATCTCAACATGCACTTGCATTGACTGTCAATAACCTGTCCAGACAAAACAGCAGAGAAACATCACTTTTTTTTAATTCTATTCCAAATAAAAAAAACTCTCTAAAATGTGAGACTGATGTTGTCTTATTCAAGTTTTCCTTATCATCTTAGGTAACTGAGACCTAAAAATGCACGAGAATCTGTTTTCCACTTTCGTCTTCTGCTTTGTAGTGAAGACAAACATAACTTAAGCTGAGGAACCAGGGGTGTAAGATTTTCAGTGCCACAGAGCACCTGGGTTTGTAGTACTAGGGTATAAACAAGTGGAGGAAAAAAAGAGTTTATATGACATATTTAAACCAGTTGTTTCATAAGTTACCCTTACAGTGAATATGCATTTACCTACATTGTGTACATTTTTTCAAGGGCTAGGTTACACTGATGCTCATCCGCAGCAGTCAGTAGAGAGGACTTTACATAGCGCTATCGATCTCATTTACACACACAGTCTTCTGAAGGGATAGTCTCTTCTCCCTCACTGCTTGTCAGCACAAAACTGATGAGATCTTGAGACGTTAGTCATAGGCAACAGACAGAGCAGACCATTTCCCATATACAGCACACCTTATCAGTTACTTTGGGCAAGCTCCTGTTTTTATGCCCTTTGCATAAGGACAGGTTACAAATCTCTTGGTATCTACATTCACATGTGGGGGATGACAAACACCCAAGACCAGAGAATACAGTACCTATAGGGCATACCACACACTGAAATAAGGAGGCTATGCAAGCACTCAAGTTCTCTTCATCTGCAAAATCCTTGAAAATCTCCCAGGGATGCAATTCACCATTCACCTTGGCAAGTACACATTAAATAACCATCATCTCCAGAATAGTTAGTTAGCCCAGAATAGTAAACGTTCACTAATATCCTTCAAGATTCCTTACAGGGATTGTGACTCTCAAAGTGACACAGACGGACAGATCGAAGGACTACACTTCAGAGTGGAAGACTGATAACGGTGTATTTGGAGAAAGCGAGAGCTAATCCAAGGAGGATGAGAGAACAGTTCAGATCTCACTAGAGAAACGGGGTCATTGGGGAGACAAAAAGACCACAACCTACCTTTGACTGACGAGATAAAGATGGGATAAGAAAACCTTCTAGCTCTAGAATAAGCTAGGATGACAGATAAGGGAGGATTCGAAAGGAAATGCTTGCAGCATCTTACGCTAAAAATCTGTTATGTTTGATCAATCGTCCCTAGCAAAATCGTCCCTTCCTGCTGTTCGTTAGCTCACCCTCCTAAGTGTAGAAATGATCACACGTAAAATGGAATACAAACAGGAAGCCACGCGTCCTCAACACAAGGATTACTGGAAAAATCACGCAGCACTGGAGAAAGTCTTCCCTTATTACTGACCTATAAAACAGCCCTTGCCAACATTACAGCCTACTTGCCCTCAAGAGTGGAAGTCCAAAGCTCCTTGAAGACAACAACCAACGTCTCCACCAAGTGGCAATCAAGAGAAATGAACCGCTAAAAAGTCAAAGCTATATACATTGTGTGATCTCACCTTCGTCACCTTTCAAGCACACGCTGCCGCACACTTAAATGGACAGACCAGTCAAGAAATGTAATTTGCTGCTTCAGCAGCAGCCCAGACAGATCCTAGAGCAGGGGGCTATGGCCGGGAGGGATTCCAGTATTCCTGTGTAACACACCCAATTAAAGGTAACTTTCATTCACCCAAGAGCCTTGGGAATCTGCTAATGGCATGATTCCAGGACTGCGGTAACTCAATCTGTGCGCAAGCTTTCTTCACCACACAGAGGCCATGCTTTCCCGCTTCTCGGCACACAGAGCTGAAAACTAGCTGCTCTTTCAGCTGGATTAGTTTTCAGACAGATTACCTCCCTGATCCACTTCGCTGTGCTGCTGCATAAACACTAGTGCTGGCAACAGACGAGACAGGGAAGGAGCAGTGAGAAGATGCCTTTGGAGAACAGGACTGCTTTTTAACGGCAATGACTGTTTAGAGCCTAACTCCAGAATACTCCACAAGATATTCAAACACCCTTTCTAAGGAAGCGTCTTTCATGAACCAGTCATAAGGGTAAGGACTGATAACTAGACCTTTTCCCCCACTCATTAGATGAGCCATGATTGACAGATGCAATGGAGGCTGCAAGATGGAGAACAAGGACCCAGATGTCTCTGTTCTAGCTGCCCAACCCATAGCCTGCTCCACAGAAGGAACAAATAAGCAAGACAAACACAGAGGACCTGCAGCATCAATTTTTTTTTTTCTGGTTAGTCATTGGTGGACTCATGGGAATTCCTGGGATCCTTATCATTTCCCACCCCTTCTACGTTTCAAGAATTTCTCTGCAAAAAAGGATGACGTTTTCAAGCAGACCTGAAACGGCATTGATCTAGCAGGCAGCAAACATCAACAGTCACAGTCCTCATAGCCCCCCCTTTCTTAGCACGAAAAAGCTTGTCCCCACTGGTAAACACAACCAGTTGCTGATAGGGTAAAATCATACCACTCTCCACAGCCACCTGCTCTCAGAGGTTTTGATGCGAAGGCAACTGTGCCACATGCATTCATAACGTGTTGATGGTAAGACTACAGACGCCTTCAGTTTCTTGTCTCCAGGACTGAAACAGGTGTCAGCCCTCACTGCTGAGGTGTACAGAGATCCTGAATGCCATTTAAGAAGCACCTTTTGGAAGCTCCACAATATTGCCAACAATTGAGCAAGCTGAAAACGAAGCACGAGATTGCTAGCGCTTATTTCCGATTTAGCTGCTCGTAACAAGGATTAACCAGAGTGTCTTCTACTGCTCCTGGCAGTCTGTCTTTGATGAGCATCGGGAGTGTGAGTGCTTTGTAAAAATGGGGAGCTCTGGCTTCCCCTGCTAGATTTTGGGGGAGAATTATTCCCCAAACTAGCAAGAACTTCCCTAAAGAAGCCATTTTTTCCCCCTTTGGCAGTTCTAAACCTGGAGACAAGCTCTCACATAACTCCAGCCTCCTTCCATCAAATGATTGTTTCTCCCAGTTGATACTATTGGAGGTGCTCTCTGTAATCCGTTCTCACTCACGGCCTGACGCTCATAACGGAAGGTTTGTTCAGGCTATACCCTCTCCAAGGCAATACAAACAACAGATACATCCGTCAGATGAGGGGAAAACCCAGCTGTAAAGAGAGAGCTTGTCATATGGATGCGACGCTGATGTAATGAGTGAAACAAAAGTAGATTCCAAGAAATGGGGACAGAGTCCAAGACAAATCTGAAATTAGAAATTTACAGAAAGATCTAGCAAAGACTTCTCTGATTTGAGCCACGGACTTTAGAGGACCTATAGATGTAACTACAGTAGCCCATTCCTTTTTATCACTGTGCATTCCTGTTTGAGCAGGAAGAGCGACAAGCAAATCCTGAATGATACTGCCGAATCAAAACAGCATTTGATCTCAGCGTTATGTTAAATACCTAGACAGATAATTTTGGAGAATTGTGCTATTTTGATGGGTCACCCTTAAAATTACATTGTTTATAGCCAACATATTTTAAAACGGAAGCGGCACGTTGATTCACACTAAAACATGTAAAATCAGTGCAATCCAAAGGACCAAGCTCAGGCAGGCACTTCAGTCAACGGAGAGCAGCGGCTGTCACTGGGAAAACAGGGCTGAAAATGTAGATTAGGTGCTTGACGCAGTTCAATCTTCACATGTAAGTGTTAAGCATTACATTGAAGCATGGCTATAATTTTGACTGCGCAATTCCTTGTAACTGAGAAGAATCTGACAGTGTTGCTACTTCAGGGGGATTTTAACTGAACTCCTTATTCACGATTAGGTAAAAATAAGTCCTGCTCCACTGCAGCCAACGCATTTTGACTTTAACCAGGATAGCACCCACAACAACTACCTGCTTAATGTAAACGCCTACCACTGACACAAGGCTGGTGTGCACAAGTGGCACCTCCACCCTAATGCTACTTTAGAATCGTCAGGTCGGCTTCTGTGACTACATCTCCAGTACAAGCTTTTTGCTTCTTTCACTCCGAGCTCCAGATCCGTCACACTCCTCATCTATAGCTGGGATCAAATATACCAATTTCCCAAGATTTTGTTGAAATAAAAGCGGCTATTGAACAAATTTTGCAAGTGTTTCCACGTACAGACCGCAAAACTGTATGAGCAATTGCAGTACTGAGCCCTGCTACAAGCCTGCTCATCTCTCAACAGGGCCTTTGGCTTCACCCACCTGTGCCAGCCCTGCCTGCAGGCGCTGCTGGGGCTCAGGCTCAGGCCAATCCCCAGAGCTCCGCAGCAACGGGGGGGCAGCTGCTGGCTAGGGGCAGCCCACAGAAACACACCCTGCTTTTCCTCTTTGCTACTGGCTGGGCACCACTTGATAGAAAACTGGGGCCCTTTTATGACAGGTGACATCACTCAGAAGGAAGAGCATCACACCTGCTCTCCCTCCCCCGGGAGCTATCTCAAGAAAATCCTCAAGCCAGGTAATGTACGAGGATCATACAACACCTGCAAGGGCAGTTCTGATGACACTTTAAGGCTTAGGCACCATCCCTCCAGACTCCTCCTGGTAGTTTTATTTAAAAAAAAAAAAAAATTAGTGACAATTGGTAGCATTCAGGCTTCCAGAAAGCTTTTGCTAAGGCAGAATCAAAATTAGCCTGTTAGATGAACATGGTGCCACAGTCACAGTACTCACAGGTAACAGCAGGCACGTTCTTCTTTTTACCGAGGTCTTCATTTTTTCTTCTATTTCAGAAAGCCACTGTCATTCACCCATAAGGTGACCCACGAAGGTCAGCCAAAAATCAATGCATATTATTTCAGAAGAGACATGGATTCCAGATAAATTGAGGAGATTTTTAAGAACCCTTTGCTACAGGAGTGGTAAGATTTAGCTGCATTACGTGGGATGTAAAAAGCAACTAAGAGGAATTGGGATGAGAGGAAGGAACTGCAAAGAAACTACATTAATATTTTCAGCTGTAGAGCAAGCAGGTTAAATCAGTTCTAGACATCACTATATCTGAAAGGCTCACTTCTTCCAAGCTTATGAGAAACAACCCTTTACGCTTGAGGAACATCAATCAAGTCAGTAGCCCACACTGGGTCAGTCCAAATACAGTCCAATACAGTATTTTTAGTCAGGGATAAATTAATGGCTTATGAGACAGGTAGAAATAACAGGCAAATCTTCTGCTTCTGAAAGTAGTAATGTGACACTGAAGAGAGAGCCTTAGATAAGGACTTCTGTACCTCCGATTCTATTCCTGGCCCTGTTAATAGCCTGTAAATGCTCTTGGGCAGGCCATTCCAGCCCTTTGTGCCTCACTTTCACCTGTAAGAGCAGGGATATGCATACGGCTCCTTTGCAAAGCCATCTGAAGTGATTAAAAGGCAGGATAAAAATCGACGACTTTTATTTCCTGTTCAAATCCAGGAGTTGTGGCAAAAGGCTCTATAGGGTGGACTTGTGTAACAAACTGCAACGCTGCTGTCAAAATATTTCTTGTTCTCTCCAAATGTTAGAAAGCAAAATCTAGTGGAAATAGAGTTACTCTACATTTTTTTAGGAACAAATCTTAACTGCAAATCAGTAATTCAGTGGGTTTTTCTTCTTCAACTTGTAGATTCCTAACAGTTTTTAAATAAAGGTTTAGGCCTTTATAAAGAAGTTTAAGTCTGTTATTACTCACCTTTTGTGAGCCCCTTAGAAGTAGCCCACAGACTACCCGGCATTGAAGTCTATTATCCTAAACCTGTTTTGATCAACCGTTAAAGCAATACTCACATCCCCAGGGCAAGTAAGGATTGTAACATCTTACATGAATCTGTCCCGCATTCAAAGCGTTTCCAACAGTTTCTGAAGCAAGGCTTTTCAGGCTGCTAGTGAACAGATGCATTAAAGGGAATAAAATAGTGGGGATCCCTGCAGATCACCCCAGCCTGAATCAGCTTTGCTGACTCAAACTTGCACTGCTTCCCCCATTTTGAATTCTGCTTATTCTGTGGCCCCACCATTTTCAGTCTCTCCTCTATTCTCAACTGAGATACTAGGAAAGCAATACGTAAGTGTTCAATTATCTTGAGCCAATCTTCATTGTTTTGGACCTCTCTTTCATTTTAGAGTAAGCTGAACCAAAGTCACTCCTGTCTCTGCATTCAACCTTCACAAATAAAGTCCTCTATCAGTATTTCCTTCACTACTTCTTGCATTACTTTTCTACGAAAGCTGCCTCATCAGCTACACAGCTCTAACTATTCTATGTTAGCATATAAGTCACAAGTTACTGTCACTATCACGCTAAGCGCTTTACTTTATGTGGCATCTCTTTCTTCACTCAGAAAGGAATCAGTGCTCAGTGCTCTGCAAAGCAGCAGCTAACTCTTCATGTACATACAGAGAACTAAATGTCAACATTTAAATACATACACATTTGATATCCAGCGCAACTTGGAGGATCTCCTATGATTAGCTAGCACGAGATGACTCTGTCCAAACTGCCTATGCTGTAAACAGTCCAAGTAAACTCTTCACCCGTCTTGTGCCCCGTTGTTCATAACAAAGTTGTTCATGGGTCATCAAAAGGTGATTGGTGGCTAAAGCGTAACCAGTCTAACAAGCATTTATGTTGTAGACAATTATGCAAAAAAAATCATGGTAGAGTTTATTTAAATTGGAAAGAGGAACTAAAAAAAGCTCTCTTGGTAAAGTCCCAATTATCTTGCCAGTATAAATTGCATCCACGTTCAGGAGTGGGCTATTAGCAAAGCATGCAGGAGGGCTTAAAGCATCTGCACAGCGGTCAGTACAAAGAAGCCTTAGTAGCAGTTTGGACTTTCAGTGTCATTTGTATCACAGAACCATGTCTTTCCTCTCAGAGACTAAGCAGCAAGTGGAGGATAAGCATAACACCTTGAAGACTGACTTAGAAAAGTAAAGCTGTGATGATCAGGTTCCAGTCACCAAGAATCAAACAGGACAGACTTGTTTGTTTGTTTTAATGCAGAGACACACATAATTCTAGCTAAAACTGTCCTGATGGATTTTCAGGCTTTCTAACAATTGATCTTCTAAAGCATAGCTAAGAATGGACCAGAAGAGCACCAGTCAACTGATGCGTATAACCATTTATCTACTCCATGCCTTCTAAGTTACCAAAGAACACTTACAGATATCACCTTTTTTTGCCTCAGTACTTTGTTTAGTAACTTTATACAGTTTGTCCTACGCAGCAGATGAGATTTATGCTACTTGCATGTGATGTTCTCATTTTCTCACGCTCAGAGCGTTTCCAAACTTCTGTATGGCCAAAACAGACTGGGGGC
This sequence comes from Struthio camelus, assembly GCF_040807025.1. Taxonomy (NCBI): domain Eukaryota; kingdom Metazoa; phylum Chordata; class Aves; order Struthioniformes; family Struthionidae; genus Struthio; species Struthio camelus. The sequence continues at coordinate 123,049,666 of NC_090944.1, forward strand.
AATCTACCGAAGGTTAAGTCAGTCAGACCACGTATTGGAACTGCTTATGAACAGTCACAAAAGTTTTACCACATACAGTAAGTTTTGCCAGACTCCTACCATCATACTCTTAACACAAGTTATCATCTTAAGCAGTCAATTACGAAAAAAAAGTTTTAGCTTTGGATTCTTATATGCTTTAGGCGAAAACTAGCTTTTCATCTGTCTTGACCCTTCAACAGAAGGTTTTCAAAGGTGGACAGCATACAAAACGTTTGGAGCAAGGAGCAAACAATGATACTGAACAATTTCAGGTAACTTTGAGACCCTAAAAATCCATATGCTAGATCTAGGAGTACAGAGAGCATAATTAGAACAGTTTAAGCAAAATACAGTTGAACTATTAAAGTGCTAGATTTTAAAGATTACAGGTTTTTAATCATGTCAAAATCCTTAACGTCACAGTAAGTTTGGTACAGCTCTTTGGTATGGACCATTCTTTCCACTGAAAACTCACAGCACAGTTTCACAGTGCTGTTCTCAGGAGGAAAAAAGTATTCGCACAGCATGAACATGTAATTGGATAGGTGTATTCTAATAAACGCCTGACTACACTAGCCTCATAATCATTATGAGAGAAACTAACCCCAAATAAGGAACGACCGCTATTCTCTCGTCCTATGAGGTTCTTTCCACAAGAAAAGCTTCATTATTCCTTCCAATATTGTTAGAGGAGGTAGCAAGAATTACCTTTTTCAGGCGTGCAAAACAATCCTCCACTGCCCCTTCAGTCACTCCTCAATATAACAAAATGCTAAGTCCAAGAAATGCTCCTTAACAGCGTAAGCGCTGCAAGATTTTTCGTACATTTGATTTTTGGTCAGATATAAACTTTGAAGTCAAATTTCACTGTCATGTAATTTAAAAACAGAGCAGAGAAACATTTTTAAAGCTTTTTTTTTTTTTTGTCATTTTTGTTGATAGAGCAGTCTTTAGGTTCCTAAAGTTCTATTATACCTTCCTTTGTTGGCTTTGAACAAGCTTCTGCCTAACATGCTTTTAACTGCAACTATTTACTTACGTTTCATGGTAGATAACACATTTTCATTAGTCAGCCTCGGACACAAGCCCCGACGTTGCAGAGGCTTGACGTGCTTAGTTTAAACAGCGCTACCAACAAAACCCACCTTTGCAGATTCCTGAATAACCCCGTACAGAGAACATATACTCCTTACTGCCAGGATTTTGCCACCTGTTTTATTACTTATCTTCTGGAAAAAGTTGGGGGGGGGGGAGGGGAAAAAAAACCATAACTAACTTCAGTCATTTCTTGCGATCGCAGGCCATCTGCAGAGCGCCAACCATGACAAGTAGCAATAAAGCAGGAGAAGCCTCGCACGCCATCTAAGCTGCCAGCCCTAAGACAAACGGTATATGGTTACATTGGCAAAAGGTAACACAAACGAGAGCGCATATGCAGAAAAGGAATATATAAACATATAGATTAAAAAAAAAAGTTGTTAACAACCAGTCAGGAAATAAGCAGTGTGTGAAAACACATTAAAAAAATTAAAAAAATAAAAAATTTAAAAATTAAAAAAATAATAATAATAAAACAGCACAAGCCACACGAGGGCTAAGCACACACCCACAGCAAGGTTACCAAGGCAGAGAGTACACACAACACGGCATTTTAGGCAGCCGCTGCCTCCCTCCCTCCCGTTTTGCACATTACTTTAGCTTAGGCCCCCTCGGCACTTCCTCTCTGGCTGCTCTTCCACCTTCGGGGCCCAAAAGCGGAGGTTTCGGGGCAGCCTGGGCCTGCTGCGCACGCGGCCCTGCTCCCTTCACAGGCCTCGGCCTCGTCCCCGTCCCCCCCACGCCCGCCCCCGCGCAGCGACGCCCCGCTGCGCCCCTGCCGCTGCCAGGCCTCTTCCCTCCACCCCCCCCCCAACCCAACCCAACCCGGCTGCCGCCGCCTGCGCGCTTCGCGCAAGCTCCGCGCAGGTCCCCCCGCCCCGCCCCGCCCCGCCCCGCCCCTCTCCCTCCTCGCGCGCAAGCGCCGCGCCCGCCTCCCCGCGCCTTATATCCTGCTCCAGCCGCCGCACCCCACCCCGCTCCGCTCGCCTCGCCTCGCCTCCCGATAGAAGCGGCGCCGCCATTGGCCGCGCCGCCGCCGGGCCTCTGTGTGGGAGTCGGCGATTGGCGGAGGGCGGCCGCCAGCGGCTGCCTCCCCGCGAGTGTGTGTCTCGGGCAGTGTCAATGGCTCCTCCTGCCACGGAGCAGCGACGGGCTTGAGACGGGCAGGATCGCGGGGCTCCTTTAAGAGAGGGATCTTTTCTTTTTTTGGGGGGGTTGGGGAGGGGGGCAGCGGAGCGAACATCCCCCACAGCCAGCGCTCGGGAGACCCAGGCGGCCGGCGGCTCCTCTGCTTCTCGACCGAGCCGGGGAGGCGGCGGCGGCGGCGGGACCCGCACCTGGAGACCCCCCTCCTCGCCCGCCCGCTGCTGCGAGGCGGCCGCCCCGCGGCTCCCTGCCCGCCGAAGAGGCACCGGTTGCCGGAGGATTAACACCCCCCCACCCCCAACTCCCCTCCCCTCCCGCCACCCACACGAGTCGGCAAATGAACTCGGTCCGAGCCGCCAACAGGAGACCCAGGCGAGTGTCCAGGCCGCGCCCGGTGCAGCAGCAACAACAGCAGCAGCAGGAGAGGAACAACAACGCCGCCGCCGCCGCCGGGGAACGGGGTAAGCGAGGCGCCGCCGCCGCCGAGCGGGGGCCTGCGCGGGCCGCCGCGGCCCTGGGCCCCGCCGCGCCCGGCCGGGCACCGGCAGGAAAAGCCGAGGCTGCTTCACCCTTGGCTCCCGCTCAGGCCGCGCTTTGTTTGGCTGGGGCTCTGCCCCGGCTCGGGGCCGCTGGGCCCTGCCGCCGAGCCGGAGGGAGGGAGGGAGGGAGGGAGGCGGAGGCTCGGCCCCGGCCGCCGCCACCGCCGCGCTCCCACGCCCGCCGCCGAGGGGGCCGGGGGGCCCGGATGGCGGCCAACCCCCCGCCCCGGGGCTGTGGGCAGCCTGGGGCCGGGCGAGCCGGTGCCTCCCTGCGGGGGAGGGAGGGGGGGGCTGGGCCTCCGCGCTGGCGGAGGGGAGCTGCCCTGCTGGGTTTTTTTTGGGGGGGGGGGGTGGGGGAGGAACGGCGCCCGGCCCGGGGGGCTGCGAGCGGGCGGCCGAGGCCGAGCCACTTGCGCCGACACCTTCCCCGCCGCCGTGGGCGAAATGGTGGCGGCGGTGAGGCGGCCGCCGGCCCCTGCGCAGCCCGCCGCGCCTCGCCTCGCCTCGCCGCGCCGCCTTTACTGCGCAGTTGGGCGCCGGGCTTCGGTTACGCGGCCGCGGGGGGGGGGGGGGGGGGGAAGGAGCCGCGGCGCGTGGGGCGCCGGGCGGCCATTTATTTACCTCGGCCGAGCGCCCCCCGCTCCTTCCCCGGCGCCGCGCTGGCCGCCGAGCGGGGGGCGCCGCGGCCCTGCCCGGCGGCTGCCTGCGCCCCCCGCGGCCGGGGCCTAGCGTCAAAACGTTGATAATTTGGACCCGAGCGGGGAAGCACCATTGTCTAAAGGGATGAGAAATCGCCGAGGTGGGATCCCTCCTCTAATGGAGCCCGGGGCAGAGCCGCCAGGGCGGCGAAGGAGGGGGGGGGGGGTCCCTCGGCCCCCGGCCCTGCTGCCACGATCATGGCTGGGGGTGCGAGTGTGCGTGCTGTGTGTGCAGCGCTGTTTCTTTCTCTCTCTTTCCCCCCCCCCTTCTTCTTTTTTTTTTTTTTTTTTTAAGGCGAGATGGGGGTGGGATTGAAGGAGACATTTTGCATGTCTTATCTGGTGGTGGATTCGGTTTTAATTTTTTATGCATTGGCTGTCACAACTCTTGCGTGATAAAGGAGACTGATCTGCGGTGCAGTTTTAGACGTACAAATGTCTTTTTAAAATTTGAAAAAAAAAAAAAAAAGCCTTCATTGTCAGCTGAACGCCTTTTGTTTGAGTATCTAGGATATTGCATTAAGAACGAGATATTTTAACTGCGGAGATGCATCGCGATAAGTATTTCGGTGGATCTTATGCGACCGAAACACTTTAAACAAATGAAGTAAAGAAAATTTAATCTGAGGAAGTATTTTTAATTCTCCATTCCTCCCCCCTCCCTCCCTCCCCTTCCTTCCCCCGCCCCCCCTCGCACACATTGGTCAGAGCAAAGAATGTTACCCAGACCAGATTGCTGTGTATATAACCAGAGGATGTGATGTCTTATGCCCAATTATGGGTCTTGTGTAAACCTTCCAAAATCTTCAGTAATTATATAATTAAAATGACTTCTCTGGTAAACTGGCATTAAAAAAAAAAAAAAACAAAACACTTCCTCCTTTCAGTGACACACACTGAAGATTTTCATCATCTATGTTTCATGTGCATAATACAGATTGATTTTTCAACCCGAGTTGACTTTTTTTCTTTTTTTTTAAACAAATGAAAACGTAATCTCAGGCACACTTATGGATTAATGCTCTGATTATTCATTTTTACGTTGGACTGGCTGTCTCAAACTATTCACGTTACCAATTTTTTAAAGATACGGGGAGAAACTTTTTCTGTTAAAATTTGAGGCGTTATTTTGCTCTTTTGGGGAACTCTTCATTAACCTAAAATTTTTTACATTGTTCATTGCTATCTACCACTTAGCGGTGATAGAGTGGTAACAAAATCAGATTCCACAGTTCCTGAAATTACTGTTCCGTAGGGCTGGCTCGTTGCTAGCTTTTTCCTTCCATTTCTGAAGGTCAGTGGTGAGGTCTGGCTTGCCCAAAAATGTTTTAATTGTATTAAGGTCATTTGCAGTAGAGATACCCTAAATGACAAACTAATACAATTCCTGTTCCTTTCCCAGATCGTCTAAGGTCTGATCCAGTATCTCTGGAAGCTAATCCCAATTTTACCTGTGACTTTCATGGGCTTTGTACAGGGCTGTTACTATTAAGGACAATGCGTAATGTTGCTAAATTGTCAGGCGATATTCTAGGGTTAAACTAGTCAGTGGTGACTTTTTTTCACCTTTATTCCTATTCAGTGTAGGGGACCTTAAGAAAGGCTATACAACAGAGGCGGTATAAGTTATTAGTCAAGAGTTTCTATTAAATTCACATTTAGATTTGTTTAAAATAAATTAGGTAATATGAGTGTGTCTGTGATTAAATGAAAATTATTTTTTTCGTTACAATTAATTTCTCCCTTTATATCGCAGTTAGTAGGATCTTATGAGTACAAGTAACGTGGAGCAGTTGTTAATATAGCACATAGTTAATCTTTGGAACTTCTTGTTGTTTCATATCATTAAAGTAGATTGCTTAGCAAAAAGCTCAAGAGCTAGCACATTATTTATTATTTAAGGCTACATAAATACAGTGTTTAGCGACTGTGTAACAGCTGTTATTTTTATTATTGGGTAAAAATCAGGAACGATGTCTCCTGTTGTTAATAAGTGGATCACTAGAAAGCACCAAATTTAAAAAATCTTCCATCAGATGTTCCCTGTAAGGGTTTAGAAATCATATAGAGCTGTATTTCATAATTTTCAGTTTCTCTTATTTTAATGTATCTTGTATGTGCAGTAGGAATAGATCTACTGAATGTGGAATGGATCTGTATTATACATTGATAAACAATGGCTGTGTGTACCTGTATTCTGATTACACTGGGAAAGAGATGTCGTAAATGCTTGCAGATAAGATTTTTTCTCTCCTAAACTTACTGTGTTGTGTGGCCAAGATAAGATGTCATCAGGATATACTTCCCAAGATGTTCTGCCTTATGTTCTGCTGTTTGCAACTCCCTTCACTTAAATTAGCCACCCTGGCTACCCTATGCTACTTATATTGTACCTTCTCCCTTCTGATCTCTCCCCAGTCACCTGTGGGATTGCCAGTGGTTTACTCTGTCAGTTTGGAATTCTGCATTAAGGTTATAGAATAGATGGGCCCTTGCGTTACAATGGTCTGTCCAAAAGGAAAGAAAGGTGACACCTGTGTTTAAATATTTCTGTGTTTGCTTATAGCGCTGCTTTTTTTTTTTTTTTTTTTTTTTTTCCCTTGAGGATGTAGCTTTGGCTAGTTTCAGGAGGAAAACAAAGTAAAACAGGTATCTTAAAAATCTTGGCCAGAATGCAACTAAGACAGTTAACCGAAGAGCTATCACGTACAAGAGGTTTTTTTCTTGTTTTTGTTTTCTCAAAAGAATAAATACATTATTGCATATGTGCTTCTTTATAACATCAGCAAATGACTGGATATGGTACTAATGAGGTTCTGAGGCTTATGTCCAATATTAAGTGGTTTCAGGATTGGATCCTGTATGTTGTTAACTACCAAACTTATAGTTCCTTGGCAGCTGGAGCTGCCACAATCCTACTCTTCCTTTTTATATGGTAGTGGTGTCCATGTGACAACGTAGTGAGCTGGCTGGCCCAAAAACTAATAACGTTTTTTTTTTTTTTTTTTTTTCTCCCTAGGTTGATTTTTTGGCACCAGTGCCAGTACAAGGGAAGGGATAACGCTACGTGCCTGTGGGTGTGGTGGCAGCTCTGATTCAGATTAGGTTAAACTGGGAGAGAACTGCACCCTGAAAACATGTAGAGTTGGGGCATATGTAGTACCATCTGTAAGCCTACCTTGCAGATCTGATTTTTTTTTTTTTTAATAGATTTTTTTTCCGAAGAAAACAAGGCTAATATACCCATCCAGTCTGTCTTTCTGTCACCCTGCGACTTCTGAACTTGCTAGCTTATTTCAACTACATTCGATAAAGGGGTGTGAAGTTCTTAAGTTTTTTGGCAGTTGTTGACTGTTGAAGACGACAATGAGGAAAAGACAGTTATAATTTATCCCTCTCTACCTATGCCAAGAAGCAACGACCAGCTGGCCTGTCAGCACACACGGGAATTGAATTAGTCATTTGTCTGTATAGGGGACATGAGTGCTTGAAGTAGTGGGAGAAAGAGTAGGTTAGGCTGTGGAAGCATGTAGAAACTAAGCTCTGTTAGATTTCCTGTTCACTGAGCTTGATTTTTTTTAATTTTTTTGTAACATTAAGCTTACAAATAAGTCAGGAAAGTCGAGGAGTCTTTATTTGGCCCTGTTTCAAGTGCATGCATGGTTTTATTTTATTTCTTGGAAGAAGTATGCACTGAAACTCTTATATTAGTGTGTGCTGGGCTGTACAGTAGCTGAATTAAATTACTCTTACACTGAAGCAAATGTCCATACCCAGATTTGCATCGAAATAACCAAATCGGTTTCAGTTTTTGTAGGATCATCCCTTATGGCAAGAAGTCAGGCATCACTTGCTCCAGGTGGAAAGAAGTCTAATACAGGTTTTCCATTTTCCTTAAAAGAGAGTCTTAGGCTGTGAAAAGATATATTTATATATGGATCCATATTCCTTGCTTCTGCAATGAAAATTTTCCAGAGTTGACCTTACAGAATTTATAAACTCGGTACTGCAAGTACAACTTCTGTCTCTCAAATCCTAGTTTTGCATCACAAGCACATAGGAGAGCGCGAGCACCTCTGTTGTCCTTAAGGTAGGACAGGCACCTAAATTTCTGTTAGAACTAAGGGGGGTGGTGGTGGTGGTGGTGTTCAAATGCACAGTAATGTTCATTGTTCACATTTTTGGTAGATTTTGTTCATTCATGAGAATACTAATGTCTGTTATAATTTCTCAGAAATATATTTAATTTTGATTCTGGATTACAAAAACTTTGAGCTAAATGGTTTAAGTAAGGAAGTAGACGGTCTCCTTTGTCAGTTAGTCTGTTTGATGTCTTTCCACTTTGGGGGAAGGTTATACTCTGCGGCCTCCTCTGCGTTGTGGCACTTCTTGGGAGTATCGTATTTGTGCAGTAGAGCAAAGCTGTCCAAAGCACGTCAGGCTTTTGTTGCAGGTGTGCAGGGCATTAAGTACAATAAACACTTAAATCCTCCGTATCTAGAGCGCATAATGTATATACATATAACTGGAGTACTGCAAATGCACTGTCAGCCCAGCAGCTGTTTGGGATAGAAAGGCTTGCAACTTGCTTTCTGTAGGCAATTCAGTCTTTCCTTACCAGCATGGTAAATCTGGTGTGCCCTGGAAGTGCTTGAATTTGCATTGTATGTAGAGAGCAACTGTTGTGCATGTATGTTTATTCGGCACATTGAGTGCATTTATTTTGCACATGCACAGCGGCATAATTGAGGAGATCGAGTGACAGCCAGAAGAGGGCTGCTGCAGCAGCTATGAGGACAACTCATTGGGCCCACAGTTAATTTGGGTTATTTCTGTAAAGGAAGTTGTTGGGAATGAATATGTGCCAGGTGTGTTGTAATGCACATCACCTGGGGCACAGCTTAAACTTCCTTTCGCAGACTGTGGCTCTGAACTATTGCATCTGCTGTAAAGAGGAGGTAGTTTCTCAGTTGTACTGAATAAATATATTTAGCGTTAAGTGTTATAACAGATAATGTAGGAAAAGTAAGTAAGAGCTACAGAGCGAGTAGATACTGAAAGGAAAGAAGAAAAGAAGACATGACTGAACTAATAGCAATTAAGAAAAAGCAAGGTTTGTTGTTCAGTTAATTTTGTTGTTACTTAATCCTCTGACATTTTCTGGTTGTTAAGTACTTCTGTTTATTCCTTGTTCGTGTGCTGTTCCTCTATTTGACATTTGAATAGGAGGGGAAATATGCTTGGTGATTTTTATTACTGTAGTTAAGTGCCATGAACAGTGTGTTTGGTGAATATGGTCTAGAATTTTGAGTACTTCATTTCTTGATGAAATGAGCTTCTGAAGGGAAGGCGGGGCGGGGGGGGAAGCAAACTGAAATATTTAGTGAAATTATAGAAGGTCTATCAAAACCCTCCTTCGTAATATGTTACTGTTTTTAAAGAAGACTTCTAAATTGTTGCAAAGGAGGAAAATAAGACAAGATCCAGATGTAGAATCTGAGGTAAAGAAAGACCCTCGTATAGGAATCCCCTGTCATTAAATTGTGCTTACTATTATATAGTTTAGTGAATTCTTTTTGAGGAGACAAAAATCTTTGAATCTGAAATACTTCTAAAAAGATAACTGTTGCATCGCCGAGTGTTTCTTCTCCTCAACAAATATGTTTTCCTAGTTGGGGTGATGCGTGTGGTTTTTTTTTTTTTTTTAATGATGCTGTTTATCCATACCTACAAGTTGGTAGGAGTTGGTCAAGCAACAAACAAATGCTTTCTAAGCATGCAGTTGATTTGGTAGGCTTTTGGAGACTAGTTCTTATGCTCTCCTCTGAGGTACTTCTTTCAGTTGCGTTTTGACAAAGATGGCTAAGTTACTCTAGCACCCACTTGCTAGAGGAAGGGGTCTTCCTGCTTCTAGGCACATGTACTTATACTCTGCCTTGTGTTGGCTTTTGTCTAATTTCTGCCGGTTTAGCTCTCTGAACCAGCTCAGCATGGAAGCTAACCCTCCAAAAAATGTGAACAGTTATCTGCTGGTTTAGTTCTTTGAAGTAATTAACTGCAGAGTTAGGAGGGTGGATGACGGGTGTGTGGCTGGGAATGGGAGGGAGGAAGCAGGACTCCCCTTTTTGCCACAGCTCACCATTAGAGCAGTTTAGCTGTCACGTGAAACTGTAGCCTTCCACAGTGAATGGCGATAGTCCATTGACAGGAGCTGTAGAAATGCTGCTGTGGCTTTATTCTGTATGCGCTGTGTATGCGCTATGATATACACAATGGAACCAGAACAGAAGTCACCATTTAGGTAATGGAAACCTGCAGTTTGCGTCCCGTTACTAGGTTCCTCAGGTCTTCCTGGTCTCTTAAATGTGAGAGGTGGGCGCTGGTTTATAGGAGGAGTTCTAAGTGGTGTGTGTTTGCTTTCTGTCTAGAAACGTCATCAGAAACAGCTAGGAGCTGCAGCGATTAGCAGCTCTGTTTTCTTGGTTCTGCTGAGTATATTCAGCAAAAACGTGTATTGATATTATTCTAATATAAACCGGCTATTAGTGATACTACTCCAGTAACAAAATAATGCTATTACTAAATAGTAATAGCACTTCTTGTGCAGGTGGTTCTGTGTTCCAACACTGATTCAGCTGTAAAGCTCTACCATGTGAGTGTCAGTCTAATGTTATTAGAGGACATAGTTTTTCCTCAGATTTTCTGTGCAGCTTGACTTCAATGAGCCTGTTAGGTGTTTGAATTAGGGCTGTTAATTGATGACTGTTTTTCCAGTTATTAGTGCAGATTTTTTTTTTTTTTTTTTAAATGAACTAAACCTCTTACTGGGCACTTCTCTGGAGACTGGGAGACACGTGGGAAAAGCCTTGGAAAACATTTGGGGAGTGGGGGGGAACAGTTTGTGCGCACCATTATTCTAGTTGTAACATCCTAGGCCATTGGAAGGATAGTGCTTTTTAACGTTACGGAGAACTCTTTAGCGTCTAGTTTCTCGACACAGCGTAGAGAAATGAGCGCGCTGAGGAATTAGGCTGTGAAGCAAAAGATTGTCTTTTGCTCCTACCGTGAATTGCCATTATAAGGCAAAATTAACGGCCGTAGTTTGAAGGAGTAGACTTGTTTGGAATAACTGCTATCCAGGCTAACAGAAGAGCTGAATTTGCAGTCTCATGGTCATCATGCTGTATGCATGCTTATAGTGAGGGACTGATTAGTTAGTTAGGCAATGTTGAAATAACTATTGCCTTTTGGTAGTGCAGTTTGTAGTGTTTGGAAACAGCTTGTTATCCTTAAGGGCTCTGATCTGTGGGCTCTGTTCTGTTGCTCGTTTTCTGCAAATATATCTAGAAGCAAAGGTTTGAGGGTTCAGTTCCTATTGCTTTCAGAACAAGGTCGAGTTTGTAGCTCTACAGTCAGTCTAAATTTCAAGCTATCTTTATATTTGGACAGGCTATGGCAGGATGACAGGTTACCTACCACATGTCAGCTGATCTGTGGTATCTGATTTACAGTAATTGTTCATGTGTATGCTCTTAGCCTGTGGCAAACGCAAGGTAATTTGAGTTAGCTTGACCCTCTTTCATTATGCTCTCTCAAGGCACTCCCTTCTCCATGTGGATTGTTAGACCTGCTGGAGTGCTGTGCCAGAACAATAATGCAGTTTCTGTCTCTAAGCTGGTTTGGGTGTATCTGCACAACAGTAAGATGTGGACCTCACCACAGTTTCCTGTGTTACTGCTGTTTTGAGATTACACCTTGGTGAAGGAGTGAGTGCTACTCTGAAAATTGGTCTGATGCTATAATTATTAGGTATGTTTTCCTGTAGTAAAACCTATGAAAGGTTTATTAGCACGTTTTGAAACACAAAGTACATTGGTTATTCCACAGTATCTTTAAAAATACGAAAGAAGTATTCAAAGAAGTAGTTTTTACTTCTATTTCTTTCAGAAGACAGGTGATAATTGAAATTATTCTAATGCTGCAGTAATGTTTTTTGGATGTTCAGTGTTGCCCACTGGAATCTTGACTGAAAGTTTCTCGCTGATCACAGACAGCTCCTGAAATGACACAAAAGGTAAAAGCGAACCCCCTCCCCTCCTTTTGGAGGTTAGAGCTTACTTGAAATTTGGGTTTGCAGCACAATATAATAAACTCAACCATCCAGTTTGTTTCATCAATAATAAGTGGAGGAAAAGGTGTGGTGTGGGTTTCTTTCTTTTTTTTTTTTTTTTTTTTTTTTCTCCTTACTTGGAATTCAGGTTTCTTAAGATGTAAGCCTTGGTGCAGACTTACTGTAGTCCTCTGAGAAATAACAGTCGTGAGGGTAGTCTATCAACATACCTTCGGAGAATGCTGCAATTGACTGAAAGAAGCGTTATGCTGCAGAAGCACAGTGCAGCTTCCAGTTCTAATCGTTTTTCCGAGAGCTGAGGACAAAATGGATGCTATTTGGCTAAATAAAAGTGTTTCCTGACTACCAGGAAAGCAAGAGACCAGAAACATAGCTTTTGGGGCATCAGTTAAACTATGTGCAATAATTGTCCAAATGAGTGTATTTGTCACTTCCTTAATTTCTTGCAGTCTTGAAGAGGGAAGCCAGTGACTTTTCTTAGGATAGTTGTTATATAAAGCCTTTGGCACCTGACTCTGAAGGTGATAAGATCTGCTGTCATTTTTCTTTCTGGCAGAAAGGTTTCTGCACCACCACCTTCTTGAAGACTTGCTCAGGACTCAACTTCAAAATGAACGAGTTTGTTTTGGAATTTCACTTGCTCTGTTATTTGACCTGCATTGACTGCAACTGTACTGCCCTAGATCGTGGAAAGGGAGAGGAGATAGCCAAGCTCCGTCCTTCATTATCTGGGAGAATAGACTGAACGTCTAAAGAGGCTGTAGTATGTGAAAATAAGTAACAAGTGTTTCATGACAGAGGAACCATTTTGTTCTGATCCATTTGGAGCTTCCTCTCTGGCTCCGTTCTTAGGTCTCTGCAAAGCTATACAGTAATCGAGCCTCTAAGGCATGTGCTTAAGATCATTGTAGCAAGAGCCTCCTTCAGCACAAATTGTACAGTTGTTTAGCTAGCTAAACATTAGTGAGAAGGCAGGAGATAAACGCTTTCGGCTACTGTTGTTGTCTGGATGATTAGAAGAAGAATTGGCATGATCGTGATAACGGGTTATATCCAAATGACTTCGGGTGGCCTTTGATAATGAGTTTAGACCTCTTCAGATCTTGCCAAATTTCTTAGTGTCAGCAGGAGCTCCTGATCAATAAGCCTCTGACAGACCTAACAGTATTAGTATGGATGTTTGCCATTGTCAAATTTTACCTTGAATTAAAAGATTTATAAGCAATTGAGAAAGGCATACCTGAGTAGGTTCAGTAGGTACCTAATGAAGCTGCGTTCTGAAGATAGAGTTGTCGCGCTACATGTCAGTGGGCCGCTGCTTTTCCCATTTTGTCTAAGAGAGGTTTGAACGTCTGAGCTTGAATGAAACTCGCTTTTAACGTTAACAGGAAATAATGTTTTCTGACAGCTCTGGCTCGTCTAAACCTATTTTTCCTTTTTTTAATGCCACAGAAGAGGAAGAGGTGAAATTATTCTGGTGGTTGTTTATAGACAAAGTAGCAGCCTTAACATGTAATTTGAAAGGAAAATGCACTGCCCGTGCTGGTGTTGAAATAAGTGCTTTATATTTTTGGACTTGCGTAGCTGTTAGTTTCATAGTTAGGAAGTCTTAAAATTTGTTTGTGGGGAAAAAAAAAACCTTGATAAGGTGGGGAAAATAAGAATGGAATATTTTAAACAATCAAAACTTTATTTTAAGATTTTGGTATTCTCGGAGATTAACTTTCTTACTATGTAGTAGTCTAGGTTAAGATCGGTTTTCAGATATCATGCCTGAATTTTTCTCCCTATGTTTTTCTGGATAACTTTTTTTTGAAGAAATGGAGTGCGTGCTCTGTGCTATGCTTTTATGCTGATTAATACAGTGATACAGTGGAAGCTTAAAATCATGATTTTTATAAAGCTATCTTTAACTTAGGTGTTTGAAGCAATACCTGTCATCTGCTGATGCTATAAGAGTGGATTTATTACCATCTTCTTGGGTAGATCCCAAGACTGACTGCATTGTTTATTTTGTCATTTATTCTCATAGTCGTCTTAATGACCAAGAGCGCTGTGAGCTGCAACTGTATTTTTTGTATAAGATAGTGAGCTGGGCACAGTCATTTTTTTTCAGATTGACTCCGCTTTGAATGTGGTCTTTATCCACTCGACAGTTTCCTCCCAGAGGCAGGGTTGGATCTCCAGCATTCCTCTGTCGTACCGCTATTTAGCAAACGGGTGTGTAATCCACTGATGAAGTATTCTAATGGCCAGGGAAAAATAGAAATTAACTATTCTTGTCACTTGAATGGCAGAGATAATTGCTAAAAACTTGCTCACTGTGAGAGTGCTAGTAAGAAAAACTGAAGAAATAGTCTCTGGTTGAGTATTTTTGATGTGATGTTCTGGCGCAAATGCGGTAGTCACTAAAGGTGTGTGTGTGTGTATTCTGTGTTAAAAATTCATTGTGATTTTTTTTTTCCTTAATATTTGTGTGTAGAGTCAGACTGACAAAAGGCTATATTTACAGTGATATAAATACAATATATGCATTATGGGGATCAGTTACAGTGGCTGTGGGAGCTGCTTGAGCCTCCTGAGGTGTTACTGCGTAATATTTTGGGGAACATAGAGAAGGTGTGTTTGTTTCATCTTTCCCTGACGTCTGTAGTATTGTAGAAGTGGCCAAATGTTAGTGAGAGTCTGTATACAAGGCTTAATAACTTGGGGGGTTCCACTTAAATGAAAACTTCCCTTTTCTTTCAGAGAGGTTTTTGTTTGTTTTTTTTTTTCCTCTTAATAATAGAGGCTCACTGCAGAGTTCATGCATGTGTGCGTATTTATCTTTTCTGTTTGTTTAAAGCAAGGGGAGTAATTCTGTGGTTAAGTCTTTCAGTATTTATAGTAATAGCAATATTGCATGGGATGGAGTTAGCCAAAGTAGCAGTTTCTAGTCCAGAAGGTTTCTAATTTCCTGATCTTTTCACATCAATTCTTTGCTTGTATATTACAAGAGATTGTTTAGGAGAGAACTATCGCGCCTTCAATGGTGTAAAAGATAGTAATCAGTGCGCTCAACTTTACTCCTTCCCTACTTCCTTAAGATCTTGCCCATGTGGGGAAATGTCTCTTATCCCACCATTTCTTACAGAGATTCTAGTGATTGCCTAGAGTAATTTTAGGTTCTGGTAAAGAATCTCTTTTTGTTTAATTATTTTAGTTGTTGGTATGTCTTGCACTGCTCTTGTGTCTTGCAGACTCTCCAGTCTTTGCTGTAGCCGTCCTTGTAACGCACCTGGGATGTAGGGAAGTACTGTTGTTCTGAGTTCAATGTTAGGAAATGGAAACCATAAAGAAATGATATGACTTGCCCAAAGATGCTAGGGAAGTCTGTCGGTACGGTCTTGCCATTGGTTTAGGCAGTGTAATTACTGGTGGCCATCAAAAGGGATTTTCTCAGTGGTGCTTTGCCTCCTCCTTCCTTCGTTAATACTAGGGACAATGCGTCTATACAATCGCTAGCCATTATGCAAGGCAGCCGATGGAGACAAGGTGTGGGAAGAGGGCTGTACTGTCCTTTCTGGCAGCATTACAGTCTTAAACTGCTTTAACCTGATGATGGAACCACATCTGTGGTGAAGCAGGAAATTGAGCTTGGTGCTCTGAAGTCCCTGCAGTTGGTAGTCTAGTTTTTGAACTGAACTATCTTTCTTGGTACAGTACCCATCTTCTTTTTGGACTGTAGTGCTGAGCTTATTCCACGTAATACAGGATGAAAACTGAATGGTTGAAGTGGGGGTTGTTGCTCTCAGTTGTAATTTGTCCTGTGCTCCCAGCTGATCCCTGTTCAAGGCAGGGATCACTGAGCAGCTCAAAACATGGTTCCTGTGGTGCTTTGATTTTTCAGAACAGCATATTAAGGTAAAGGGAAATTGCAGCTGGTTTACTTAATTATGCTAGGTTGAAAACTGGAGCTGCTCTTGAATTGCCACATGAACTGTAGAGCCATCTGTCATTGGGGCAACAACTTCTAGGGGGCATCTGGCAGACCCTTTTAATTTGCTACTGGGTGTTAGTCAGAGCCCTTATTTGTGGGTGAGGGAGAGAGTAGGGGGTTGCCTTAGTTGTTTGTTGAAATCATTTAAAAATCCTAAGAGGAACAGTGGGCATTTCTGTGAGAATAAACTACATCCATATAACTTGCATTCTATAAGATGTTCTCATAGACTCTTCGTTTTCTGCAGTTTCAGGATATAACAGTAATATGACAGTTGTGAAGCCATAGGTGCATCTTTGGGTACAATGAACCATACATGTGGTACAAGAAAGTTATATATTCTTACTAAAATACGGTGCTATGTTGTGAAAGCACAAATATTGAAGGAAATAAGTTGAGACCCAACCTAGAGAAAGAATCTTGTGGGACGCTCAAGTGCTTTAGATTTTGCACTAGTTCTTCAGAAGCCTATTGTAAGTGGTTATCTTATGTGCTTCTGAGGAAGGACTTGGAAAATTTCAATGTTATTAATCATCTGGACACGATGTTAGAAAACAAAAATGCACTAATATCCTGATTTTCATCTGAGGAAGACTTTGTGGGTTTACGGAAGGTGACTGTTAGGAAAATATGTACTTCGAGAACACATTGCAGTTCACAGTCAAACGATATATGGCTCTTAATTTGAAGTGCTTTGAATGTTTTTATCAAGAGAGGAGGTTCTGCCTCTTCCCCCTTTCTTTGTGCAAGTCCAGGAACGAGTTGATAGCTTACTGGGTTCGGGCAGTCTAGGGGAGCCTGGGGCAGCGTTTTACACTGGCTCTTGCACAAACCTTAGTGCTGCTGCTTGTTCGTCGTCCCATACAGTCAGCTGATACGCTGTGAGGCGAGGGTAGGTAAGGGAGTAACTTTAGTCATGGATTCTTAGTCCTCAATCATAACCTGGACTGATGTAGATGATATTTTGCTCTAATTTAAATTAGGTGCTGTTTGTTCTCAGAAGGACCTTTACGAAGCTGTTGATGGCTGGCGTACATTGTGGTATTCCACCCACATCTTCTTCCACCTTTCTAGCTTGCCTGCTACACCGGAGGCTATCGAAGGGAAATATGTGTAACATGAGTTTATCAACTTAATACTGGGAAGGAACATTTGAGCCAGATTCTGAAACCAGCTCAAAATGTTGATTGTGCCTTTAAAATGCTTAGAAATAATTGGTAGGACCTACAAACTGTTAAGTTCAGAGTCTTCTGAACATGCAGTATGACATGTCTGAAGCATCTCCTCCTTATTACGCGTAGCTTAGAGAATGGTCTGGAATTAAAACTTTCTGTAGAGCTGTCCTACTAAGTCATGTCATTTGTCGGGTGAAAGTAAATTTTTGACAGGCAGCTTCCCTCCAACCTCCTTTCAGACGTAGTGGAAGCATTTGTCTTTAATAAATGATTCAAGAATTCCCAGGAAATTATATTTCATTCTTTGTATTTTCAACCTGAAAAATGTAGGGTGCTTTTAAAGCATTACAATGTTTATGCTTTGAAAAAGGTATCTGTTAAAACTGCAAGTACCAGAAAGGGCACTGACACACTGTTGTACTCTTCTTATAATGGCAGAATGAAGTTCAGTGCCACTTTCAAAATTACTTTCTGTGTAATTATTTCTGGTGAAGGATTTGCCTGATGCAGTCTAGAGTTTAGGATGTTCAAGGCCACGAATTAGTTGTCCTGATCTTGGTCTCTCTACAGCCACTATGTTTCCTATAGATGTATTAGTGACAACTTTATGTTGGCAGCCATCCTGTCTTTTCTGAGGTTGTCGCATTTAAAAAAAAAAAAAAAAAGTGTGGAATCCTGGCATTTTGTTAAAATGATGTTTAATTTTGTTTTTTATTATAGTAATGGCCTCCTATCTCTATTGTCATTCATGATGGTAAGTGGGGGAGAGAAGCTGGTGCTAGTACGACTCCCCCTCCCCTTCTCATCTCGGGCTTTTCTGTCTTGAGAATCCAAAACTCATCTATGTTTACAGTGAGCCACTAATTCACAGTATAGCTTTGCTTTGTAGCGGTTGAAAATTTATTTTGTCCTGTTCTTTGTTAGGTGTCTGCAGCTCTGTGCTTGTCCACTGAGGGCACCAACACATGCTACTATATATATATATATATTTTTTTTTTTTAATATTTGTCTCAGAAATCACTGTCAGTTTTGTAGATGTTTTTAGTTTGTGTGATTCTCTTCTGTTCCAACACTTTCACAGCTGAGCGTTTGTCTATTACTTCCTTTCTGTTAAACGAAAGCCGCTCTCCTTTCCAGTTTTGCGTCGTACAGGACACAAAAGATACCTTTACAAAGCTTCTCAGTTGCCTGAAAATCGAAGCTGAAGTAGACAAACTTGGTTTTATTTTCAAGACGCATGGAGTTTTTAAAGGGGGGGGGGGTGCTGAGGGCACTAGGTCTTAAGTGTGAAGGATAATTGACAGATTTTTTTTCAAAACCTATTGTGCTATGTAGCTGCTCTTCCCTTTCTGTTTATGGCAGGAAGGCTGACGTTTTCTGGCTAATAGATGGCATCGCTGTAGAGTAAATGGTTCTCACACTTGCAATATAGAAAAATTCACTGAAATAGAAGATGGTTTAAGTCTTTTACCCAACTGCTGCTCTTTGAAGTCTTGTTAGCATAATATTGTTTTGCGTGTACTTAATTATATGTATTCAACAGTCTATTGCCTGGCAGTAAATCTAGTCTGAGCTTTAAATATATGACTTTTTCTCTCCAAGTCTAGCTTATAATAAATATGTTTTAGATTTTTTTTTTTTCTTTCCTTCTTTCTGGTAGCTGCATTTAACTAGTGTATGTTGCTGCTGTATGTTTTACTTAGTACCAGATGGGAACCCCAATATATGTTAACTGCTTGTCTGTACAGTTTAATTAAAAGTCATGGGTGCATATTGCTCAGGGAACTGCCTGTCTTCTGCCCATGTGCAAGACTTAGAATTGCTGCTGCAAAAACAAGTGATTGTACCAAAGCTTTGTGAACTTTAATTTATATTATTGTGAAATGTTTCTCATATATGCTGCCTGTGTATGTACATTTTCTGTTGAGTGGTATGGCCTGCTGTGTTGCCTACAGCTCAGTTAAGACCTTCTTAGTATGCAATACAGCTTGCTCTTAGCACCAGCAATTTTTTTTTTTTTTTTTTTTGAGGCGGGTGGCATGTGGGGGAGAAGATATGAATAGCAGTTTCCTTCAGCTGAAGCTATAGGAGAAGACAGTAATTTCTAAGTTTGTATTGAGCAATTCCTCCCTCTCTCCTTCCCCCTGCCAGCTCTCTGCCTGAGAGAATCTGAGTGTGTGCACTGGATTAAGTGTGTGGTTTGGTTGGTTGCCCCCCTCCCCCCCCCACTTCCCTTACAGAATTTTATTTTTAACTGTAATAGGTAAAGAGGTCCAAAGTCAGGCTTTTATTATAACTTACACTCTGTGAACGGCTATTCTTTTTCCATCTCCACGTTTCTCAGTAGGAATGGAAGTGCTACAGCGCTTGCATAGATGACGGATCCCCGTGAGTATGGTGCGTTGGTAACTTGACTGGTGTCCCTCTCATTTCATCCTCTTCCCTATGCTTACGTTAGCTTCTCTCCCTGGTTGGTTTTCTTGTCTCTAAAGTTGTAGCTATCTATTTCATATACCCTATGTGGTCACTCAGGTAATAAAAAGTAGGTGGAAATTTTGCTGCTCAGAGCTCTGGATACTTGATGCAAATGAGGCAGATAATTTTACTGCTGAAAAAAGATTTATAGTATCTATTCCCTGGCATGTGTAAAGAGACTAGTGTGCTACTGGAAGGAAGGAAACGCTCATAGTTTTGCGACTGTGGGTGGTAGGAGTAGAGGAGAGTCAAGAATGCAAGTATCTTGACTCGAGGCAGATGTCTTGGAACCCCTTTAGTGTTTAAAACGAAATTCCTGCGTGTGACGGTTCCATCTCACTTTGACACTTGCTTTGTGGTCAAAAAGCAGAGGTAACTTGGTGGGTTTTTTTTTTTTCTCTCCCAGTGGAGTGCAGAGATCCAAAGGAAAATTGTCATGAAGAGAAAATGGCAGTGAAGATCTCTGCAATATTTTGTATTGCTCCTGATGGGTGTGTGAAGGCTGAATGTGTCAGGTTTCCATAAGAAGGGACTGGAGGTATAGCATCTGAGAAATTGATGGACCTTCTCTTTGAAGGTTTTTATTTGTTTGACTGGAATGGTTAAAAAAGCTAATGTTATTTAAAAAGAGGTAGCGTATGGTAGAGAATTATGCTGTGAAGTCTTCATGCTCTTGTGTGTTGCTTTTATGCCTTAGAAACTTCTTGAAATATTTGGGAAAACAGCCACTGTGGTCTGCCACTTTCATGTGCACAGATTAATAGGTTTTGGATTCTTCCTTTGCTGCCTTCTGTGTCTTTCTGCAGGCAAAATTGGTAGTCTCTAGGGTATTGAAAACTCAAATTTTACAGGAACTTTGTCAGATAAAAAACTCTTCTTGTATTAATACATCTGTACTAGTCCATTATTATTTTAATAACATCTGAAGAATATATTTCAGGTTTATAAAACAAATTACAAGACTCTTCTTGCGTTATGTTATGGTACGAGAAAGTAAGCAAAAGAGGAAGAAAATGTGGACTAGAACTTGTGATGCTGGAAGGTGTTTTGTTGCTTTTGTTTTTCATGCAAATCTTGAAAAGTCTCTGTTCTGGGAAGGGTTTTATGACTCTTAGTAAACTAATATTGGTTACCTATTCTTGACTGACAAGGAAAGCTCTTAGAAATGCTTTCTTTTACCAAGATACTAGTTTTTGAAGTTAGGAACAAAAACCCCACCAAACGCAAGAAAACTAACCCAAGTGGCAAAATTATAGCCTAGGTATGTGGGGGGGGGGGGGGGGGGGGGAGAAGGTAAAGATTGCTTCCGGGTTAATTTCAGGAGTTTGAGACTGGATGCATAGTCAAGGTTAATATTTTAAAGGAATTTAAAAGCTGTTTTTTTAATGCGAAATATTTGTTCACAATTAATTTTTAATGACTATTTTTTTCAATAAATAAGCCTACATTTTAATATGAAATGTTTATTTGTTCATTCTATTTTTAGAGTTTTTTGTTTCATTTAGAAAAGTTTGAGCGTTTTTAAGACTCCAATCTGACAGTTGTTTTGGAGTGTATATTCATGCTTAACAGTCTAAAATAACAGAAATTGTGCTCAAACAAAGTGCAGTGGAAAAAAATTGCGAAGCTCAGTGTACCCCTTGCAAGATATCTTTGATGTGCGTTGGAGCGTTTCTACGTTATCGCAATTTTGCTAGCAAAACCAAAAAATAATAAGTAGGGATCTAGAGATACTGTTCTGGATGGAGTGTAATTAATAGTTAATAAGTACTTAGCTCAGCAGAGAAAGACATCCATTTACTTACTAGGCTGCTTTTTACTGTGTTTCTGACCCTTGTGGCATACCTACACTTTGTGCGCTCAACTTTATATATTTACTTACTAAAAATGTTTTGAATGCTTGCGATTTAAGAAAAAGTCGGGAAGGATTCTTTCCTTATGAATATTTAGCAATATTGAATCCGCTTATGGCTATGCTTATGCTTCAAACCCAACAGATTGAGTGAATGTGTTTGGGTAACAGTGCCCTTTTATGCGTCCCAGAGGGCAGTGTCCTGTGCGTTCTGTCTGTGTAGAATTTGAAGCTTGAATTTGTTGTGATCCTTTGTAAGGAGGTTGAACTCTACTCTGCCTGTCCCAGGCTAGGCATTGGTGGGATGAGGTGGGCACAGCATGCGGACCGTCTGTGTAAAAGATAGTATCGTCCTTTTGTAGATGTTTTGTGTGCAGATTTTTCCGCTAGGAAGACTTGGAGACTCGAGAGAGGCTTTCTTCGAGATGGATGTGTTCAGTGGTCAATAAAAGCTTCTCTGATCTGGAAGTGATGGTTAATAGCCATGGATGGTTACTGGTGGAATGGAGCTGAGCCGTTGGCATTGACCAACGTTTCCTGAAGCAACACAGTTCTCCAGGATCAAATTGTGGAACAAAGGTGAAAGGACTGGAGCTGGATGAAGAGGAGTCTTAACTTTTTTCAGCCTTTAAGAACGTGGGTTTCTGTTATCTAGCGTCTGTGTGTGCACATAGTTCTGCTTTGTTATAAGGGGTTTTGAACTTTCCTCCACCAAAGACAGACTCCTCTAAGTCCTTTGTGAGAAACTGAGATGTAAAAGGGGAGTCTTTATCATCTCTGGACGGGTTTTTTTTTTTTTACACCTTGAAAAGGTGTCCGTTAGTGGAAACATCTCTATGGAAATTTCTCACTGTTCTGTTTATTTGTTCATTTCTAGTTATAAGTGGCCCCTTCCTGCTGCCATAACTTTTTTTTCCAAAGTATCATTTTATCATCTTTCTGTTCCCAGGGTCCATCATGCCTATCAATTGAAAGGGCAGATTCATTCCATCATAGTTCAGGAACCTGCCTGTTTCTCATCTTGTACCAGTATCCAAAAAAAAAAAAAAAATCCACGCAGTACTGACATGAAGTAATTCATTGACTTAAGTATGACACTTCAAAAATAGCAGCCTGATTTGATGTCAGGTATCAATTTTTCAGTCATGACTTGACTGGTACACCCCAAATTCTTTGTGCTTGTTAGTCCTCAATGGTGGGATGTGTCTTGACATCTCCGGGGGTGGGGGGGGGGGAATATTGTCAGCCAGCTACCACCATAGAGTGACATGGTTCTTCAAGTTGAAATCGGTATTTCAAAGTAGCCTGCCTTCTATGCTTGCTTTTTGGAAGCCTTAGGTTTTGTAGGTTTTGAACAACGCATTCTTCTCCAGCCCTTATTTGGGAGTGCAGAGAGAACTTGGGCCGTGCACTGTCTTGACAAGGCTATCCAAAGACTTGTTTGGGCATAGTGTGTTCCTGTGAGACCCGTAGGCTTATATGGCATCAAGATGTTGTTATCTTGAGGAAAAGAACCATCCTTTCCAAAGTGTCGTTCTGTCAAAATTTCAGTCAGGCATTGATGAGCATGATAGCTTTTTTGTGCAGTTTGGAAGTTTAGTGAAGAAAAGCATGGGTTAAACGTGGTTAACGAAATTAAGAACTTTGGTACTGAATTGATCTCCCAAGCATTAGCACAAAGTAAACTAATTCAGAAGAAACATTGGAAACGGTAATCCAGTAGATCCTTCTTCATTGTCAACAGCATTTTTCACAGTGGTATTTAAATTCTAAGGAGTTAAGAAAAATATGAGTTCTCCCTCTGCTGTATAGCAGTGGTGTTTGAAAGAAGGAGTAGTTGAAAGAATACTAGTAGCAATGTCTTTCAGACCCACCCCGTGTCCTTTTGGAAGGCGTTAATCATTCATGTACTTGCGAATCGGGTAAAGCATCTTGAGGTGGCAGCAGTTGGTTCTAAATGGTCTCCTTCAGCCTCAAAGAGGGGTACAGTTCTGAGGGTGCAGTTTTTAAACAGCACGGCCATTGTCCCAAATACTCAACTAGGAGAAAAGAGATGGCCATAAGCAAACGAGCAGCAACAGAGAAATGCGTGTTTTGCGGTTATGTGAACAGCACTCAGTGCCTTCAAGGTGAAGGTATATGCCTGTGCAGAAACAAACTCAGCGTGATTATTTCGCATGTCTTGCTTTCCTCCTGTTCAAGTCATCAATTTTAGCTTGCCTTTTAAACATCTCCACAAGCTCTTTAGAGGTTCCCTCCATTCCCCTCTCCACGTTATAAGTAGCTGAAGTGATTAGCTTAACTAGGTCTCTAGGTGCTACTGTGAAATAACTGCTGTGTAACAGTTGAGTAGATGACAGGCATGTCAGATTGGAAAGTTAAGAACAGGTGGAATTGTGACAGGATCACTTGATGAAGGAAACTGAAAACAAAGAGGGTGATTACAAAGGCTAGTGGAAAACAGACAGGACCAGGAAAATAAATCGAATCTGTTGATGTTATATAACCATTTTAGTGCAGCCTCTAGATTCATTAAATTTGGGAACACGGTTTATAAGGGAGAGAGGTTGTGTGTGGTTTTACTTTTAGCAAATTGACTGTAATTTAAAGTGGAGGTGTCGGAGGCTGAATATGTTATTACTTCAGTTGATCTGGCTTATATGATCCTGTCTAGCAGATGAGGGGGTTTTAGTGTGTTCCGCTCCAGTATTCTAGGACGCTCGCATCGAGTGTTGCGAAGATCCAAGAAAACATGAATTGGTACAACAGCTTTTTTTTGAGTTTAGAGACTGAGACCAAAACAGTAATATGGGAAAAAAGAAATAATTATTTCTTTTGTACCGGAGGATATTGAGAGTTGTACAAAGATAATAGTAGTGCATTTCTTTCCTGATGAAAGAAATGGGGCGGGAGAAAAATGACCTTATGAGAAGAACCCTTAAGTAGGTGGTACTTGTGAATCAAGTATCTCCCCCATCCCAGAGCCGACAAATATGACTTAAAGAGCTTGAGATGTGAATAGGAGCAGACCCAGGAAAGTGGCGCTTGCTGCGTCTGATGGACGCCTGTCCCTTCTTGAGGGAGAGCTCAGCGAACACAACCCAGTAGTATGTGCCTGACTTGATTTTGAGCCTCTATTAGGTTCCCTGTGCGTGAGGAGGATTGACTTCTCAACAGTGGTGGGAGGCTGTTCTGTTTCCATCCTGACCCCTAATTTAGAAATTGTACTCATAAAGGAAGATCTGTTGGAGAACTCGGACTTGGTATTACTCTCTTCCTGAGCTCTAGTCGTGGGGGATAAATCTTCTCCTATACCTGTTTCTGTTGACAGTTTTTGTTCTGCTACAACCAATCTTAAGCAGTGTAAGTGAGACGATACAGTCAGGCTGCAGTTTCTTTATTTCTGTGTGGCCATCTTCATGCCCGCCTTCTAGTGTAAACGCAAACATTGGCTATCTCATACAGACCTCTTCTGTATTTTTTCTCTAAATGGAGTTGAGTTGAAAGGTGTTTTGATCAGTTAACTTATTTACTCAACATACAACTTTATAAAAGGTCTTATGTCACTATTACTACAAAAAAGGTTTTTGTTACAGAAGGCTCATCAGCTGCTAGCCCTATTGTCTTTTGTCAATTCCGCCTAGCATGTTCTTGGAGGCTTCATGATATTCCACTCACCTGCTCAACCATGCACGGAAGTGGTCGGTGGTGACTTACAACCTAACTTCCTGACAAAATGCTTTGAGGTTTTGGTCCTGTTCCCCCCCCCCATGCTAATGTCACAGTGTTTGGGATTTTTGGATCTGATTATAGTACTTGATACAGTGAAAATGAGGTTGTTGAGATGCCGGTGTACTATAGACTGTATATATTTTTAAGCAAAATAGTTCTTGGATAAGAGCAGGTGGATTAAAGCTTCAGTGTTCTAGCTAGGCCATAAAACCGTGAAGTCTAGAGGTTCTTTGGAGGCAGAGATGTAAAGTCTTTATAAATCCAACAGGAGTGGGGGAGTTGTTACCTAGCACTTCAGAAGATTGAAGTCAAGCACTGCTATGTACGTAATGAATTGTTCTCTGACGGTGCTTTCTCCCCTTGCTGACTACAAGGAGAATCTGGCCTCCTAACTTAGGTCATCCTTCAAAAATGCCTTTTGAGCTGTTCATGTGATTGTTAAATTAGCTCAAATGAGCCAAGTTAACAAAGAGATGCAGTTACTGGCTTACTTAGAAAAGGACTTGAGGTGTGGATATCTCCAGTCTGAGTGCTGGTGCATGCCATGCAGATTGGTGATGAAAGGTTTGGATGTTATGAGACTGAAAGGCATGGTCTCTCTAAATTATCTGAGATAGTATGTCTGTTAGCCTGTCACGTGGAAATTTAGACCTACTAATGTCGTCTTGGGGGCGAGGGGGGACGGGGTTGAGAGGTAATGAGCACAATATAGGTGTAAGTTATCTTTTTAAGTACTTGATTTGGTGATGCAGGATGGTAAGAAATCTCAAAATTAAAATGAATTAGCTTGAGCTGAGGTTTTATATATGCTTTTAGAGAGGGAACAAGGGAACACTGAAGTGCTGAAACTTTTTTTTTTGTAGTGTCCTTCCATTACTTGTGTGCTCTGCTTCCCTTACTTGTGTAGAGCTGTAAGTTAAGGAAAGCTTTGCAGTGCTTTAGACCAAAGAAGTCTTTGTTTTTATTTTTAGATAATATTTGAACAGTTTGTCTTCCAAAAAAGTTCTGTATGACAAATCTTCTTGCAGATATCTATCTGAAGGGGTTTTTAGCCATCCACCTTGTCTGTGATACAATGTTCCTGCTTAAGCTTAATGCTCTTTTTCCTGCAGCCTTTTAAGGATATAGTCAGATGACCTAAAAACCACAATAAATTAATACTGTGAAGTTGCTGCCCTCTGCAACTGAGACACTGCAACTGACCTAGTCATCTGGTGTACCAAGTAAAATTAGTTTGGCTTCATTGGAAGTATTTATCTTTTGGGGTGGATCGGGGTATTTGAAACCATTCCAAGGCCATATGCCTGTAGCTCTTTCCATCTGATGTATTTTTGAGTATATCAGAATGGTATACAGAAAAATACCTGAACAGCAATGCATATGCAAGCAGCTGTATTTCTAGTATAAACAGATTTACTTGATTAATAGTACTTAGCCTTTACCAAAAGTTAAAGGGGTGGGATCAGATTGCATAGGTTTGTGGCATCTTGACATCTCTTACTAATCCCTCCTCAGTTTTCAGAGAAAGAATGGTTTCAGCAGAAGAAAAATATTTGAGAAATGTGGGTAAAATAATCAGAAAAGGAGTTTAATGAATCAGCCCCACCCCACCCCCCCCCACCCCTTGTGTTTTGTCTACTGAATGTCCTAAGCATTTTGGTCTGTAAGTATCACGCTTGGTGTCTGTGCCTGAGAGAAAGTATGTGCGGTAGACGGTGATGGTGCTACCAGGACACAAAAGGAGGGAGCAGCCTATTAAGGTGATGAGTTTTTCTAGATCTTTAAATTCTTGGCCTAGAAGCAAAGAATGCTTCCTCTTCCCCTTAAAGCTTGTTTCGGGTCATCTGTGGCCTTCTGCTGTAAGGATTAGTTATTTCTAACACTGTGTTTGTGCATTCTTATTAGATTAAATGGAAGGCTATTTCAATCTTTATTTTAATGGCTCACAACTACCAGCTTGCTTTATTTATAGTGAAAGCCTTTGAGTCTGGAAAGTTCCTTTTTGTCATGTGTGTTATATGTGCTTTTACAGTTCATATGCATTATTTTTAGGTAGCTTTTAAATAGAAATCTACTAGCCACTAATGAATGACAAATTACAGGGAGTTTAGTTTGTAGGAAGTGTGGTAGGTCAGGTCTCCAGAGCGTATATGGAATAAATGACAGAGAGCCATTTTATCTGATCTTAAAATGGAAGAATTTCATCAGTTGTATGGAGGGGGAGAATTTCTAAAGCTATGGAAATGAAACAAAAGAGGAGGTTGGATGCAGGAGAGAGGATCTGCTTAAAAAACAAAGCAGCTTCCCCCCCCCCCCAAAAAAAAAAAAAAAAGAAAAACACACACACACACACACACAACCAAACGGGATTTTGATGCCAGTATGCAAAAGACTGGAAGTAAAAGTGGAGAGAGGAAAAACTTTTGTGTGCAGAAACCTGTTGAAAACTTTAAACAGTTACTTCTGGACATTTTAGGCGGCAAAATTAGTAGTTCGTTTCTGTTTTGCAGCATATGCTCTCTATCAGATAACCAAGTTCGTACTGACTGCTTGAACTCCATTGTCACTTAGTGTTGGTAAGAGCAAATTTGAAGTGGAAGTAACAAGCATCTCTTTATCAGAAAAACTAAGATATACAGCTGACGGCTTTGGTTTTATTTCAGATAGTGTTTATGTAGTGCTTAGTGTAATAGCTTTGACTAAATTGGGTCTATTAAAATAGCAGTGGAGAGATGGTAAGAAAGAAAATGAAAGTAGCATTTTTTTGTTTGTTTTTTGTTAATGAAACTTAGTTGTTGAAAAAAATTAACTTCATTGAGATACAGAGTATCATCTATAAAGTTTAATTTTGAGATAATTCATGGCACATCTGTCTCAATTTAGAAACTGTAAAAAAAAAAAAAAGTGAAGCTGCAAGATTTTTCTGAGAAATGCTGAAGACATTATATCTGTATTAGTTGCCAAAAACCACAATTATCAGCCAAATGCTGTTGGATTTCTGTTCCCTTCCCCGACATGCCAAGAACAGTTGCAGCTGTCCTTGAATTAGTCTGTGAAGTTTTACTGAAAACTGAGTTCCTCTGTTAAAGTTAGTAGAATTAAATGCTACCTGGTGTCCTTTGTATTCAAGCGTCAGAAAAATTATATTTTTAATAAATTCAAACACCTATGTAAACGCATAAAACTGTAAACTGTAAAAGTTGATCACAGTTTCTGATAACAGTAGAAAATGTTAATGGGAATTAAAATAACTGCTTACAAAAAGCTTTTAGAGTTTAATCTGTCCTGCATTTCATGCATAAAAGTACTTTTAACAGTGCAAATACACGATCAGTAGCCCGCATCTGATGGTGTGCTTGGTTTTACTGCAGTCTGGCGCACCGTTTTCATGTGGTTGTTTCCTGAAGCTAACCAGAGCCATGCTCCTCCTGCTCTTGTCGGGTACTTCGGAGTTGTAATTCAAGTAATAAAGTGGCGGGGATAGTGATGTTGAAGTTTTCTGAGTAAATGATCAGACAAGTCTGACTTGGAGCATGCAAACTTTGCCATAGTTAGGAATAAGTCTTGTAAAATTGAGGCTTGTTACAAAGTACATTAGAGACAACACGCATTTGACTGATCTGAGGACAATAAATGCCTTCTTTCTCTTTTGTGTGTGTCTCTGGCCTAGTTATCATTCAGTGGCCTTTCCGAAAGGCAGTTTGAAAATAAATATATACTATACTAGCGTCTCTGTCTTTTGCTGAATAAAAAGAATAGTAATTTCTGGGATTAATACTTTATTTTTTTTCAGTCTGAAGTGTATTTAGGTTTTTAGTATACTGTTGCTAGTTATGTTGTTCATGTAGTGGTATTTCATGGTTTTTCATTTGAACTGTACCATTTTAAAGATTTACGTGAGCGTTGACTGCAGTACTCTGGCGTGGGGAAGGAAAGTGATTTGTACGTATGTTTCTTAACATGGCAATAAGAAGTCAGGGAAAACAGCCAGAAGAGGTAGCAGAGTTCAGGTTTGCTGTCTTTGAGAGAGCACCTCCTACCTTTTACAGTTCATGTTCCTATCTCCTCCTGTGCTGTTGGATATCCAAAACTGAGTATGAGCTTCTAGTGGTTTTTTTTCCCCTCATAGCTCTGTGTCAAAGTTACAGGGTCCAGCCTTTTGCCTCTGGCACCGTTTGCTGTCCCTTCGCTTCTTCCTAGACTAATGATTTGTGTAAATTGCAACTGCATCTGAAGATGACTTGGAAACTTTGTCTGATATAGTATTTGCCCATCTATACCAGTAGGTATTTCTCTAGAAAACTACGCTTCATAGTCCGGTGGCTTGTATTCTGTTTTTGAAGGCTATATCAGAGTATTATTTGGGATCTGTAAAAGGCCAAGAATCAAACCATGTGTTTTTTTTCTTAGTGGTCCTCTGTATGATTTAATGCTGCTGTAGGAAAATAAAGTACTTGATACGATGGTTCCCATTCCTTAGTTTTCTCTGTCTTAACATAATGCTAGGATACAGAGGGAAGAATGGCAGCCAAAACAAGTAAGTTTCAAAGCTACTAGTAATATGGGTGCTCCCTCTTGCTCAGGGAGGAAAAGTGATACTGACTGTACTCTCCTCCCGCCCCCATCACCTTTCCCCCAGCACACAGACAAAACTGTCTGATCATTCAACTCTGTTGCCTCTTGGCAGTATATATATATTTCTCCTCCCTGGCATATTCATATCACTTCCTAATTTGTTTCCTTTTTCCTCTTTCTAGACTTAAAGGTATAATCTCATCCATTCAGAGTTCTTCAGAAAAGCCCAAGCCTACGTTGTTACTGGACACTTTTTATAATTACAACAATAGAAAAAAATAGAAAGATATATTGTTGCTCAGAAAGTAGTCTCTTGTACTAGGAAGCCTTTTCAGCCATATTACGCTTGCAGTTCATGAATGCCAAAAAAGCTGGAAAAATATTTAACGTCTTCCTAAATTTTTCTTGTGAAAAAGCCAACTCCTTCAGTTTAGAAGTCGTCTTTAGTTCAGACACTTTTTTATTTAGAATAATGTAGAATTTCTCTGAGGACTATGAATAGGTCCCAGAAAACTCCTTTATTTATTTGTAATCTGTTCTTAGTTCCATCTACTTGTTGGACTTGTCAGATTCTGAAATATTTTTGCTCACGTACTGCTTGACCTTTTTCCTTAGCTTGCCTCTCACTGCAAGGCAGATCTGTGACTCCTGCCTGAAGAACGTTAAGAAATTCCTGGCTTCGTGCATCAAAACTGCTTCCTGACGTCACTAGGTTCCAGCTGAGCCAATGTATTGATAGATGCCAGTCACTTCTGATACGGAGTCCATATAAGGCAGATGGTTTTGCATGGCAAGTGTCTCTAAATCTGCTACTCCTGCTAGTAGCAGGAGACCTTCCCTCCCCCCACCCCACCCCCCCGCCCCAAATTTATAGAAGTGCTGTGCAGATGTGGCTTACGGCAAAGAAATCTGTGGGAGGTTCTTATTTTGTGAAAATTTGGTGAAGTGATTGTGCCCTGAGATGATGTTTTACAGGAGTTACGCTTGAATAGTTGCAATAGTGTTTAGTCATAATGAGATTTCTAGCTATGTGGCTTGTTTATTGCACATGAACTTTCCTGTCATTTCAAGGGGGGAGCAGTGTTTCTCTGAGCCAGGTATCTCTAGCTTCCTGTGCTGTGCATGGAAAACGCTCTGCAAATGGATCAATTATGGGCTATAGAAAGCTTTCTATTTAAAACATAGAGGTGTCAAGTGAAGTCTCTACATTCACGGAATTGCTACTCAATTCCTATATTGTGGCACCCCCCCCCCTTTAAAGATATCAGAAACATAAAAGGATTGGGAATTAATAGCGTCATGTTCATTCTTAAATTCTAGCAGTGTTAAAGCCAGTTATTAATATGGTATGAGATTATGCTGGAAGTAATTGTAACTGGAAGTTAATAAAACCCAGGAATTTACAAATTTCTAATTCTTTCTTTTCTGAGTTCAGGAGTATCAAGAATATCCAGATTTATCCTAATTAAAGAATGTAGCCTTTATACTTCATAGTTCAGCTACTCTCTGGTTGTTAAAATAATCTACCCCCCACAAAGATCTCATCTTTATTTTAGATGTGTCTGCTATGAGATTCTGGTCAGAGAAATCTTGTCCAGCCTGAGTCAGGCTGTTAGCCAAGATGGGCATACTGGCTCGATTCCCTTACGGCCATTCCTCAAAACTGATTTGCCTGATTATCCCTGCAGCCCCCAGCCAGAGTTTGCCCTCTTCCCAGTTTGTTCATTTTAGGGACTGATTTGTCCCATCAATTTCTAGCGGTCTAACTTAGGAGCATAGCTTAAGAGCAAGGAGTTTTTAAGTGCCAGTAACTGTTTGGTTCAACCATTCCTCTGCTCTGTGATTTGCTGAGACTGGAGAATGTATCTCCCCCCCACCCCCCCCTTCTGAGATACTGTCTCCTGGGTAGGTGGGATCTTTGGGAGGAGGAGGAGGAAGGCTTTTGCCTCGCAGCAGCTCTGAGGGTGTGGTGGCATGCTGCGGTTTGGCCTGTGCTTGGGCGTGCTGAGGAATACTTCCTGAAATTAAAATACAGTGGTTGATCAGAACTATTGTTCTGGCCGATTGTAATGGGGATTAAAAAGGGATTACTTGATTACCCTTTTTCAGTGGGGTGTTTTTGGTGTGTTTTTAATTATTTTTACTGGCTATGCTTTTCTAGTGAATTGTAAGTTGCTGTATTTCAGCTGAAGAGGGGATGACCTCCAGGACTGGTAACTTTACTGCTCTAACACTTGCAGCCAAATGACCAGATAAAAATTTCAATTAAAAACTGCTCTAAGTTGGAAACTCAATTTAGTAGTTTAAAAAAAAAAAAAAAAAAAAAAACAGCTTGGAGTAATCAAACAAGTCTCTGTTCTTTAGTATGACTCAGAAATGTAATGAAGAAAGGCTCTTAAACTTCATAGATTTGTGAACCTTTAAAATCACTTGGTCAGCTTTTTTTTTTTTTTTTTTCCTTCACTGTAGCATCAAGGAACCATGCAGCAAGGCCGCAGCTTTGAAAGTATTGCTTTTTTAATGAGGAACGCATCCAAAAAGGGATCCTTGTCTCTTCTCAATGAAAGCTTGTCAGAGCAGGAGTCAGTCTGCCTATTAAGCAGGAATGGGAAGTCTCTTAATAAAATACTTGCAGAGCAGCCACCTGGAGATGTGTTTATTGCTTTGTACTACAGCAGAGCCTATAACACTTAGCAGTTATCATCATTTTGGGCAAAGAGTATAACTTTAAAAAAAAAAAAAACACACAAAAACCACACAAAGCAAAAATGTATCTCCTTTTTCTGGCTTGTTGGTGCTCTTGTTTAATAACTAGTACCAGTTAGTTGCAGAGCTGCTTGTTCTGAAAAAAAAGAAGTTATTTGACAAGTAGCTCAAGTATGTAGATACTTGCAGTTGTTCTCTATGTCTAATATAAATGTGCAGATGAATGTATTTCTTTAGAAATTCTATCTTGATAACCTGGCGTTAGTAGCTTTTTGGGTTTTCTTTTGGAGAGAAACTAGGATTTGTCATCGTATTCTAGTTATCTCCTGTTGTTCCTGGCTTCTGAAAAGGAAAATATCTTTCATAGCATTTGGAGGGTCTTTACTGGCATTTAGACATGTTTTCGTGCTAGGTAGTTTTAGATAACGAATTCCTGGGGTACATGATTCAAAGATGTGAGTAGCTTCTGGTGACTATTGATAACGCTTAAAGAAATACAACTGGGGACAAGGTTTGCACCCAGTTTGCCTTCTCCTTTCACGTTCTGTCTCCTTTGTGCCATCTCTAAGAACTTAACTTCCATCGTGCATAGGCAAGTTATATTTGTTACATAGCACGTTGGTAGCATGTTGATGGTGTTGGTTGAGCTAACAGACCCTTGCGATACGGTCTTTTCTTTCACATCTGGCTTGGGTGACCTGCGTAAGGATTGCTGTAGTGGGACTTCAGAATAAGCTGAGGAGGAGAAAAGGCGAGATGCTTAGGATGTAAATGAAGTTAAGTTCTAAGAGCAACACAAAATATATTCTGAGAGTTAAGAAATTATATAAATATGGAAAATAATTATTTTCCTCCTTGTAAGAAAATATATTTAGATAGATGGGTTGTAAAACTAACGTGAGCTTTTTGAGAAAACAAAAATAGATTTGAGTATCTGATCTATTCTTATTCTTTTTAGGCCATCCTGTTATCTATTGCGTGGCCTATTTTTGAAGAGTAATAAGCTGTATCATTTGGGGACTGATGTTCAAAAGCTTATCAAATAGCACCTTTTTGGAATTTACATGTTTCTCATGTTGAGGAGTAGAGGGAGGTTTCTGTTTTGGGCTATGCAAGTACCAAGATTTTTAGTTTAACATGTGAAAACATCTCCCTCCCCCCCCCCCCCCCCCGGCCCTCAATTTAAGGATACTAATTTCTGTGTAGGAGAATGTCTAGATACTCCACGTACATTAACATTTTGGGGAGGGTGGGGTTAACCAAAGAAATCATTACCAATTACAATAAGCTTGGATATGTCATATAATAATCACAGAATCGTTTAGGTTGGAAGGGACCTCTGGAGATCATCTAGTCCAACCTCCCTGCTCAAGCAGGGTCACCTAGAGCATATTGCCCAGGATCACATCCAGACGGCTTTTGAATATCTCCAGGGAAGGAGACTCCACCACCTCTCTGGGCAACCTGTTCCAATGCTCTGTCACCCTCACAGTGAAGAAGTTTTTTCTCGGGTTCAAAGATATCTCAAAGATATCTTTGTTTTAATATTCTGTAAGAAATCGTATATTTAAAATATACTAGCAATCAGTAATAGTTGTTTTCTCTAGCTGTTGCTTTCCATAAGGCCAAATCTCTTTATTCCATATGGTGTTCAGTAAGTATGATCTTTCTGTAGTTTTTCTGAAAGAGTACATTTTTAATGTTAGATCTAGCCCCTTTCCAAACTGAAAGCCTGCTACTCTGAGTGGAGATATCTTCCCCAAATCTTTAAGTCCACTGTGGAGAAGTGGAACATTACAAAATGTTGACATTGTGTCTTGAAAATATCGTAGATGTGGTCTCAGCCAACTTTGCACTTCATTTTCCTCAGTTTTTGAGATTTTTGTGGTGGTGTACCCAGCTGGTGCCTTGCTCTTTGGATACAAATTGAGTATTTGGATAGCTCTCCAGAGACAGCTGTCTCCCATTTTTAAAACAATCTGCAATTCATAATTTAGACTTATCCTTAAATGTTATCCTAAGTCAATGGGAAGGCTTCCACTGGTTTAGGAATTTTTGTTCTGCGATGCAGAGTAGAATGTACCATTTATATATTCAGTCATCTCTGCTTTTGGTACTGTATCATCTGTTCTCTGTAAGTTATTTTGCCTTTACTGACATCCTTTTTTGTGTGCATCTTCCTTTTCTGCTCCTTAAACTTCAGTCCTACTTTCTTCTCCCTTGCCATACTAAACTAATACATCCATAAAATAGTTGAAGCTGTCATCTAGCAGATTGCCTGAAGGTCTTATCCGTGACACTTTGTGTCAAGCGCGTGGGAAGATTCACTCTACCCAAAGCCACTGACTTGTATCAGTTTACATTTGAGTTGTATTTCTCGGGCTTGCTTCTAATTACGAAGAAAAACTTTTTTCTTAATTGGTGGCTTATTTCATTCCATATTGACACCAGTTCTAATTCAGGCTGTGTATGACTGACTTGTGTTACTTTTGTAATTTGTCTGATAGGTCAGATAAATCATCAGTCAATGCAAGTAGCTTCAGTATGGGTTATTTTACTTTTCAGAGGTGTTCTTTTAGGACCTACTCCCAAGTTAATGCACGCTTCTGTATTTTAAAACTACTTGGTTATCTTCCTCGCTACTTCCTAGTGTCGAGGAGCAATTTCAGTGGTGGGTCTGTTGGGAAAAACTTATTTTCCCCCTCCCTACTCCTCAGTATTTGGCCTTTGTTGACCACAACTCACTTTTTCCTTCTCACTTGGGAAGAGTTTGGGAAGACATGGAACAGCACCACAAAAAAAAGGGAAGTTTACAAGGTTATATGAACTACAAGGTTATATAAACTAAATGAAAAATGGTAGGAATTGGGGCATAAACTTCCTCCCTTAGTGTCCTACCTTCTTTCCAGTCAGATTTTGTTCTGTTCTTGTTTGGTTTTTTTTTTTTTTTTGAATATTTATGAAAAACTTACCAGCCTCACCCTTTCTTCCTGAAGGTTGTGTTTAGTTTTAAGATGACTGCTGGAACATGTATAAGGCAAAGGTGAAACCACATGCATATCTTTTTGTGACCAAAATAACGGTGTGCTCATGCTAAACTTTCTCTTAATGTGATCTGCATATTTTTATAAACTATTTTGATAGTCCTTAATCACTTCTTTATAGCTTGTTTTTCTTCTTCATGCAAACATTGTTAATTGTGTACTTTAAGTAGTACACAGTTCAAAGAACACGCTTTTGTAGTACAATATACAGGTAAAGGACTGTTTGAGAGCAGACTCAGCTTAATTTAATCTCTGAAGAGTGCAAGTGCATTGACTTCTTGTTAAAATTAGTGACAGCATCTGGCATTCATTTCAGCAGGTGTCTGTAAGAGGGCATTAACGTTACACACGCGCTCCCCTGAATTTGTTTTAATGACTTTTATAGGGTAAATGTTTCTGCAAGCAAGAAATGTAATTACAACGCCTTTTAGTTATGCTGTTAGATGCAGTAACTGATACTGTTGCATCTTAAATTTGGGTCTCTCAAGAAGTATTTTGGAGGCATTGTAGTTCTATTTTAAAATCAGGTTTTCTCCTTTAAAACAGGAGTGTATCTCTAAGGCAGGTATTCTTAGAGGAGGATTTTTGAAATGGCTTTGCACAGCATCTAGCACAGGGTTACTGGTCTGAGTAGCGAGCGTTTTTGGTGTTACTTCTGTGTGGAAGAGTAATGGGTAGTTTTCCGAAAACAGCAATGCTTTCTGAGAATTATTTCTCTGAAAACTTGCACTATAGCTGGTTTAGTCTGCTCACAATTTAAAATGGAGCATTTGGAAAGTTAAACAAGCATGAAGACTACTTTAGTAACAGACCACTGAAGACTTTCAGATTTCTTTATATTTGCTGGTAAGTGAAACAGCTATTGTTTCTACTAAGTAGTAAAAATCTTTACAGAAGTTGGTCAGCCCTTTAGAAGTGTCAAAAAAAAAAAAAAAAAAAAAAAAAAAAAAAGGTCAGGAGCAGCTCATCTGAGTCATCTACTTCTCTGTCCTGTGGGCAGCATGTTACTTGAGCACAAGGAGCGGAACCGTAGCAGGAAGGCTCAAGGCCCGAGTTGGAGGCTCTTGCTCGGTTTTGGAAGCACTCTCCTTCCCTGTTAGCTCTTCCCACAGTGTTTAAAGCTAACTATGTGATGCTGCTTGAAGTAGTGAGGACGTTTCCCCCCCCCCCCCCCCCCGGGAGAGGCACAGTTGAAGGCGAGCATGGAAACCGCTCCTGAGCATGTGAGGTCCCCGGCAGTCCCTTCACCAAGTAGCACCCACCTTCCTGCTGCGTGAACTTTCCCACGGGGCCGCTTGGCCGTCTGCGCCCCGCAGGCTCACGCCTTCCACTGATGCGTCTCTCATCTTCCTCGTTGCCTTCCTCATCCATCTGATGAAATGGCAAGGTTTTCGTTCTTTTAACAACTCTTACGAATATTAGTGAATGTGTATATCTCTTAATGCCGTCTGTGCTAGAAGGGTAATCTTTGAGCAGGGCTCTTCACGTCCTCCTAAAATCCACTGCAAGAAAATGAGCATGCTTCTCTTCTGCTTAGTCAGTCTTCCAGTGTTTCAGCCAAAATGATCTCCCCCCCCCACTGGCTTCTGTCTTCTCTTTCCAGCAGTAATGTTTTGTCCTTAGTGGCCTCTACTGGTTTGCTTCTAAGAACATAACCACCAAAGGAAAGATCAAAATTCTGTGTTTTTATTTTTGTTTTCTCCCATCTCCCTCCCTTTTTCCTATTTTCTTTGCTCATTATGCTTTTGCTGTGTTCCACACGACGATTTTGACCTACTGTATTGATCATCAAGGGAAAAAAAAAATCCTGCAGTCCTCATGGTTGTTTTCTCTGTTCAATGCAAAATACAGAAACAGGCCTAGGAGAAGAGGCGCAAAATGCCTCAGCAGCGTGCTCCCTGGGGAATGGTAGCAACAGAATTCCTAATTACTGCCTTGGATTTTAAATTGATGGAGACCTAAGACAAGGGTGTCAGGTAGTCACATACTGAAGTGTTGGAGTACTTTCAGGTGCAAGGGTTCAGCTATACAAGAATTGTACTCTTGCTTTAGCTGCCTAAACTTCTCTTAAGGCCCTTCAGGCCCACAGCTGCTGCTGTCCTAGCTTGGGAAAGCAGGCTGGGAGCTTGTCGCTCCTTCTGCCACAGGTCTTCTCTTCCAGCTGTTGATGCCTTATTAACATGACAGTGGTGATCTCCCTCAGGAATGATAAAGAAACATGTAAAATTAGGTGGCTGCATTGTGACTAAGCAATCAATCTCTGTTTTGGCGTCAGTAACCTCTAGCAGCTACGGGATGCCAAAGCTGGGTACAAATTTATTCACGGTAAAAAGCACCGTAGCTGATCTGTCAGTGTCCTTTAGTTTCTCTGTGTAATGGATAAATCCTTCCTTTCCAGGAAGAGAAATGCTGAGATGCTAGCGAGGGGTGCCACGGAAGTAGCAGAGAGGGAGCTAGGCTCTACCTGAAGTTACGGAAGTTTGTTTTGTTCTTACAAAATTTTTCTTGAATGAAGTTTCACAGTTTGTTTATATGCTTTAAAACATGCGCCGCTACTGCGAAAGGGCTGGTTCTTTCGTAGTTGTCCGCTCCTCATGGCTGCGCTGCGTTGGATCAGCTGCTCGTCTGGCTGGAGACTAAGTGCATGGGTACTTTCTGCAGGGTTAGATTTCAGCTGGATTAATGAGCTGGTGACGCTCTCCTAGACTAGTTTGAGCTGACTGCGAAGTTGTGCACTTATCAGCTGATGTCAGTAAAGTTGTGGACAGAAGCTGGAAAAAAGATGTCCTAGCAGTTTTGGGATCTATTTATGATGTATGGGAAGGTGTACAACTTATAAATATCTCTTCGGATAGAGCCAAGAGCGGGATCAGAAAAAGAGCAGGAAGACACTGACAAGATCTCTTCTTTTCAAAACTGTTTTGGTTAGTTATTACTGAATTTTAAAGTAACTTGAACTACAGTGGCATGCATAGTCCTACATAAATAACTTACGAAAATCATATTAAGATCTTGCATTGTAGAGAAGGAATCTTGTTCTAGAACAAGGTTTTTTTCATTGTTTAATTTGTATACTGAGCTGATTTTAATATGACTTTTTTTTTTAAATCTATTTTTGTTAGCCTTCCTTAACAGCGATCTCTCTTTACCCTGATTTATTCAGGAAGGCAGCTTGCTGTACAGTATTACTTTTTTGGCTATCGTTTTTGTCTTGTTTTATCCAATTTAAAATGAGAAAGCGGTTAAAACTAAAAGTAAATTCAAAAATTTTTTTCTCACAATTAAGTATCTGCAAAAAGTACACCTTTTACTTAAGAGAAACAGGGCTTTTATTTTCTAGATGATCTTGTTCTGACCTCTTCTAAAGTTCTTGCCATTTTTGTGTGTGATGCTTATTGTAGGACACCTACTGCTAAGTACTTATTCCTTGCTTGCTATGTGTGTATTCCATAACTATATGAACATGGAAAATCGAGAGTAAGCTTTCAAAAAAATTTCAGATAATATTGATCACGTGTTCTCCTTTTTTTTGTTTGTTTGTTTTTTAAGGGTATGGAGAGAACATACTTGATGTCTTTAAGGCAAACGGAACGTATGCGATTAAAGACACTTACGTTTCTCTTCCATTTTACTTGAAGGATTTGTATGCTGGCCTGGGCTATCCTTCAGATGTTTTAAGGAAATCCTGTTTTGAGTTTTGTGCTGAAACCCTTCAGTATGTACAATGTTCTTGATAACATCTGATTAATTATTAAAAACTTCAGTGTTCCTCATTATAAAGATGATGCTAGGGAGAGGTAAAAAAAAAAAAATTTGAGGTAATG